>NC_142518.1:78917500-79240000 GCF_057876585.1 Rhinolophus sinicus
GACTAGCCACTCCCTACCTGCCCTACCAGAGTTTACCCTGCCCCCACCTGCCCAGTTCTAGAACCAGAACAGTAGTAGTGTCATATCAAAAGAACAGAATATTTGCAGTTCTGAGAACTGTGGTCTGCAGACACAGATTCGCAGCCCAACTAACTCCAGCAGAGGGGAGGGAGCTGTGGAAGCAGGAATGGCTGCAGTGGTGGTCACCGCCATTGCTCTGACCACCTCTCACAATCCACACCGCACCTGTCCCCACCTATTTGGGCAAATCCCTGCAGAAGTAAAGAGAGCTGCTGAGGCACACAGACTCTGAATCTGGGGCAGGAAGATGTTGAAACCTCAGAAGCTCTCCACATCCCCCCATGGAGGTGGTGCCATATTGCCCAGGCAAACTACTCACAGAGGAGAAGCCCACCTTCCAGGGAATCCCCCATTATGTTAGAAGACGGAATAGTACAGAGAAAACATAACACTAAAGTGTGAGTGAGAATAAAAGACTGCATTTGTAGAGAAAATAAAACATTCTATCAACACCTACTGGAAAACAGAAGCAATAACTCTTTCTATCAACCCATTGCAGAACCCACTCTTATAGATGTCTAGGAGGACAAATAATAAACCATTAATGGGCATGAATAACCAAGGCAACAAAACGGCTGAGAAAGAAAGTGAGAAGTCTACAGAAAATGAACTTAAATATACGGAAATATATTGAGACGTCATCAAAATGGAGGTGTGAGGTGAGCCTCTGTAAAGTTCCCCTGGAATTTACAACTAATCGAACAACAATAACTCCACAAAGGACTCCCTACACAGCAGACAGGCAAGACGAAGAGGACCACTACTGAATTCACCCACAGGTGGGCGAATCACGCGAGTCGGGGAGGAGGAAAGGGAGAAGGGCAGAGATGGAGCCTCGCGGTCGAATGATGCAGACCGAGGTCAGTGCTTCAACCTTGCTGCATCCCAAAACTATAGCAGCTGCAGGAGAGGGAAGTACTCGGACTGCTAGGGCTCTGCTTATGGCCCACAGGGCTGAGGGGGCAGCATATAACACTGCTGAACACAACGCTCACGGCAGAGACCTCAGAGAAAAGACTGAGGGAAGAAGGCTGAAAACTGTGGTTTAAACCCTCACTGCCGAACAGAGAACAGAAGCCTTAGGCACTGAGACTAGCTGCCCCTTCCCTATACACCCAGAGCTCACCATGCCCCCACCTGCCTGGTACTAGAAGCAAAACAGTAGCAGTGTCAGATCAAAAGCACAGAATATTTGTTGTTCTGCGAACTGTGGACCGCAGACACAGATTCGCAGCCCAACTAGTTCTGGCAAAAAGGAGGGAGCTCTGGAAGCAGGACAGGCTGTGGTGGTGGTCGCCGCCATTGCTCTGGGCCACCTATCACAACTCACACCGCCCCTGGCCCCACCGATCTGGGTGGATCCCTGCAGGAGTAAACAGAACTGCTGAAACATACAGAATCTGAATCTGGTGCAGAAAGATCTTTAGAACTTCAAAAGCTCTCCGCGTACCCACTGGGACACTGGGCCCTGTAACCCAGGCGAACTATTAACAGAGGAGAATCCCATCGCCCAGAAAATCCCCCCATTGTGTGAGAAGCTGGAATACTGTGGAGAAAATACAGCACTATGTGTGAGGGAGAAAAAAAGTCTGCACTTGGAGAGAAAATAAAACATTCTACCAAAAAGTACTGGAAAACAATAGAAAGACCGCTTCATATCAACCTGTTGCAGAAGCCACTCCTGTAGATGTCTAGGAAGAGAAATAATAAATCAGTAATTGCCATGAATAACCAAGGCAACAAGACAGTTCAGAAAGAAAGTGAACAGACTCCAGAAAAGGAACTTAAAGATAAGGAAATATTTGACCTATATGACAGAGTATTCAAGATTGCAGTTCTGAAATAATTCAACGAGATGCAAGAAAACACAGAAAGGTAGCTTAATGAACTCAGAAACACAATCAAGGAACAACCTGAGCATTTACGAAAGAGATTGAAATTTTAAAAATGAACCAAACAGAATTTTTGCAGATTAAGAACTCAATAGAAGAAATTAAGAAAGAAATAACTAGCTTAGGTAGTAGACTTGACGAGATGGAGGAAAGAATCAGTGACATCGAAGATAGAACCCTGGAAATGACACGGAAGGAAGAAGAAAGAGACTTGAGACTTAAAAGAAATGAAAGAACTCTACAAGAACTTTCTGACTCCATCAGAAAGAGCAATATAAGAATAATGGGCATACCAGAAGGAGAAGAAAGACAGAAGGGAACAGAGAATATATTCAAACAAATTGTCGATGAGAACTTCCCAAATTTGTAGGACAAAACCGGATCCTCAAAACCAGGAAGCAAACAGAACACCTAATTACCTCAATCCCAACAGGCCTTCTCCAAGGCACATTGTATTGAAGCTGTCTAAAATCAACGACAAACAAAGAATCCTCAAGGCAGCCAGGGGAAAGAACAAGGTAACCTACACAGGAAAGCCCATTAGATTATCATCAGATTTTTCAGCAGAAACTCTACAAGACAGGAGGGAGTGTAATCAAATATTCAAAGTATTGAAAGAGAAAAATTATGAGCCAAGAATAATATACCCAGCAAAGATATCCTTTAGATATGAAGGAGGAATAAACTTTCCCAGACATATAGAAGCTGAGGGAATTTTACAATACACGACCTGCACTACAAGAAATACTAAAGGAGGCTATTCAACCACCATCAATAGGGACAATTTGTGGCAACCAAAACATAAATAGGGGGAGAGTAAAGGAACGAACGAGAATATGGGAATGGAGAAAGTAAGCGTGCTGAAGAAAATGGAATACTCTAAATATCAAACTTTCTTTTACATAAACTTAAGGGTAACTACTCAAAAAAATCCAGAACTGAAATATATACTGTAATAAAAAAAGAAACAAAGGGAAACATCATAGAATACCACCACACAGAAATAATAGACAACAACAAAAAGGCAAAGAAACCACGGAGACACAGCATTACAAGAAAGCTAAACATAGAATGACAGGAAATCCTCACATATCAATAATCACCCTAAATGTAAATGGACTGAACTCAGCAATAAAAAGGGACAGAGTAGCAGACTGGATCAAAAAAACAAACCCAACAATATGCTGTCTCCAAGAGACACATGTCAGCTACAATGACTAGCATAGATTCAAGGTGAGAGGGTGGAAATTGACACTCCAAGCAAATGGTACCCAGAGAAAATCAGGTGTAGCCATAATGACTTCAGATGAAACAGACTTCAGGGTGAAAAAGATAACAAGGGACAAAGATGGAAATTTCATAATGGTAAAGGGGACTGTACTACAGGAAGACATTACAGTCATCAATATTTATGCCCCAATCAGGGAGCACCGAAATATACCAAGCAAATACTAATACAACTAAAGGGAGAAATTGACCAAAGCACAATTATACTAGGGGACTTAAATACATCATTGACAGCTATGAATAGATCATCCAAACAGAAAATAAATAACGAAATAGCAGCCCTAAATGACACACTAGACGAAACGGACATAATTGTCAAATACAGAGCACTTCATCCTAAAACATCAGACTATACATTCTTTTCTAGTGTACATGGAACATTCTCAAGGATAGAGCATCCATTGGTACATAAAATCAGCCTCAGCAAATTTAAGAAGATTGAAATCATACCAAGCACATTCTCGGATTATAAGAATTTAAAATTGGATATCAACTGCAAGAGAAAAAAAGGCAGGAAGAAACACAAATACATGGAGACTAAACAACATACTTTTAAAGAACCACTGCATCAAAGAAGAAATTAGAGGAGAGATCAAAAGATACATAGAAACAAATGACAATGAAAATACATCCTACCAAAATTTTTGCAAAGCAGCGAAAGCTGTTTTAAGAGAGAAATTTATATCATTACATGCCTATCTCAAGAAACAAGAAAAATCCCAAATAAATAACCTCATGTTGCACCTTAAAGAACTAGAAAAAGAAGAACAAGTGAAACCCAAGGTCAGCAGAAGAAAGGAAATAATAAAAATCAGAGCACAACTAAATGAAATAGAGAACAAAAAGACAATAGAAAAAAATTAATGTGACAAAGACTGGTTCTTTGAAAAGATTAACAAATTTGACAAACCCTTGCCTCGGCTCACTAAGATAAAAAGAGAGAAAACACTAATAAACAAAATCAGAAACGAAAAAGAGGAAGTTATCACGGACCCCACAGAAATACAAAATATCATCCAAGAATACTATGAAGGACTATATGCCAGTAAATTCTATAATCTAGAAGAAATGGACAAGTTCTTAGAAACATATAGCCTTCCAAGGTTGAACCACGAAGAACTGGAAAATCTAAACAGACCAATCACCAGTAACGAAATTGAATCAGTCATCCAAATCCTTCCCAAAAGCAAAAGGCCGGGACCAGATGGCTTCACTAGTGAATTCTGCCAAACCTTCAAACAGGATCTAATACCAATCCTGCTCAAATGCTTCCAAAAAATTGAAGAAGAGACAGTACTCACTAACTCTTTTTATGAGGCCAATATTACCCGGATACCAAACCTGTTAAGGACAACACTAAAAGAGAAAACTAATGACCTATATCTCTGATGAATACAGATGCAAAAATCCTAAACAAAATTCTAGCAAATAGAATACAACAATGCATTAAAAAGATTTTTCATCATGACGAAGTGGGGTTCATCCTTAGGGCACAAGGATGGTTCAACATCCGCAAATCCATCAATGTGATACATCACATAAACATAATAAGGACAAAAATCATATGAATACATCAATTGATGCAGAAAAAGCATTGGACAAAATACAACATCCATTTATGATTAAAACACTTAATAAAATACATTAACATGATAAAGGCCACATATGAAAAGCCCTCTGCTAATCTCATAATTAATGGTGAAAAACTAAACCCCTTTGCTCTACGTTAAGGAACATGACAGGGCTGTCCCCTATCACCTCTGCTTTTCAACATAGTGTTGGAAGTCCTTGCCAGAACCATCTGGCAAGAGAAAGAAATAAAAGGTATCCAAATTAGGAATGAAGAAGTTAAATTATCACTCTTTGTAGATGACATGATGCTATATATAGAAAACCCTAAAAACTCCACCAAAAAGCTATTAGAAACAATCAACGAACACAGTAAAGTTGCCGGCTACAAAATCAATGTACAAAAGTCCATTGCTTTCCTATATATTAACAATGAAATCTCAGAAAAAGAAATACAAAAAAAATTCCTTTTGCAATTGCAGCAAAAAGAACAAAATACCTAGTACTAAACCTAACCAAGGATGTGAAAGTCCTATATGCTGAAAACTATAAGACATTTTTGAAAGAAATTGAAGATGACACAAAGAAATGGAAAGATATTCCGTGCTCATGGATTGGAAGAATCAACATAGTTAAAATGGCCATATTACCCAAAGCAATATACAGATTCAATGCAATCCCCATCAAAATCCCAATGGTATATTTTAAAGAAACAGAACAAAAAATCATCAGATTTATTTGGAACCACAAAGGACCCCAACTAGCCAAAGCAATCTTAAGAAATAAGAACAATAATGGAGGTATCACACTTCCTGACTTTGGCTTGTACTACAGGGCTACAATAATCAAAACAGCATGGTATTGGCAGAAAAACAGACACATAGACCAGTGGAGTAGAATTGAGAACCCAGAAATAAAACCACATAAATATGGACAGATAATTTTTGACAAAGAAGCTAAAAACATACAATGGAGCAAAGACAGCCTCTTCAATAAATGGTGCTGGGAGAATTGGATAGCCACATGCAAAAGAGTGAAACTGGACAGCTCTTTGTCACCATGTATCAAAGTTAATTCAAAATGGATCAAAGATTTAAGCATAAGACCTGACACAATAAACTGCATAGAAGAAAACGTAGGTACTAAATTTATGGACCTTGGGTTCAAAGAGCATTTTATGAGTTTGATTCCAAAGGCAATGGAAGTAAAAGCTAAAATAAACAAGTGGACTATATGAAACTTAAAAGCTTCTGCACAGCAAAAGGAACCATCGACAAAATAAAGAGGCCACAACTGAATGGGAGAAGATTTTTGCAAATAGTGCCTCCGATAAGGGGCTAATATCCAGAATATACAAGGAACCCATGCAACTCCACAACAAAAAAGCAAACAACCCAATTGAAGAATGGGTAGAGTACTTGAAGAGACATTTCTCCAAAGAGGACATACAAATGGCAAATAGACATATGAAAAAATGCTCAACATCACTAATCATCAGAGAAATGCAAATCAAAACCACAATGAGATATCACCTCACCCCAGTCAGAATGGCTATCATCAAAAAGACAAATAGAAATAAGCTTTGGAGAGGCTGTGGGGTAAAAGGAACCCTCATACACTGTTGGTGGGAATGCAGACTGGTGCAGCCATTATGGCAGGCAGTGTGGAGCTTCCTCAAAAAATTAGAAATAGAATTGCTATATGACCCAGCCATCCCTCTCCTGGGTATCTACCCAAAAAATCTGAAAACAATTATCCATAAAGACACGTGTGCTCCAATGTTCATTGCAGCTTTGTTTACGGTGGCCAAGACATGGAAACAACCAAAATGTCCTTCGTTATATGAATGGATAAAGAAGTTGTGGTATATATACACAATGGAATACTACTCGTGGTAAGAAAAGATGATATAGGAACATTTGTGACAACATGGATGGATCTTGAGAGTGTAATGCTGAGCGAAATAAGTCAGACAGAAAAAGCAGAGAACCATGTGATTTTACTGATATGTGGTATATAAACCAAAAGCAACAAAAGAACAAGACAAACAAATGAGAAACAGAAACTCATAGACTCAGACAACAGTTTAGTGGTTACCAGAGGGTAAGGGGCGTGGGGGTCGGAGATGAGGGTAAGAGGGATCAAATATATGGTGATGGAATGGGAACTGACACTAGGTGGTGAACACACAATGGGATTTATAGATGATGTAATACAGAATTGTACACCTGAAATCTATGGAATTTTACTAACAATTGTCACCCCAATAAATTTAAAAAATAAATTAAAAAAAAAAGGAAATCATAACGAACAACCAGTTAGAACTAGAAAACACAATTACCAAAATAAAGAACTCACTTGAAAGAATTGACAGCAGGTTAGATGAAGCAGAGGATCGAATCAGCGTCTTAGAAGACAAGTTAGCAGAGATCACCCAAACAGAACAACAGAAAGAAAAAAGAATATAAAACAATGAAGATGGTTTAAGAGACCTATGAGATAACATCAAGCGCAACAACATGTGCATCATAGGAATACCAGAAGGTGAAGAGAGGAAGCAAGGGATTGAGAACGTATTTGAAGTAATAATGTCCGAAAACTTCCCTAACCTGATGAAGGAAACCAACATACAAGCCAAGGAAGTGCAGAGAGTTCCAACAAGGATAAACCCAAACAGGTCCACACCAAGACACATTATAGTTAAAATGCAAAGGTTAAAGACAAAGAGAGAATCCTAAAAGCAGCAAGAGAAAGACAGAGGGTTACATACAAGGGAACTCCCATAAGACTATCAAATGACTTTCCTGCAGAAACATTGGAGGCCAGGAGGGAGTGGCAGGAGATACTCAAAGTGATGGAAAACAAAGGCCTACAACCTAGGTTGCTTTATCCAGCAAGGCTATCATTTAAAGTTGACGGACAGATAAAGAGCTTCCCAGGAAAGAATAAGCTAAAGGAATTCATTACCACCAAGCCAGCATTGCAAGAAATACTAAAAGGACTTCTGTAAATAGAAGAAAGATGAAAACAGTCTAACTACAAATTTTAAAAAGGCAATACCTATGTACCTATCAATAATCACTTTAAATGTAAATGGATTAAATGCTCCAATCAACAGACATAGGGTGACTAAGTGGACAAGAAAGCAAGACCCTTGTATATGCTGTATACAACAGACTCACCTCAGATCAAAAGACACACACAGGCTGAAAGTGAAGGGTTGGAGTAAGACATTTCATGCAAATAGAAATGAGAAAAAACCTGGAGTTGCAATACTTATTTCTGACAAAATAGACTTTAAAATGAAGAAAATGTTAAAAGACAAAGATGGGCACTATATAATAATAAAGGGATTGACAGAACAAGAGGATATAACCCTAGTAAACATCAGTGCACCCAACATAGGAGCACCTAAATATACAAAACAGATATTGACTGACATAAAGACAGAGATCAACAGTAACACTATCATAGTAGGGGACTTCAACTCACTTCTGACAACAAGGGACAGGTCTTCCGGACAGAAAATCAATATGGAAACAACAACTTTAACTGATACATTGGACCACTTGGATTTAATCGATATTTTCAGAGCATTTCACCCTAGTGCTACAGAATAAACGTTCTTCTCAAGCGCACATGGAACATTTTCCAAGATAGATCATATGTTAGGCCACAGAACAAGTCTTGATAAATTTAAGAAAATTGAAATCATACCAATTGTCTTCTCTGACCACAGTGCTATGAAATTAGAAATGAACTACAGGAAAAAAACTGGAAGATACACAAATTCATGGAAGCTGAATAACATGTTACTAAATATTGAATGGGTAAACCAGGAGATCAAGGAAGAAATCAAAAGATATCTTTGGACAAACGAAAATGAAAAGACGGTGACCCAAAATCTATGGGATGCCGCGAAAGCAGTCCTAAGAGGCAAATTCATAGCATTGCAGGCCTACCTAAAGAAACGAGAAACATCACTAATCAACAGTTTATCCTCACACTTAAGAGATCTGGAAAAAGAACAACAAAATAAGCCCAAAGGGATTACAAGGAAGGAGATTATAAAGATCAGATTAGAAATAAATGAAATAGAAACCAGAAAAACAAAACAAAAGATCAATGAATCCAAGAGTTGGTTCTTAGAGAAGATAAACAAAATTGACAAACATTTAACCAGACTCATTGAAAAAAAGAGAGAGAGGACCCAAATTAATAAAATCAGAAATGAAAGAGGAGAAGTGACAACAGACACTGCAGAAATACAAAAAAAAAATTAAGAAATTACTATGAGCAACTATATGCCAACAAATTTGACAACCTGGAAGAAATGGACAATTTTCTAGAGGCGTACAACCTTCCAAGGCTAACTCAAGAAGAAGCAGCAAACCTGAATAGACTGATTACCACCAGGGAAATTGAATCAGTAATCAATAATCTCCCAACAAACAAAAGCCCTGGACCAGATGGCTTTACAGGTGAATTTTACAAAACATTCAAAAAAGAATTATCACCTATTCTCCTCAAGCTCTTCCAAAAATCCAGAAGTAGGGAAGACTCCCAAACACTTTTTACAAAGCCACTATCACCGTGATCCCAAAATCAAACAAAGACACCACGAAAAAAGAAACTAAAGGCTGATGTCGCTAATGAACACAGATGTAAAAATTCTCCAGAAAATATTAGCGAACAGAATTCAGCCATACATTAAAAAGATCATACACCATGATCAAGTGGCATTCATTCCTGGTATGCAAGGGTGGTTCAACATCCACAAATCAATTAATGTGATACACCACATTAATAAAATGAAAAATAAATACCACATGATCATATCAATAGATGCAGAAAAAGCTTTTGATAAAATCCAGCCACCATTTATGATAAAAACCCTTAAGAAAGTGGGATTAGAGGGATCATATCTCAACATAATATAGGCCATATATGAGAAACCCACAGCTAACATCATACTCAATGGGGAAAAGCTAAAACCATTCCCTTTAAGATCAGGAACAAGGCAAGGTTGCCCACTTTCTCCACTTCTATTCAACATAGTGCTGGAAGTTCTAGCCACAGCAGTCAGACAAGAAAAAGAAACAAAAGGCATCCAAATCGGTAAGGAGGAAGTAAAATTGTCATTATATGCAGATGACATGATACTATATATAGAGAACCCTAAGGACTCCACCAAGAAACTATTAGAGCTGATAGATGAATTTAGTAAAGTAGCAGAATACAAAATTAATATTCAGAAATCAGTTGCATTTGTATATACCAATAATAACACATCAGAAGGAGAAATTTAAAAAATCAATCCCATTTACAATTGCTCAAAAGGCTATCAAATACCTGGGAATAAATTTAACCAAAGAAGTAAAAGACTTGTACTCAGAAAATTATAAGACACTGAAGAAAGAAGTGAAGGAAGATACAAATAGATGGCAACACATACCATGTTCATGGATAGGAAGAATTAGTATAATTAAAATGTCCATACTGCCTAAGCAAATATACATATTCAACACAATTACCATTAAACTACCAATGACATTTTTCACAGAAATAGAACATGTAATCCTAAAATTTATATGGGACCATAAAAGACCCCGGATAGCCTCAGCAATCTTGAGAAATCAGAACAAAGTGGGAGGTATAACAATACCTGACATCAAATTATACTACAAGTCTACATTAATCAAAACAGCATGGTATTGGCATAAAAACAGACACACAGATCAATGGAACAGAATAGATAGTCCAGAAATAAATCCATGCCTATATGGCCATTTAATCTACGACAATGGAAGCAAGAATGTATGGTGGGGTAAAGACAGTCTATTCAATAAATGGTGCTGGGAAACCTGGACAGACACATGCAAAATGATGAAGCTGGATCACCTCCTTACACCACGTACAAAAATAAATGCAAAATGGCTTAAAGACTTAAATGTAAGATCTGAAACCATAAAATTCCTAGAAGAAAATATAGGAAGTAACTTCACAGCCATTACCCGGAGTAAGATTTTTACTGATATATCCCCTCGCGCGAGGGAAGTAAGAGAAAAAAATAAACATGTGGGATTACATCAAACTAAAAAGTTTTTTCACAGCAAAGGAAACCATCAATAAACAAAAAGGGATCCTACTGAATGGGAAAAGATATTTGCCAATGATATATCGAATAAGGGGTTTATATCACAAATTTATAAAAAAACTTACTCAGCTCAACTCCCAAAAAACAAACAACCCAACTAAAAAATGGGCAGAGGACACGAAGAGACATTTTTCTAAAAAGGACATACAGATGGCAAACAGACATATGAAGAAATGCTCAACCTCACTCACCATCAGAGAAATGCAAATAAAAACCACAATGAGATACCACCTCACCCCAATTAAAATGGCTATCATCAATAAATCAACAAACAACAAGTGCTGGCGAGGATGTGGAGAAAAGGGAACGCTTGTGCACTGTTGGTGGGATTGCAGATTGGTTCAGCCACTATGGAAAACAGTATGGAGGTATCTCAAAAATCTGAAAATGCAACTACCTTATGATCCAGCAATTCCACTCCTAGGTATCTATCTGGAGAAATCCAAAACTCCAATTCAAAAATCTTTATGCACTCCTATGTTTATTGCAGCCCTATACACAATAGCCAAGACATGGAAACAACCGAAATTCCCATTGGTAGATGACTGGATTAAGAAACTGTGGTACATTTATACAATGGAGTATTACGCAGCCATAAAGAAGAAAGAAATCTTACCATTTGCAACAACATGGGAGGACCTAGAGAACATTATGTTAAGTGAAATAAGTCAGAGAGAGAAAGACAAATACCATATGATCTCACTTATATGTGGAATCTAAAGAAAGGAATAAGTGAATGAACTAATCAGAACAGTTTTGGAGACATAGAGGAAAAATTGAGGGTTGCTAGATGGGCGGGGGGTCGGGATAAGGGGGAAGGTGAGGGATTTAGAAAATAGTGGGTAACCACAAGATGGCCACGGAGTTTTGAAAATTAATTTGGGGAACGTAATCAATAATGTAAAGATTTTGTAGGGTATCCGATGGACACATGTCCCATTTGGGAAACCACCTCAGTGATGATGTAGATGTCTGATCTCTGCACTGTACACCTGAAGCTGAACAAGAATGAATGCCAACTATAATTATATATACATACATATATATATATATTGTTACAGGAAGCAGAGTACAGCATTAGGAATAGAGACAGTGGAAATGTAATGGCTCTGTGTGATGTCAGAGGGATAGTGGATGGGTTCTCACAGTGTGAGGGATGTAAATGATAAACGTCTAAGTATTGCTTTGTCTTGTGCACCTGAAAGAAATAAAATTTAAAAAAAGCAACGGCAGCCTCCTGTGTTCGCACACTGGGAAAGGAAAGGGTTCAACAAACAAACAATGGCCTCCGCCAGCTTCCTTGTTCAGGAGAAAGCTGTCCCTCCAGACCCATCTCAAGCCAGACAACTCAATTCCACACCATTTGTCCCTGCCATCTTTTCAGCTGCTGCCCCAATGCTGGAGCTAAGAGTGAGTGATTCCACAGGATGGTAAGTCTGCGCACAGTCACTTTAAGAGGAGCACCTGTGAGTGCAGCCGCACTCAGTCTCAGTCACAATCTCCAGTTTTTCACAACCAAAATTTATGGGGATTCCTCTCCCCAATACTAGAACCATGTGCTGGCGTGAGGATGGGATCTCTCACTCCTTTAGGGGATGAGGAGAGCCCCACCGCTGAAATAGCCCTCCCGATCTTTAATGTTCACACCCGGGTGTGGGACCAGCCCGTTCCATGTCTCTAACCTTCCTACCAGTCTGGAGGTGGCTTCTTCTTCACGTCCTTAGTTGAAAAGCTTCAGTTCAGCTTGATTTTAGACGATTCTCAATAATGGTTGTCCTG
This sequence comes from Rhinolophus sinicus, assembly GCF_057876585.1. Taxonomy (NCBI): domain Eukaryota; kingdom Metazoa; phylum Chordata; class Mammalia; order Chiroptera; family Rhinolophidae; genus Rhinolophus; species Rhinolophus sinicus. The sequence continues at coordinate 78,930,266 of NC_142518.1, forward strand.
TAGATTAGTTGTAATTTTGATGTGGTTGTGAGAGAAGGTAAACACAGCTTTTACCTACTATGCCATCTTGGTTGTCTCTCCCAGGTTGACTCACTTTTTCACGCAGCCTTTTTAGCACTTCCAAATAGTAAAGTTGGTTAACTGTTTGTCCAGTTGGTACAAATTCACAGTGAATAATCCCTCTGATATCGGAAAATGGTTAGCAACATAATTTTGTCTCTTAATTTGGACTGATGGAAATTTTTCGGTCATGGAGAATTGGCTGACTTCCATTGTGCACGTTGACGCTTTGTTTCAGGGTTGTACTTGTGCATTCATGTTTCATTACCAGTGATAACATGGCCCAGAATATTGCCTTCTCTCTCCAAAATGTTGGTAAACTTCGACTCCCCTTTGTTTTTGTTCATCAGAGTTCCTTTGGGACCATTTTTGCACACACTTTTTTCATGCCAAGGTTTTCAGTTAAGATTATCTTAACTGTTCTCCTATTGATGTTTACTTGGTCTGCTATGCTTCTCACACTCAGCCGACGACTTTGACGCACAATTTGACGAATTTTTGCTATGTTTTCATCAGTTGTGCTCGTTACTGGTCGCCCTGACCTCTCTTTTTTATATTATTATTATTAGTATCAGGTATACGAAACAATGTAATAGTTAAGACATTTACACCCCTCACAAACTGACAACCCCTTCCCCCAATCTACAACCCCTCCAACATTGCACATAGCCTCCACAGTTCCACTGATCCCATTCCCTGTGTTGCACTCCATATCCCGTGACTATATATATATATATATACATATATATATACATATATATATATATATATATATATATATATATATATATATGTATATATATATAGATGGGTGTTGACTGTGGTATATATATATATATATATACCACAGTCAACACCCATCACTATTCAGCTTCAGTTCCAGGTGCACACAGCAGCAATAAGGCACCTACACCATCCATGAAGTGGTCTCCCCAATAAGACAAGTGTCCATCAGATACCCTACAAATTCTTTACAATATTACTGATTATACTCCCCAAATTTTCCTTTGTGTCCCCGTGGTTCCCTGGCCTCTCTTCATCAGTGATGTGTTCTCTCCCCTCAGAGAAAAGTACAATCCTTTTGTACACTGACATTTTCCTCATGGCATTATCCTCATAAACTTGGACTAACATGTCTCTGATTGCACTTCCACTCTTGCTAAGTTTAACAAGAAATTTAATGTTTGTTTGTTACTCTAATTCAAGCTCATTCTCATGACGGTACACAAAATCACGCAACAATAATAAATGACACTCAGCAAGACAGCACCACACTTCGACATGAACCCAGCTAAGAGACACTGATTTATGAATGTTATGAAACCTTACTGAGCTGTTTGTACAGTGCTGCAAATGTAAGTGCCTGGTGGCAAGTTCATGAACCTAATTATCAGAATAACTGTCATATATATATATAGAAAACCCTAAAGACTCCACCAAAAACTTATTAGAAATAATAAATGAATACAGTAAATTTGCCGGCTACAAAATCAACATACAGAAATCCATCGCATTCTACATACTAACAATGAAATCTCAGAAAAAGAATTTCTAAAAATTCATTTTGCAATTGCAATAATAAGAATAAAATACTTAGGGCTGGCCCAGTAGCTCAGGTGGTTGGAGCTCCATGCTCCTAACTCTGAAGGCTGCCAGTTCGATTCCCACAGGGGCCAGTGGGCTCTCAACCACAAAGTTGCTGGTTCAACTCCTCGAGTCCCACAAGGGATGGTGGGCACCACCCCCTGCAACTAAGATTGAACACGGCACCTTGAGCTGAGTTGCCACTAGCTTCCCAATGGCTCAGTTGGTTGGAGTGTGTCCTCTCAACCACAAGGTTGCCGTTCAACTCCCGCAGGGGATGGTGGGCTGCGCCCCCTGCAACTAGCAACGGCAACTGGACCTGGAGGTTAGCTGCGCCCTCCACAACTAAGACTGAAAGGACAACAATTTGACTTGAAAAAAAGTCCTGAAAGTACACACTATTCCCCAGTAAAGTCTTGTTCCCCTTCTCCAAAAAAAAAAAAAAAAAAAAAAAAAAAAAAAAAAAAAAAAAAGAATAAAATGCTTAGGAATAACTTAACCAAGGATGTGAAGGACCTATACATTGAAAACTATAAGACATTTTAGTCTAAGATATGTTAGTCAAAAGAAATCCAAGAAGACACAAAGAAATGGAAATACATTCCATGTTCATGGGTTGGAAGAATCAGTGTTGTTAAATGGCCATATTACCCAAAGCAATATATAGGTTTAAAGCAATCGCCATAAAAATCCCAATGGCATTTTTTAAAGAAATAGAACAAAAAAATATCAGATTTGTATGGAATTACAAAAGACCCTGAATAGCCACAGCAATCCTGAGAAAAAAGAACAAAGCCAAAGGTATCACTTCCTTGTTTCAAATTATACTACAAAGCAACAATAATCAAAACAGCATGGTATTGGCAGAAAAACAGACACACAAACCAATGGTATAGAACTAGGAACCTGGATAAAAACCCACATATATGTGGGCAAATAATTCTCAACAAAGGAGCCAAAAACATACAATGGAGAAAAGAAAGCTTCTTCAATAAGTGGTGCTGGGAAAATTGGAAACACACATACAAAAGAATGAAATTAGACTGCTATCTGTCACCACGTCCAAAATTAACTCAAAATGGATCACAGACCCAAACATAAGACCTGAAACAATAAACTGCATAGAAGAAAGCATAGGTACTAAACTTACGGACCTTGGGTTCAAAGAACATTTTATGAATTTGACTTCAAAGGCAAGGGAAGTAAAAACTAAAATAAATGAATGGGACTATGAGTATATCAAACTAAAAAGCTTCTACACAGCAACAAAAATCATCGACAAAACAAAGATGCAACCAAGCAAATGGGAGAAGACATTTGCAAACAAGGCCTCTGAAAAGGGGCTAATATCCAAAATATATAAGGAACTCATACAACCCAACAACAAAATGACAAATAGTCCAATTGAAAAATGGGCAGAGGACATGAACAGAAACTTTTCCCAACAAGACATACAAATGGCTAACAGTTTATGAAAAAATGCTCAACCTCACTAGCTATTAGGGAAATGAAAATCAAAACCACAATGACATATCACCTCACACTTGTTAGAATGGCTATCATCAACAAGACAAATATGAAGTGTGGAGAAAAAGGAATCCTCATACACTGTTGGTGGGGATGTAAATTGGTATAGCCGCTATGGAAAACAGTATGGATGTTCCTCAAAAAATTAAGAATGTCAATCTGTTTTTGTTTCTTTGTTTGTTTGTGTTGTTCCTTTATTGCTTTCAATTTTAAAGAAAATAGTTTAGTGGTTGCCAGAGGGTAAGGGGGTAGGAGATGGTAGATGAGGTTAAACAGGATCAAATATATGGTGATGGAAGGACCAACTTTGGGTGGTTAACAAACAATGTGATATATAGATGATGTATTACAGAATTGTACCCTTGAAACCTATATAACTTTACTAACCATTGTCACCCCAATAAATTTTATTTCTAAAAAATTAAGAGTAGAATTACCACATGACCCAGCAATCCCTCTCCTGGGAATCTATCCAAAAAATCCAAAAACATTTATCTGAAGAGGTATATGTACTCCAATCTTCATTGCAGCGTTATTTACGGTGGCCAAAACATGGAAACAACAAAAGTGTCCTTCAGGACTTCCGGAAAAATGGCGGCGTGAGGTGAGCCTCTGTAAAGCTCCCCTGGAATTTACAACGAATCGAACAACAAAAACTCCACAAAGGACTCCCTGCTCAGCACACAGGCAACACGAAGAGGCCCACTACCGACTGAAATCACCTACAGGTGGGAGATTCGCGCGAATGGAGGGAGGAGGAAAGGGAGAAGTGCGCGGAGACGGAGAAGCGCGGGCGGAGGACGCAGACCTAGCTCAGTGCGCCGAGCTCGCTGCTTCCCGGAACTACCGCAGCTGCGGGAGAGGGAAGAACTCGGACTGCTAGGGCTCCGCCAGGGCTCCACAGGGCTGAGGGGACAGCATATAACACGGCTGAACCCAACGCTCACGGCAGAGACCTCGGAGAAAAGACTTAGGGAAAAAGGCTGAAAACGGTGGTTTAAGCCCGCACTGCCGAGCAGAAAACGGAGCCTTAGGCACTGAGACTAGCCGCCCCCTCCCTCCCCTCCCAGAGCTCGCCCCGCCCCCACCTGCCCGGTGCTAAAAGCGAAACAGTAGCAGTGTCAGATCAAAACAACAGAAAATTTGCTGTTTTCAGAACTGTGGACTGCAAACACAATTTCACAGCCCAACTAGTTCCAGCAAAGGGGAGAGAGCTGTGGAAGCAGGACCGGCTGTGGTGGTGGTTGCCGCCATTACTCTGGGCCACCTCTCACAACTCACCCCGCCTCTGACCCCACCTATCTGGGCGGATCCCTGCAGGAGTAAACAGAACTGCTGAAACCTACGGGCTCTGAATCAGGAGCTGGAAGAGCTTTGGAACATCAAAAGCTCTCCGCATACCCACCGGGACACTGCGCCCTGTGACTTAGATGAACTATTAACAGAGGAGAAGCCCGTCTCCCAGGGAATCCCCCCATTGTGTGAGAAGTTGGAATAGTGCAGAGAAAACATAGCACTACTGTGTGGGAGAAGGAAAATAAGTTGCAGTTGGAGAAATGATAAAACACTCTACCAACAAGTACTGGCAAACAAAAGAAAGACCGCTTTCTATCAGCCTGTTGCAGAAGCCACTCCTGTAGATGTCTAGGAAGAGAAATAGTAAACCGGTAATCGCCATGAATAACCAAGACAACAAGATAACTCAGAAAGAAAGTGAAAAATCTCCAGAGAACGCACTTAAAGATACAGAAATATGTGAATTAAATGACAGAGAATTCAAGATTGCAGTTCTGAAAAAACTCAACGAGATACAAGAAAACACAGATAGGCAGTTAAAGGAACTCAGAAACTCAATCAAAGAACAGCATGAGCATTTTACGAAAGAGATTGAAATCTTAAAAAAGAACCAAATAGAATTTCTGGAGATTAAGAACTCAATAGAAGAAATTAAGAATGAAATAACCAGCTTAGGTAGTAGAGTTGACCAGATGGAGGAAAGAGTCAGTGACATCGAAGATAGAAACCTGGAAATGACACAGATAGAAGAAGAAAGAGACTTGAGACTTAAAAGAAATGAAAGAACTCTACAAGAACTTTCTGACTCCATCAGAAAGAGCAATATAAGAATAATGGGCATACCAGAAGGAGAAGAAAGAGAGAAGGGAACAGAGAATATATTCAAACAAATTGTCGATGAGAACTTCCCAAATTTGTGGACAGAACTGGACCCTCGAATCCAAGAAGCAAATAGAACACCTAGTTACCTCAATCCCAACAGACCTTCTCCAACGCACATTGTATTGAAGCTGTCTAAAATCAACGACAAAGAAAGAATCCTCAAGGCAGCCAGGGAAAAGAAGACGGTAACATACAAAGGAAAGCCAATTAGATTATCATCAGATTTTTCAGCAGAAACTCTGCAAGCCAGGAGGGAGTGGAACCAAATATTCAAACTATTAAAAGAGAGAAATCATGAGCCAAGAATAATATATCCAGCAAAGATATCCTTTAGATATGAAGGAGGAATAAAGACCTTTCCAGACATACAGAAGCTGAGGGAATTTTCTAATACACGACCTGCACTACAAGAAATACTGAAGGAGGCTATTCGACCACCATCAACAGGGACAATTTGTGGCAACCAAAACTCAAAAAGGGGGAGAGTAAAGGCATGAACCGGAATATGGGAATGGAGAAAGTAAGCGTGCTGAAGATAATGGAATACTCTAAATATCAAACTTTCTTTTACATAAACTTAAGGGTAACCACTCAAAATAAATCCAGAATTGAAATATGTACTGAAATAAAAGAAGAAACAGAGGGAAACATCATAGAATACCACCACACAGAAATAATAGACAACAACAAAAAGGCAAAGAAACAATGGAGACACAGCCTTACCAGAAAACTAAAGATAGAATGACAGGAAATCCTCACATATCAATAATCTCCCTAAATGTAAATGGACTGAACTCGCCAATAAAAAGGCACAGAGTAGCAGATTGGATCAAAAAACTAAACCCAACCATATGCTGTCTCCAAGAGACACATCTCAGCTACAAGGACAAGCATAGACTCAAAGTGAAAGGGTGGAAATTGACACTCCAAGCAAATGGTACCCAGAGAAAATCAGGTGTAGCCATAATGATATCAGATGAAACAGACTTCAAGGTGAAAAAGATAACAAGAGACAAAGATGGACATTTCATAATGGTGAAGGGGACTGTACAACAAGAAGACATAACAGTCATCAATATTTATGCCCCCAATCAGGGAGCACCGAAATACACCAAGCAACTACTAACAGAACTCAAGGGAGAAATTGACCAAAATACAATTATACTAGGGGACTTAAATACATCATTGACAGCTATGGATAGATCATCCAAACAGAAAGTAAATAACGAAATAGCAGCTCTAAATGACACATTAGATGAAATGGACATAATTGACATTTATAGAGCACTTCATCCTAAAACATCAGACTACACATTCTTTTCTAGTGTACATGGAACATTCTCAAGGATAGACCATATATTGGGACATAAAATCAGTCTCAACAAATTTAAGAAGATTGAAATCATACCATGCATATTCTCTGATCACAAGGCTTTGAAATTGGATATCAACTGTAAAAAGAAAGCGGGAAAAAACACAAATACATGGAGATGAAACAACATACTTTTAAAGAAGGACTGGGTCAAAGTAGAAATTAAAGGAGAGATCAAAAGATACATAGAAACAAATGACAATGAAAATACATCCTACCAAAATTTTTGGGATGCAGCGAAAGCAGTTTTGAGAGGGAAATTTATCTCATTACAGGCCTATCTCAAGAAACAAGAAAACTCCCAAATAAATAACCTCATGTTACACCTTAAAGAACTAGAAAAAGAAGAACAAGCAAAACCCAAGGTCAGCAGAAGAAAGGAAATAACAAAAATTAGAGCAGAACTAAATGAAATAGAGAACAAAAAGACAATATAAAAAATTAATGTGACAAAGAGCTGGTTCTTTGAAAAGATTAACAAAATTGACAAACCCTTGGCTAGACTTACTAAGATAAAAAGAGAGAAGACACTGATTAACAAAATCAGAAACGTAAAAGGGGAAGTTATCACGGACACCACAGAAATACAAAGGATCATCCAAGAATACTATGAAGGACTATATGCCACCAAATTCAACAACCTAGAAGAAATGGACAAGTTCTTAGAAACATATAGCCTTCCAAGGCTGAACCATGAAGAACTGGAAAATCTAAACAGACCGATCACCAGTAACGAAATTGAATCAGTCATCCAAAACCTTCCCAAAAGCAAAAGTCCGGGACCAGATGGCTTCACTAGTGAATTCTACCAAACCTTCAAAGAGGATCTAATACCAATTCTGCACAAACTCTTCCAAAAAATTGAAGAAGAGACAGTACTCCCTAACTCATTTTATGAGGCCAACATTACCCTGATACCAAAACCTGGTAAGGACAGTACAAAAAAAGAAAACTACAGACAAATATCTCTAATGAATACCGATGCAAAAATCCTAAATAAAATTCTACCAAATCGAATCAACAATGCATTAAAAAGATTATTCATCACGACCAAGTGGGGTTCATCCCCGGGGCACAAGGATGGTTCAACATACGCAAATCCATCAATGTGATACATCACATAAACAAAATAAAGGACAAAAATAATATGATTCTATCAATTGATGCAGAAAAAGCATTTGACAAGATACAACATCCATTTATGATTAAAACACTTAATAAAATGGGTATAGAAGGAAAATACCTTAAAATAATAAAGGCCATATATGAGAAGCCCTCTGCTAATCTCATAATTAATGGAGAAAAACTGAAGCCCTTTGCTGTACGTTCAGGAACACGACAGGGATGTCCCCTATCACCTCTGCTTTTCAACATAGTGTTGGAAGTCCTTGCCAGAGCAATCAGGCAAGAGAAAGAAATAAAAGGCATCAAATTGGGAATGAAGAAGTTAAATTATCAATCTTTGCAGATGACATGATGCTATATATAGAAAACCCTAAAGACTCCACCAAAAAGCTATTAGAAACAATCAACGAATACAGTAAAGTTGCCGGCTACAAAATCAACGCACAAAAGTCCATTGCCTTCCTATATACTAACAATGAAATATCAGAAAAAGAAATACAAAAAACAATTCCTATTGCAATTGCAGCAAAAAGAATAAAATACCTAGGAATAAACTTAACCAAGGATGTGAAAGACCTATATGCTGAAAACTATAAGACATTTTTGAAAGAAATTGAAGAAGACACAAAGAAATGGAAAGACATTCCGTGCTCATGGATTGGAAGAATCAACATAGTTAAAATGGCCATATTACCCAAAGCAATATACAGATTCAATGCAATCCCCATCAAAATCCCAATGGCGTATTTTAAAGAAATAGAACAAAAAATCATCAGATTTGTTTGGAACCACAAAAGACCCCGAATAGCCAAAGCAATCTTAAGGAAAAAGAACAATAATGGAGGTATCACACTCCCTGACTTTGGCTTGTACTACAGGGCTACAATAATCAAAACAGCATGGTATTGGCAGAAAAACAGACACATAGACCAATGGAATAGAATCGAGAACCCAGAAATAAAACCACATAAATATGGACAGATAATTTTTGACAAAGAAGCTAAAAACATACAATGGAGCAAAGACAGCCTCTTCAATAAATGGTGCTGGGAGAATTGGATAGCCACGCGCAAAAGAATGAAACTGGACTGCCATTTTGTCACCATGTACCAAAGTTAATTCAAAATGGATCAAAGACTTAAGCATAAGACCTGAGACAATAAACTGCATAGAAGAAAACATAGGTACTAAACTTATGGACCTTGGGTTCAAAGAGCATTTTATGAACTTGACTCCAAAGGCAATGGAAGTAAAAGCTAAAATAAACGAATGGGACTATATGAAACTTAAAAGCTTCTGCACAGCAAAAGGAACCATTGACAAAATAAAGAGGCCACCAACTGAATGGGAGAAGATTTTTGCTAACAGTGCCTCCGACAAGGGGCTAGTATCCAGAATATACAAGGAACTCACGCAACTCAACAACAAAAAAACAAACAACCCAATTGACAAATGGGCAGCGTACCTGAAGAGACATTTCTCCAAAGAGGACATACAAACGGCAAATAGACATATGAAAAAATGCTCAACATCACTAATCATCAGAGAAATGCAAATCAAAACCACAATGAGATATCACCTCACCCCAGTCAGAATGGCTATCATCAACAAGACAAATAGTAACAAATGTTGGAGAGGCTGTGGAGAAAAAGGAACCCTCATACACTGTTGGTGGGAATGCAGACTGGTGCAGCCGTTATGGAAGGCAGTGTGGAGTTCCTCAAAGAATTACGAATAGAATTGCCATATGACCCAGCAATCCCTCTCCTGGGTATCTACCCAAAAAATCTGAAAACATTTAGAGATAAAGACACGTGTGCTCCAATGTTCATTGCAGCTTTGTTTACGGTGGCCTAGACATGGAAACAACCAAAATGTCCTTCGATAGATGAATGGATAAAGAAGTTGTATATATACACAATGGAATACTATTCGGCAGTAAGAAAAGATGATATAGGAACATTTGTGACAACATGGATGGATCTTGAGAGAGTAATCCTGAGCGAAACAAGTCAGACAGAAAAAGCAGAGAACCATGTGATTTCACTGATATGTGGTATATAAATCAAAAACAACAAAAGAACAAGACAAACAAATGAGAAACAGAAACTCATAGACACAGACAATAGTTTAGTGGTTGCCAGAGGGTAAGGGGGGCGGGGGGTGGGGGGTGGGAGATGAGGGTAAGGGGGATCGAATATATGATGATGGAAGGAGAACTGACTCTGGGTGATGAACACACAATGGGATTTATAGATGATGTAATACAGAATTGTACACCTGAAATCTATGTAATTTTACTAACAATTGTCACCCCAATAAATTTAATAAAAAAAAAAAAAAAAGAAACCATTGCCAAATCCAAGGTCACGAAGTTTTACTCCTATGTTTTCTTCTGAATGCTGTGTGATTCTAGCTCTTATGTTTAGGTTTTTGATCAATTTAGAATTAATTTATTATCTACTGTGAGGTAAGCTTACAGCATTAATCTTTTGCATATGGATCTCCAGTTGTCCCATTTTTTATATGTTTGACATTCGAAAGGGACCCTTAAAGAAATAATGTGTTAATTATACTATATATGTTCAATAATACTATACATGCTTAATAATAGATTAGTAAAATAAATTGTAATGTATTGTTATGTAGAGATAGAAATAATATTGTGAGTAAATAGTTATTGTAATGAAAAGTTGTCCATAAAAATATAATTAAGTTAAAATTAAAACTGATTAATGTGCAGTAACTATAATGTGTGTATATGTGTGTGTATATATATATATAACTATATATATATATATGTATATATATATATATAGTTATATATATATATATATATATATATATATATATATATATATATAACTCTATATACATAGAAAAAGATTTTATGGGATATACACCAAGGAGGTAATTGTGGTTATCTCTGGTGGTGGTATTGTTTGTGTTTTTATTTTCTTTTCGTTTATATTTGTTTTCTAAAATTTTGTAGATTAAACAATTATTGCTTTTTAAAATTTTCAAAAAGTTATTGTCTTTTTAGTAATAAGTAGTTTTCTTTTTCTAAAAGGTCAGAAATTGTTGTTTTAGTCTGTTTAATCCTCCAGTATCAACATGTTCCATCCTGTGTTAGCTGACTTCCCTGTCCTTGGCATCTTGCCTATCTGATCTCTAATTTCTCTACAATATTTTCTCATTAAAGCAGGCCACACTTTCAAGTCAAATCATACTACCACACAACTCTTGTCTATTGAATTTATCCATCAAAGGAGGGGTGACATGACTGTTACAGTAATCACCTTCTAGCCTACCGTGTTTCCCCGAAAATAAGATCAGGTCTTATATTAATTTTTGCTCCAAAAGATGTATTAGGGCTTTCGTTCAGGGGATGTCATAATGAAAAATTATGCTAGGGCTTATTTTCTGGTTAGGTCTTATTTCCAGGGAAACATGGAAGATTAGCCCTCATTTATATTCTAAGTCTGTGGTTACGTTGGTCAGAAGACTAGTCTTTATTTTGAGCCCGCCTTCCAAAACTGGGTAATTGTGACTAGTGACTAATGAAGGCATTGCAGAAAGTTGTATATGGTGAGAGGAAAGATCAGAAATGAGGAACAAATGGCCCACCAAGCTCTCTGTTTCTAGTTAAAACCGATGTATGCGATCCAACATATGTAGTAGTAGCAGTTGCTCTCTAACCTAACAAACTTCTATTCTTGTTAGTTTTATGAGTACTGATTATGAAATTTTATTGCTGGATCTACTTACCCTTAAACAGTTCTTATCAAATCTTTGGATGTAGCATGCTGATCTGCAACCAACATTTAGATATTTTTCTCCTTCTTTGTATTTAATGGATTCCAGGAAGCCTGATCTCTTGCCAATGTTTTCTTTGTGATTCCATCCAATGACTATCAGGCAGACACAGAGTCAATTTCTCAGAATCAATTTCTCTCTCTCTCCCCTCCCTCCCCCTCTCCCTCTCCCTCTCTCTCCCTCCCCCTGTTCTTCTTCCTTCCCTCCCCACCCTCTTTCTGTCTCAAAAAGCTTTTATTAATACATGGGCTTAGAAATTGAATAGTTTGTAATTTTTCTTTATTAAAAAAGATTTGTTTTTCTGAAATTATACCTCCACTACTTGAATAGTTGGGATGAAACTCAGGCAAAGTAATCAGCAGTTTGTATCAGTTTCACTTTTTTTTTTCCTTCTGGATTGCCACAGAGTTCTTCTTCCTGTTATTGTCATCTGTCAGAATCTTAGTCACAACATTTCTAGTTCTTTTTTAGGTTAAGCTCTTTTCAGCCAGTATCCAGTTAAATCATTTGAAGTAAGCATGATCATCTTTGATATCTGATCCTAATTGAACTCAAACTTTGTGCACAGCTTATACTTTTCATGTAAATAGCTTTATATTCCCAGAAATCCACAAAGTTTAGGGAATTTTGGCTCAGTAATCATTTTTTCACTGTTTTCTACTTTTTGATCTTTCTCCTGTGCCTGCTTGACAAACATAGACATAATATCTGTGTCCCCACGGAAATTTTTCCCTGAAATTGTATTTCTTTCTCCCTTAGAAAATAATCTAATTCTTTTTGTTCAGTCCCAGTGTGTTTGGTCCACGTGTGTGCTAATAAATCATAAATAGGAAGCCTGATTCTCCTGTCTAAGAAAAGAAGACAGTTTATCATATGCCTCTGGAAAAATGCCCAGGGCATTTCTCCATCAGCTTTATTAGTTTCAAGAGGAGAATAATGTGTCTCCATATGCCCTACTCCTGTAGATTTAGAGGAACCACCTTGCCAGTGTATTTATACCATATAATTCATGTAGAAATGTGAGGGCATGATGTGGCGCTGAATAGAGAGAATCTTACATGTGGCACTCTTTCAAGTCTTCATCGTAGAAGGTCACATCTTCCTTCTTGAAACAGGGTTCCCTTGATTTCTGTGACATCACTCTCTCCCAGTTCTCTTCCTTTTACCTGGTCACTCCTTTGGCATCTTTGTTGGTTCCTCCATTTTTGACCAAATTTTAAATGCCGGAATTCCTCAGGGTATGGTCTTTTCACCTTAGATGATGTTGTTCATTCCAGTGTTTCAGTTATGTACCAGTGACACCATACTAGATTTTCACACTGAACTTAAAACCTGCCTGCTATAGGTATCTGATAAACATGAAAAATTCAACAGGACAAAAGCGTATTCAAGATTTATACCATCCTCACCAAATCCCTCTTCCTCCTTCAGTGCTTTGCATTTCAGTTAAAGGTATCACTATCCACCCAATTATTCAAGTCAGAAAACCATGAGTCAACTTCAACAGTAAAGTCTTCTGCCATCAGTTAATCATTAAATCCTATTGATTCTACCTCTGATATCTTCCTCAAAATCTGTCCACTTCTCTCCATCTCCATTGCCAGTACTCTAGGGCAAATCAACAGGTGTCATTGTATCCAGCTTTAGCCTTGTCCAACCCTCCAGCCCATTTTGCACACTGTATACCTAGTGACCTTTTACACACGGAAATCAGATTGTATCACTCTTTTTTTAGTGTATTGGAAAAGTACTTTAATAATATACAAAACTATGGCCATGATTTCATCCTCTTGAAATATCTTTAAGAAATCTAGAATACCTGTTTGTCATCCAGTGTTTATCATTTAGAGATTTATGAAATTCTCTAAAACCAGAGTTTAAAATGCATAACATAACATGTGGTTGTATATTATAAAGCTGAAGGGTGAAAGGTTTGAAACAAACTTTCAAGACCATAGCAACTGTGTAACTACCGTACCAACCCTGGACTGTTCAACTCTGGGTTTCTGTTATGTGTGAGAGAAGTTCTAATTTGTTTAAGGCACTCTTCATTAGAATTTTCTCCTGTTCAACAAAAGCTAACACTAACTGACACAAAGGGAAATGATGTGAACAAGATAACAATTTTCAACACATACATATCATTCTGATGAGAAATAGGAAATCTTCTTGAGCAAATCCAAAATCTGGATAGAAAAACTGAAGAATAATAGTATAAGCTATAACTTTGGGGCAGTTCAGGGAAGCCACGTGAAGATAAATGTGATGGAAATGTTTCTTGGAGTATTTTACACTTTAAGAGCCAGTCTAAATTGTGTCACTCTTGGAAACCCTTTAGTGATTTCCTGTGGCTCTTAAGTAAAGCCCAAATTCTTGCCCTTGTCTACTGCCCTTGAATTTGTCTGTCCTTCTTTTGTATCTTCCAACATTTAAGTTCCTTACCATCTCAGATCCTCTGCACATGCTGTTCTATTTGAACACCATCTATTTCAACACCATCTCCTTCCACTCCCAGTTTAATTTTCAAATGATGAATAAAGGAATGAATGTCACTAGAACTGACACTATGTAAATTACGAATAGTAGCAGTTAGGAAATTATTTAGTTCACCTAATAGCAAACACAACAAAAAGAACAATGTAGAAGTTTTATAGGGACTTCTTCCTATCAGAAATTATATAGGAACTTCTGCCTACCATGGTATGAATTAATATAAATCAAACTTTGTTATTCTTGTTGGTACAGCAATAATTTCTTCTATACAGAGAGATGACTAACTAAAAAAAGAAGTTTTTTGCAGTGTCTACATGGCTACAGCTAAAATTTTGCATGAAAAGTAGAAATTTTACTCTGTCTTCATTTAAACATTAATCCATATTTTTACTAAATGTTTCCATTTTTATCTAAATATTTTTCACTGTCTGTATACATTATCTGTTTTATTAAGATATCCACTTATTTTCATGAATCTTTAAAAATATGGTACTTATGTTATTGAACTAGATTCCTGTAGATCTAAGCCATCTGTGAGGCTGAAGATGAATTATTTTAATAATAACATCTGGATGATAACATTTCTCAAAATTAAAATTAGTGGCAGGTAGGATATCAGAAAAAGTTTACAGTGAGATTACATTTGAATAAGATGGTTAGTAGCTCAATAATTTTCTTTTTCCTATGTTACTTACATTGTGTACATGCATTTTAAAAGATAAATTGTCTTTGCTTTCTGTTTTAACTATATATATTTCTTTGTTCAGTAACACAGAAAGGATATTGCCAATAGGAAATGTTAGAACAATGCCCCATCTTAGTCCAAATGTATCCCTACATTGCTTAGAGTTTACAATAAATAAGAGGTAAATTGTCCTAGGCACATAACCCGATACTGTCCAAGGCCTGTCTCCTACTGTAACAGGTGTGCTTTCAATAGCCTTTTATTCCCTTTTTTATCTCCCTCTTGTTCTATTGTCCCCTAGAGTCAACAGCTGTGACTGCTGCTTGGTCTCTATAGCACCCAAATTCCTTTCTCCTTTACTCTTCTGGCAATTTCATTTTCCTAATGTCTTCAATTTACTGCTACTGATTATGCTGCACTGTATATTGCGGTAGCTATTAGATTCTGAAGCTCTATTTAATCTACTTTTGGTATAAATAACTCCATAAATTTGTGCAGACTACACCAAGCTCTTTCTGGGTATAGCCTAGAAACACCCTGGTTCCCTAATTCATGCTCTAAAGCCCCACGGCCTCTTAGTTAGGAAGAACTCAGGACCCCAAAGTAGATACCCTAAACCTGCCCTAGGCCAGACATATTCTCCTCCCTAACGTTCATCCCTTATTTGTTCAAAAACTATTCAACAACCTTGTGCAAGGCATTGTACTAGGAAATGGAGATACAGAGATAATTAAGACATTGAACGTAAGACTTAAGAGTTTTATGGTAGAGAATGACACAAACACAATAATCACTAAGAAATGTGGTAAATAAGAATGGAGGGAAGACGTCATTAAAATGGCGGCGTGAGGAGAGCCTCTGTAAAGCTCCACTGGAATTTACAAGTCATCAAATAACAATGACTCCACAAAGGACACCCTACACAGCAGACAGGAAAGAAGAAGAGGCCCACTACTGAAATCACCTAGAGGTGGGCAAATCACGCGAGCTGGGGAGGAGGGAAGGGAGAAGAGTGGAGACAGAGTTGCGTGGGCGCAGGACGCAGATCTAGCACCGTGCTCCAAGCTCGCTGTATCCCGGAACTGCAGGACAGGGAAGAACTCAGACTGCTAGGGCTCTACTTGTGACCCACAGGGCTCAGGGGGCAGCATATAACACGGCTGAACCCAATGTTCACGACAGAGTCCTCGGAGAAAACACTGAGGGAAGAAGGCTGAAAACGGCAGTTTAAGTCATCACTGCCAAGCAGAGCATGGAAGCCTAAGGCACTGAGACTAGCCGCCCCCTACGTACCCTCCCAGAGTTCACCCTGCCCCCACCTGCCTGGTGCTAGAAGCGGAACAGTAGCAGTGTCAGATCAAAAGAACAGAATCTTTGCTGTTCTGAGAACTGTGGACCGCAGACACAGATTCAAAGCCCAACTAATTCCGGCAAACGGGAGGGAGCTGTGGAAGCAGGACCAGCTGTGGTGGTGGTCGCTGCCATTGCTCTGGGCCACCTCTCACAACTCACCCCGCCCCTGACCCCACCTATCTGGGCAGAAACCTACAGGAGTAAACAGAACTGCTGAAAAATACGGGTTCTGAATCAGGAGCTGGAAGAGCTTTGGAACTTTAAAAGCTCTCCACATACCCACACGGACACTTAGCCCAGTGACTCAGGCGAACTATTAACAGAGGAGAAGCCTGTATCACAGGGAATCTCCCCATTGTGTGAGAAGCTGGAAGAGTGCAGAGAAAACATAGCACTACCGTGTGAGAGAGAAAAAATGGCTGCAGTCGGAGAGAAAATAAAACATTCTAACAACAAGTACTGGAAAACAAAAGAAAGACCTTTTCCAATCAACCTGTTGCAGAAGCCACTCCTGTAGATGTCTAGGAAGAGAAATAATGAATTAGTAATAGCCATGAATAACCAAGGCAACAAGACAGCTCAGAAAGAAAGTGAAAAGTCTCCAGAAAAGGCACTTAAAGATATGGAAATATGTGAATTAAATGACAGAGAATTAAAGAGGGCAGTTCTGAAAAAACTCAACGAGATGCAAGAAAACACAGAAAGGGATTTACGGAAAAATGGCGGCGTGAGGTGAGCCTCTGTAAGGCTCCCCTGGAATTTACAAAGAATTGAACAACAAAAACTCCACAAAGGACTCCCTGCACAGCAGACAGGCAAGACGAAGAGGCCCACTACCGACTGAAATCACCTACAGGTGGGAGATTCGCGCGAGTGGAGGGAGGACGAAAGGGAGAAGTGCGCGCAGACAGAGCCGAGCGGGCGCAGGACGCAGACCTAGCTCAGTGCGCCGAGCTCGCTGCTTCCCGGAACCACCGCAGCTACGGGAGAGGGAAGAACACGGACTGCTGGGGCTCCACCAGGGCTCCACAGGGCTCAGGGGACAGCATATAACACGGCTGAACCCAACGCTCACGGCAGAGACCTCGGAGAAAAGACTGAGGGAAGAAGGCTGAGAACGGTGGGTTTAAGCCCGCACTGCCGAACAGAGAACGGAGCCTTAGGCACTGAGACTAGCTGCTCCCTCTCTCCCCTCCCAGAGCTCTTCCCGCCCCCCACCTGCCTGGTGCTAGAAGCGAAACAGTAGCAGTGTCAGATCAAAACAACAGAAAATTTGCTATATTTGAGAACTGTGGCCCATAGACACAAATTCACAGCCCAACTAGTTCCAGCAAAGGGGAGAGAGCTGTGGAAGCAGGACCGGCTGTGGTGGTGGTCGCCGCCATTGCTCTGGGCCACCTCTCACAACTCACCCCGCCCCTGACCCCACCTATCTGGGCGGATCCCTGCAGGAGTAAACAGAACTGCTGAAATATACGGGCTCTGAATCAGGAGCTGGAAGAGCTTTGGAACATCAAAAGCTCTCCGCATACGAACCGGGACACTGAGCCCTGTGACCTAGACGAACTATTAACTGAGGAGAAGCCCGTCTCCCAGGGAATCCCCCAATTGTGTGGGAAGCAGGAACAGTGCAGAGAAAACATAGCACTACCGTGTGGGAGAAGAAAAATAAGTTGCAGTTGGAGAAATAATAAAACATTTTACCAACAAGTACTGGAAAACAAAAGAAAGACCTCTTCCTATCAACCTGTTGCAGAAGTCACTCCTGTAGATGTCTAGGAAGAGAAATAGTAAACCAGTAATCATCATGAATAACGAAGGCAACAAGATAGCTCAGAAAGAAAGTGAAAAATCTCCAGAAAAGGCACTTAAAGATACAGAAATATGTGACTTAAATGACAGAGAATTCAAGATTACAGTTCTGAAAAAACTCAACGAGATACAAGAAATCACAGATAAGCAGTTAAAGGAACTCAGAAACTCAATCAAAGAACAGCATGAGCATTTTACGAAAGAGATTGAAATTTTAAAAAAGAACCAAATAGAATTTCTGGAGATTAAGAACTCAATAGAAGAAATTAAGAATGAAATAACCAGCTTAGGTAGTAGAGTTGACCAGATGGAGGAAAGAATCAGTGACATCGAAGATAGAAACCTGGAAATGACACAGAGAGAAGAAGAAAGAGACTTGAGACTTAAAAGAAATGAAAGAAGTCTACAAGAACTTTCTGACTCCATCAGAAAGAGCAATATAAGAATAATGGGCATATCAGAAGGAGAAGAAAGAGAGAAGGGAACAGAGAATATATTCAAACAAATCGTCGATGAGAACTTCCCAAATTTGTGCACAGAACTGGACCCTCAAATCCAAGAAGCAAATAGAACACCTAGTTACCTCAATCCCAACAGGACTTCTCCAAGGCACATTGTATTGAAGCTGTCTAAAATCAACGACAAAGAAAGAATCCTCAAGGCAGCCAGGGAAAAGAAGATGGTAACATACAAAGGAAAGCCCATTAGATTATCATCAGATTTTTCAGGAGAAACTCTACAAGCCAGGAGGGAGTGGAACCAAATATTCAAACTATTGAAAGAGAGAAATCATGAGCCAAGAATAATATATCCAGCAAAGATATCCTTTAGATATGAAGGAGGAATAAAGACCTTTCCAGACATACAGAAGCTGAGGGAATTTTCTAATACATGACCTGCACTACAAGAAATACTAAAGGAGGCTATTCAACCACCATCAACAGGGACAATTTGTGGCAACCAAAACTCAAAAAGGGGGAGAGTAAAGGCCTGAACCAGAATATGGGAATGGAGAAAGTAAGCGTCCTGAAGAAAATGGAATACTCTAAATATCAAACTTTGTTTTACATAAACTTAAGGGTAACCACTCAAAATAAATCCAGAACTGAAATATATACTGAAATAAAAGAAGAAACAGAGGGAAACATCATAGAATACCACCACACAGAAATAATAGACAACAACAAAAAGGCAAAGAAACAATGGAGACACAGCCTTACCAGAAAACTAAAGATAGAATGACAGGAAATCCTCACATATCAATAATCACCCTAAATGGAAATGGACTGAACTCACCAATGAAAAGGCACAGAGTAGCAGATTGGATCAAAAAACTAAACCCAACCATATGCTGTCTCCAAGAGACACATCTCAGCTACAAGGACAAGCATAGACTCAAAGTGAAAGGGTGGAAATTGACACTCCAAGCAAATGGTACCCAGAGAAAATCAGGTGTAGCCAAAATGATATCAGATGAAACAGACTTCAAGGTAAAAAAGATAACAAGAGACAAAGATGGACATTTCATAATGGTGAAGGGGACTGTACAACAAGAAGACATAACAGTCATCAATATTTATGCCCCCAATCAGGGAGCACCGAAATACACCAAGCAACTACTAACAGAACGAAAGGGAGAAATTGACCAAAACACAATTATACTAGGGGACTTAAATACATCATTGACAGCTATGGATAGATAATACAAACAGAAAATAAATAACGAAATAGTGGCCCTAAATGACACATTAGATGAAATGGACATAATTGACGTTTATAGAGCACTTCATCCTAAAACATCAGACTACACATTCTTTTCTAGTGTACATGGAACATTCTCAAGGATAGACCATATATTGGGACATAAAATCAGTCTCAACAAATTTAAGAAGATTGAAATCATACCATGCATATTCTCTGATCACAAGGCTTTGAAATTGGATATCAACTGTAAAAAGAAAGCGGGAAAAAACACAAATACATGGAGATGAAACAACATACTTTTAAAGAAGGACTGGGTCAAAGAAGAAATTAGAGGAGAGATCAAAAGATACATAGAAACAAATGACAATGAAAATACATCCTACCAAAATTTTTGGGATGCAGCGAAAGCAGTTTTAAGAGGGAAATTTATCTCATTACAGGCCTATCTCAAGAAACAAGAAAACTCCCAAATAAATAACCTCATGTTACACCTTAAAGAACTAGAAAAAGAAGAACAAGCAAAACCCAAGGTCAGCGGAAGAAAGGAAATAACAAAAATTAGAGCAGAACTAAATGAAATAGAGAACAAAAAGACAATATAAAAAATTAATGTGACAAAGAGCTGGTTCTTTGAAAAGATTAACAAAATTGACAAACCCTTGGCTAGACTTACTAAGATAAAAAGAGAGAAGACACTGATTAACAAAATCAGAAACGTAAAAGGGGAAGTTATCACGGACACCACAGAAATACAAAGGATCATCCAAGAATACTATGAAGGACTATATGCCACCAAATTCAACAACCTAGAAGAAATGGACAAGTTCGTAGAAACATATAGCCTTCCAAGGCTGAACCATGAAGAACTGGAAAATCTAAACAGACCGATCACCAGTAACGAAATTGAATCAGTCATCCAAAACCTTCCCAAAAGCAAAAGTCTGGGACCAGATGGCTTCACTAGTGAATTCTACCAAACCTTTAAAGAGGATCTAATACCAATCCTGCACAAACTCTTCCAAAAAATTGAAGAAGAGACATTACTCCCTCACTCATTTTATGAGGCCAACATTACCCTGATACCAAAACCTGGTAAGGACAGCACAAAAAAAGAAAACTACAGACCAATATCTCTGATGAATACCGATGCAAAAATCCTAAATAAAATTCTAGCAAATCGAATACAACAATGCATTAAAAAGATTATTCATCACGACCAAGTGGGGTTCATCCCTGGGGCACAAGGATGGTTCAACATACACAAATCCATCAATGTGATACATCACATAAACAAAATAAAGGACAAAAATCATATGATTATATCAATTGATGCAGAAAAAGCATTTGACAAGATACAACATCCATTTATTATTAAAACACTTAATAAAATGGGCATAGAAGGAAAATATCTTAACAAAATAAAGGCCATATATGACAAGCGGTCTGCTAATCTCATAATTAACGGAGAAAAACTGAAGCCCTTTGCTCTATGTTTAGGAACACGACAGGGATGTCCCCTATCACCTCTGCTTTTCAACATAGTGTTGGAAGTCCTTGCCAGAGCAATCAGGCAAGAGAAAGAAATAAAAGGCATCAAATTGGGAATGAAGAAGTTAAATTATCACTCTTTGCAGATGACATGATGTTATATATAGAAAACCCTAAACACTCCACCAGAAAGCTGTTAGAAACAATCAACGAACACAGGAATGTTGCTGGTTACAAAATCAACATACAAAAGTCTATTGCATTCCTATATGCTAAGAATGAAATCTCAGTAAAAGAAATACAAAAAACAATTCCTTTTTCAATTACAACAAAAAGCATAAAATACCTAGAAATAAACTCAACCAAGGATGTGAATGAGCTATATGTTGAAACTACAAGACATTTTTAAAAGAAATTGAAGAAGAGACAAAGAAATGGAAAACCATTCAGTCCTCATAGATTGGAAGAATCAGCATAGTTAAAATGGCCATATTACCCAAAGCAATATACAGATTTAATGCAATCCCCCATCAAAATCCCAATGGCATATTTTAAAGAAATAGAACAAAAAACCATCCAGTTTGTTTGGAACCACTGAAGATGCCGAATAGCCAAAGCAATCTTAGGAAAAAAGAACAATACTTGGAGGTATCACACTCCCTGACTTTAGCTTGTACTACAGGGCAACAGTAATCAAAACAGCATGGTACCGGCAGAAAAACAGACACATAGACCAATGGAATAGAATTGAGAACCCAGAAATAAAACCACATAAATATGGAGAGATAATTTTTGACATAGAAGCAAAAAACATACAATGGAGAAAAGACAGCCTCTTCAATAAATGGTGCTGACAGAATTGGACAGCCATGTGCAAAAGAATGAAACTGGACTGCTATCTGTCACCATGTACCAAAATTAATTCAAAATGGATCAAAGACTTAAGCATAAGACCTTTAACAATAAACTGCATAGAAAACAACACAGGTACTAAACTACGGACCTTGAGTTGAAAGCGCATTTTGTGAGTTTGACTCCAAAGGCAATGGAAGTAAAAGCTAAAATAAATGAATGGGACTATATGAAACTTAAAAGCTTCTGCACAGCAAAAGAAACCATTGACAAAATAAAGAGGCCACCAACTGAATGGGAGAAGATTTTTGCAAACAGTTCCTCCGACAAGGGGCTAGTATCCAGAAAATACAAGGAACTCACGCAACTCAACAACAAAAAAACAAACAACCCAATTGAAAAATGGGCAGAGGACTTGAAGAGACATTTCTCCAAAGAGGACATACAAATGGCAAATAGACATATGAAAAAATGTTCAACATCACTAATCATCAGAGAAATGCAAATCAAAACCACAATGAGATATCACCTCACCCCAGTCAGAATGGCTATCATCAACAAGACAAATAGTAACAAATGTTGGAGAGGCTGTGGAGAAAAAGGTACCCTCATACAGTGTTGGTGGGAATGCAGACTGGTGCAGCCGTTATGGAAGGCAGTGTGGAGGTTCCTCAAAGAATTACGAATAGAATTGCCATATGACCCAGCAATCCCTCTCCTGGGTATCTACCCCAAAAATCTGAAAACATTTAGAGACAAAGATACGTGTGCTCCAATGTTCATTGCAGCTTTGTTTACGGTGGCCAAGACATGGAAACAACCAAAATGTCCTTCGATAGATGAATGGATAAAGAAGTTGTGGTATATATACACAACGGAATACTATTCGGCAGTAAGAAAAGATGATATAGGAACATTTGTGACAACATGGATGGATCTTGAGAGAGTAATGCTGAGCGAAACAAGTCAGAGAGAAAAAGCAGAGAACCATGTGATTTCACTGATATGTGGTATATAAACCAAAAACAACAAAAGAACAAGACAAACAAATGAGAAACAGAAACTCATAGACACAGACAATAGTTTAGTGGTTGCCAGAGTGTAAGGGGGCTGGGGGTGGGGGGTGGGAGATGAGGGTAAGGGGGATCGAATATATGGTGATGGAAGGAGAACTGACACTGGGTGGTGAGCACACAAGGTGATAAATAGATGATGTAATACAGAATTGTACACCTGAAATCTATGTAATTTTTCTAACAATTGTCACCCCAATAAATTTAATTTTAAAAAAAAGCTGAAATAAATGAATGGGACTATATGAAACTTAAAAGCTTCTGCACATCAAAAGAAACCATCGATGAAATAAAGAGGCAACCAACTGAATGGGAGAAGATTTTTGCAAACAGTGTCTCCGATAAAGGGCTAATATCCGAAGTATAAAAGGAACTCATGCAACTCAACAACAAAAAAACTAACAACCCAATTGAAAAATGGGCAGAGGACCTCAAGAGACATTTCTCCAAAGAGGACATAGAAATGGCAAATAGACATATGAAGAAATGTTCAACATCACTAATCATCAGAGAAATGCAAATAAAAACCACAATGAGATATCACCTCACCCCAGTCAGAATGGCCACCATAAATAATACAAATAGTAACAATTGTTGGAGAGGCTGTGGAGAAAAAGGAACCCTCATACACTGTTGTTGGTAATGCAGACTGTTGCAGCTGCTATGGAAGGCCGTGTGGATGTTCCTCAAAAAATTACGAATAGAATTACCATATAACCCTGCAATCTCTCTCCTGGGTATCTACCTAAAAAATCTGAAAACATTTATACATAGAGACATGTGTGCTCCAATGTTCATTGCAGCTTTGTGTACGGTGGCCAAGACATGGAAACAACCAAAATGTCCTTCGATAGATGAATGGATAAAGAAGTTGTGGTATATATACACAGTGGAATACTATTCAGCCGTAAGAAAAGATGAAATAGGACCATTTGTGACAACATGGATGGATCTTGATAGTGTAATGCTAAGCAAAATAAGTCAGAGAGAAAAAGCAGAGAACCATATGATTTCACTGATATGTGGTATATAAACCAAAAACAACAAAAGAACAAGACAAACAAATGAAGGAACAAAAACTCATAGACACAGACAATAGTTTTGTGGTTACCAGAGGGTAAGGGAGTGGGGGGTGGGAGATGAGGGTAAGGGGGATCAAATATATGGTGATGGAAGGAGAAGTGAGTCTGGGTGGTGAACACACAATGGGATTTATAGATCATTTAATACAGAATTGTACACCTGAAATCTAAGTAACTTTACTAACAATTGTCACCCGCATAAACTTTAATTAAAAAAAGAAAAAAAGAAAAAAAGGAAGAGAGAAAAAGTTGAGAACCATGTGACTTCATATGTGGGTTATAAAACTGAAAGCAACAAACGAACAAGAAAAACAAACAAACAAAAAATCATAGACACAGACAACATTTTAGTGGTTACCAGAAGGTAAGGGGTGAGGGGAGATGGTATAAGAGGGCAAAGGGGGTCAAATATATGGTGAAGGAGAACTAATATGTATATAGAAGTAGAACAACTATATACAAAATTAGAACTAACTCTGGATAGTGAACACACAATGTGATATATAGATGATGTATTATAGAAATATACATTAAAACCTATAGAATTTTACTAACCAATGTCATCCCAATAAATTTAATAAAAATTTTTAAAAATTCAAAGAAAAAAAAAAGAGCTGCAGGTATTACCCTCACTAAATACTAGAGTACAGCCATTTCAGCTAGAGGGGGCAGCATTTACAAAGGATGAAACCTTGAGTTAACATTGTTTATTTGTGTGAACTGTCAGTAAGTCCTCATAACTGGAATATAGAATTCACTAGTAGGGTGACGGTGTTGGGGAAGGTCATCAGGAAGACGTTACTGCTGGTTTAACCCTCGAATTGGGCTGGAGCAATTGTAGGCTCCCCAATCCCACCCCATCTTTTGAATATGTGCACAGCTTGCCTTCCTCACACTAGAAGCTGCTGAAGGACACAGCCTTAAGATAGAATTGCGGTGCTGAGATTGTCTGGACTGAGTACATGACTAAAACCAGTAAAGGCCCACTGTGTACATGACTGACTCCAATTAAGGACTCTATATAAACTTTTAAGATTTGGCTGGTGTGTGCAAAAAGTACTCATCTTGCAGTCAGCCAAGACAAGCCTCCTAAGTAAGTTCCCTTGCTTATTAAACTTGCCACCTAACTGTCTGGAGTGGTCTGCCGTTTTCTTCAGTCTCTCTCTGTGTATGGGAGGCCAGTTTCTGATTACACCTGGGAAGCTCCCGAAGAGGTTGCGACCCAACAAAGGGGCAAAGTAAAAGAAGTCTGAGGAGGAAAATAGAGACAAGTTAGCTAGACTAAGAATCATAGGCTTTATTATTTAAGGCAATAGGGAGCCACAGAGTGTTGCAAGTTAGGGGCATGCTATAACCAGAATAGCATCTTAGATGGGTCACCTTGGTGGCAGTATGGAAAAATAAATTATTGCAACAGCATCCATCAAGACTGGATGCTATTGCAATAATCCAGAGAAGAGATGATGGTAAACTAAACTAAAGCACTAATAGAGGGAATGGAGAAGACATACTCAAGCATATTTAGAAAGTCGTATTTCCAATACATGTAATAATATAGCTATGATATAATATAAGAAGCATTATAATAACAGTAAATACAAAATACTGTCTAGAAGACACAGCAAACATTTTTTGTCTGGAAGGGTTGGGCAAAACTCGTCTGAGAAGAGCTGTGGTTATCCTAGGCAGAAGAAACATGTGCAAAGGCACAAACAAGTGAAAGTAATTGTACATTCAGCAAATGGCTTCAGTAGTGTACGTGTGTGTGTTTCAGCAACACAGCAACAGAAGACTTTTTCCCAGCTAAATTTTTCTCTAAACTTTGTTTAAAATAGACAGAAATGATGAACCAATTCCTCAGACAGTTTAAATATTTTGGCAAAATATGTCATTTTTCTAAATTTATTTTTTAAATTTATTGGGGTGACAATTGTTAGTAAAATTACATAGATTTCAGGTGTACAATATGTCATTTTTTGCAGTACTCTGGAGTACCCTGCCCTGTGAGTCTCTATGGAGTCCATTTGAAACTTGCTGGGGTAGAACTTTGTCTTCTGAAGTCCAAATCAACAAGCTAGGCTAGAAGTGGATCGTTAGACTACTTAAAGAGAAATCACATGAGCTGCCCCTGAATCTAAGCTGTGTGCCATATACTACCTAAAGCACTTCAAAGAGATTTATTTAACCTCTGCAGTTAAGAAGAATCTGAAAAACCAGGTAAATAGGTAACTTTATTTGTGGTTCTCATCCTCCCTTTTCAGTACTGAGTTTCCTTGTCCAAAGGCCAACTGCATTTCTGCAATCACTCCCCAATCTCTGTACCAGTCTTCTACACTTCTGCATGAATATATGAGTAAGTAAACAAATAAGCAGACTGAGTACAGTATATGAGTTTTGGGGTCCTGTATTATATCACAATGATTCAACCCTAACTCTTAAAACTCACAGTGTCTGGATGTGGTCAGTAGGGATAATGCCTTCCCCCCTACTCCAATCCCGTGCTTTTCATATTCTTCTGTTCTATCGGTCAATGTTGTTCCAACTGGATACTTCTGGGATACATGAACACTTTACAAGAGATATGTCACCAGGTTTTGTTTGTGTGGCTATTTGCTTTAAATCAATTTCCAGATTTTTAACTTCCATACATATTCTTTCCTAAACTTCATCTCATGAGAATAGACCTGATGGTTCTGCTTTCCCACCTTCCATTCTCACACTTTACAAAAGAAAGGTATGTCTCTAACTCATCTCAAGGCTTACCTTAGTGCCTGGCCCCAAGATATAAAACCTTCTGGATATCAAAGAGACCACTGGAAATGTTGGTGCTGATATTGCGAAAGCACATTACTTTAATGGTGAGATAAATTCTTTTGTAAAGGCAAGTAGTTTTTAATGCCTTGCTTTCAATAAAATCAGAGGAGGACTTAACCAAGTTGTCATTTGATTGATCATTATATATAATTTTGATGATAGATCATTATGTAATTTTTTGAGGTATTATTCAGAAAGTGCCTAATTGAGTGACACTGCTTTAAATAAACTCTGTTCATTCCCATCCTGTTATGTAAACAAGATTTCTCAACAGTTAAATCTATTAAAAATGTTGAACTTGGTCTCATTCTAACAATAACTAGCATTCATCCACAGATATATGAATTACTTTTTAAAAAAAAAAATCCCTTTCGTCATATAGAGATATGTTCTCAATAATACTTTATGGTTAATTGTAAAATTTTGTAATATATTTGTGTTATTTTAATCAGTTGTGTGCTAATGATTTTAATGAAAACAGTCCCAAAAGCTCAGAGCCCTACAGTCACAGGAAATAAGCATTTTTATAATGTATGTTTATCCATGTTTTTATGGCAGATATTAGGATGTGATGATCAAAGATTTTCAAAGATAAAAATATATTACAGGGGCCGGCCCGGTGGCTCAAGCAGTTAGAGCTCCATGCTCCTAACTCCGAAGGCTGCCAGTTCAATTCCCACATGGGCCAGTGGGCTCTCAACCACAAATGTTGCCAGTTCGATTCCTCGACTCCCGCAAGGGATGGTGGGCAGCGCCCCCTGCAACTAAGATTGAACACGGCACCTTGAGCTGAGCTGCCGCTGAGCTCCCAGATGGCTCAGTTGGTTGGAGCATGTCCTCTCAACCACAAGGTTGCCAGTTCGACTCCCACAAGGGATGGTGGGCTGTGCCCCCTGCAACTAGAAAACGGTAACTGGACCTGGAGCTGAGCTGCGCCCTCCACAACTAAGACTGAAAGGACAACAACTTGAAGCTGAATGGCACCCTCCACAACTAAGATTGAAAGGACAACAACTTGACTTGGAAAAAAGGCCTGGAAGTACACACTGTTCCCCAATAAAGTCCTGTACCCCTTCCCCAATAAAATCTTTTAAAAAATATATATGTATATTACAATAGGATGCAATTTTGTGGAGTAGAATGAAAATAAAAGTTCAGGAGAAAAATATGTGGCATAAAATTTCTGACTATTCTATTCAAAAGGAGTTTGTTCATGTATCTTTTAAATGGATAATGGTGGATATATCAAACTGCTATGGAATTTGGTTCCACTTAATACATTTAAAAGAGGGATGTGAACTGTTTTATTTCTAAATATCAATATTTGCACTATGCCAGAATTTACATCATTTGCAATATTTAAACTTTCATAAATCCCTCCATAAAAAGTCTTTCCCCCAAACAGCCAAGAATGAAGCAAATTGGAGCCATTGTGTCACTAATTTATTCCCTTTGCAAGAAACAGGGACTCTTCCCAGGACAGACCCAGGATCATCTTTCCCACTCACTTTTCCAGTGTCTCTTCCTTTATCCCCTCTTCCCCCACTTGCATCTTCACTCCTATTTAGCCCTTTTTTAGCTACCCCTGCCTCTCCTCTCCTAACTCAAACTTCCATCAGGGCTTCTGTCATGCAGGGTGGCATATGGGGTCTCAGCTCCCGTTCCCCGCACAAGAACGCAGGACATGGTGAGGTCAAACAGGAACACCCACGGAGCCATAGGTAGGGGAGTCATACCACTATAGTCTCACTGGAGGCTGGATTCACACGATGTGCGACCTGCTGTCTGCTTTTCTGCCAACCGACCGACTCCCACTCCCTAGTGCAGCCGCGGCAGTTGTATCAGTGGCCAATGGCTCACTGGTTACAGCTGATGGCCAACTAGCCACAGCTGATGGCCATCCAATCACAGTTGATGGCCATTTACTACCTGAGCCAGCACCTTGGCACGTGAGGCCGAGAGCCTGGAAACTGCACTCCTGGCTCTGTCCCCACAGCTTCTCACCTCCCATTGCCTGAATACAAGTACACCTACAATTACAGAAAGGATCAATTCAAAACAGCTATGAGTTGATTTGTTCAGAAGTCAAAAGAGAGGTTTAATACAAGCAGCTTCTCTGAGTGTCATCCACTGAGAGCTCACAGCTGCCCCTCTTCTCTGGAGAATTGCCCTGGGCTGATAGGAACTGCCCACCGGGAAGGTTACACCCCAGTCTGGAAGCAGTCCCTAACCAGAGATTGACTTCTAACAGCTTCAAAAGGCTGATCCCTTGCCTCAAAAGGGAGCAATCACTGCTGTGTGCTTTATACTCAAGGACCTTCTGCCATAGTTCAAGTCAGTTTGCAGATGTCCCTTCCAGCTCTAAAACCAAGCACACACATCTCCTCCTTGTTGATATGTTCTATCAGGCATCTTTCCCCCAAACAGAACAGTTCTGAATGCATTGAAAATCTGTTGAGGTCAGTTCCTCCTCCCAACACCAGCCCTGATGATCTCAGATGGTAGCTGGTGTCTCAGAGACCTCTGTAGCAACTGTTAGCAATTCACCACCTGATCTCTTTCATGCGTGAATTCAAACAGCCTTGAACTCAGGGATCTTAGAGCATAGGGAAAAGGGCATTGCTTGTGGAACAGTCATTCATCTACTCATTCATCCAAAAATATATATTGAGTACTTAGTATGTGTCAGAGACTGTTCTGGGCTCTTAGGAAAGATACACCAGTTAACAAAATAAAGATCCTTGCCCACGTGGATCTTTCCCTCCTCATGGATTGTACCAGGGAGGAAACAGACGATAAACATAGCAAATAAGTAAATTATATATTGGAAGAAAATAAGTGTTATAGAAAAAGAAAAGATAGATCAGAGTAAGAGATTGGGAGCTCCAAGTGTGGGAGGTGGAAGGAAGGGACTGCAGTATTAAAGTAGGGTCATCAAATTAAATTAATGCAAAATAGTAAAATTTTGATTCACAGCATTTTTATCAAACTTAGCTTTTGCGTTTTTGAGCAAACTTCAAAACTACACTTTTCCTAAATTAATATTACCCTAATAGGCATATGACAGTGATGCTGGGCCCTCAGTCCTACATTAAAAAGTTTTCTATTTCCTCAATTGATTTGAATCTCCTCTCCCTGATTTTTTTGGATTGCAAAGGGACAGAACTTTTTATATCTGCCATCATTTGTTATTTATCATTCACAATTGTTTCTATCACAGAAAAAGTCATCCCATCAAATACTGGTCATTTCCCACCAATTTCAATTTTTTTATTCTCTACTTTTATTTTCATCATGAATATACCAATTTTATGACACTTGCAACACTTTCTCTTGCACTTATGATGATGTAGGATGTAGGATTACAGCTGCCAAGTTTAGCTGGGAATTTCAGAGAAACTACAATTTCTTTGTATACTTATGTCCAGTGTACTATATGGGACATATTTTTACTTTGTATTTATATTTTATTTATATTGCATATATATTTGCATTTAATATATTTATAAATATATAGAAGTTATACTGTATTTAAACTTTAAATGACTTGTTTATATAAAATTCAAATTTAACTAGGCATCCTGCATTATATCTGGCAAACCTATTCAGGATTCACTTAAATTCGTCAAGGTTGATTGAATGTCCATTATGAGCAATTCTCAAAGTGTGATCCTGAGCCCAGTAGCATCAGCACTACCTGGGAAGTTGTTACAAATACAAATTCTCAGGTTCACCTCAGGCAAACCAAATGAATCAGAAACTCTGGACTTGGGGCCCAGCAATCTGTTTTAACAAGCCCACCAGATGATTCTGATGTATACAAAAGTTTGAAAATGACTGACACAGACAGATATGTTAGTGCATCACTTGTATCTCACTGGTGCACCCATTATGCAGCTGCTAAAGACTTGGCTGCTGAAGTTTCACAGTTGTCCCCCTTTCACTGGAGAATGACCTCAGCTGTCAGAGCTGCCTCTTCCAGGCATTTGGTCTGAGGTTGAGGGTGGCCCATTACTTATGAGCCACTGACAGAGGTATAAAAGCCTGATTTCTTGACAAAAATGGTGATAGCTCTGTACTGTGGTTTGTGCTCCAGACCCCTAACCCCATGGATCAGACCAAGGCTAGACTTTATCTGAGACCACACCTTTCCTGGTTCTTTTTCCTTCCCTGTCCTGCTTCTTTTACTCACTTACAGATGTTTCCTAAAGAGTATTCTCTCACACATCATTTGCAGCCAAATCTGTGCATCTACAGAATCTGACACTATATGGGTGGAGCTAATAATGTTCATAAAATACTCTAAACACAGAAAATTCAGGAAGCCCACTAAACAGGACTAAAATGTAACCACTGATGCACTTTGAAGACAAGGAAAAACTGTTGCAATATTTTAGGGTTCAGGTTTTTTTATTTATTTATAGTTTTGACATTCACTATCACTTTGTATTAGTTTCAAGTGTACAGCATAATGGTTAGACATTTATATAATTTACAAAGTGATCACCCCCATAAGTCTAGTACACACCTAGCACCATACATAGTTATTAAAATATTGACTATATTCCCTATGCTGTATTTTACATCCCCGTGACTATTTTATAACTACCAATTAGTACTTCTTAATCTCTTCACCTTTTTCACCGAACCCCTCAACTTCCCTCCAATCTGGCAACCATCAAAATGTTCTCTGTATCTATGAATCTGTTTCTGCTTTGTTTGTTTATTTTCTTCTTTAGAGTCCACATCTAAGTGAGATCATATAATATTTGTCTTTCTCAGTTTGACTTATTTCACTTAGCATAATACCCTCTAGGTCCATCTATATTTTGGCAAATGATAAGATTTCACTGTTTTTTTTATGACTGAGTCATATTTTATTGTATATATGTACCACCTCTTCTTTGTCCAGTCATCTACTGATGGGGAATTAGGTTGCTTCCATATCTTGACTAATGTGAATATCGCTGCAGTGATATAGGTTTGCATATATCTTTTTGAATTAGTGTTTTGGATTTCTTCACATAAATATCCAGAAGTGGAATTGCTGGGTCATAAGGTATTTCTTCTTTTAATTTTTTGAGGAGACTCCAAACAGATTTCCATAGTGGCTGCACAAATTTGCAGTCCTACCAACAGTGTATAAGGTTTCCTTTTTCTCCACATCCTCGCCAACACTTGTTGTTTATTGATTTATTAATGATAGCCATCTGACAGGTATGAGGTGACATCTCATCGTGGTTTTAATTTGCATTTCTCTGATGATTAGTGACATTGAGCATCTTTTCATATGTCTACTGGCCATGTGTATGTCCTCTGGAGAAATGTCTATTCAGATCCTCTGGCCATTTTTTAATTGGATTGTTTGTATTTTTGGTGTTGAGTTGTATGTGTGTTTTTTATGAATTTTGGATACTAATCCCTTATCAGATGTATCATTGGTGAATATCTTCTCCCATTCAGTAGACTGTCTTTTTATTTTGTTGATGGTCTCTTTTGCTGTGCAGAACATTTTAGTTGGATGTAGTCCCATTTGTTTATTTTTTCTTTTGATTCCCTTGCTCAAGAAGATATATCAGAAAACATATCATTAAGAGCAATGTCAGAGAGTTTACAGCCTATGTTTTCTTCTAGGAATTTTATGGTGTAGGGTCTTACATTTAAGTCTTTAACTCACTTTGAGTTTATTCTTGTATGTGGTGTAAGAAGGTGGTCTAGTTTCATTTCTTTGTGTGTATCGGTCTAGTTTTCCCAACACCATTTATTGAATAGACTCTCTTTATCACATTGTACATTCTTTCATCCTTTGTCATACAAGGTCTGACAATTAAGTTTGTGAATTCATCCTAGAAAAAGTTCTACATACCTCATTGCTGAATATCACTAAGGTCACATTCGAAGTACTCCCCTTGGGAAGCTATGCACTGACACCAGCGCCTAGTCCACCCTTCAAAGCAATTTTGGAACTCTTTTTCTGTAATGGCCATCAGAGTTATTGTTATATTACCCTTGATGTCCTGAATATCATCAAAATGTCTTCCTTTCAATATTTTCTTTATCTTTGGGTAAAGAAAGAAGTCACTGGGGTCCAGATCATGTGAGTAGGAAAGGTGTTTTAATACATCTCTTTGTTTACTGGCTAAAAACTCCCTCATAGACAGTGCTGTGTGAGCTGGTGCATTGTAGTGATGCAAGAGCCATGAATTGTTGGCAAAAAGTTCAGGTTGTCTAACTTTTTCATGCAGCCTTTTCAGCACTTCCAAATAGTAAACTAGGTTAACTGTTTGTCCAGTTGTACAAATTAATAATGAATAATCCCTTTAATATCAAAAAAGGTTAGCAACATCGTTGCAACAAATTCATGAACTTAGTTGTCATACCTCATAACAGCAGCTACCATTTATTGTTTTCTACATGCCTTCATACAAATCGGGTAACAATACAACTCAGTTACAATATGAATATAGAGACCCTTCAGAGCTGGCACCATATCCCCAGCACTTAGCATGGTACCTGGCTTGCAATAGATACTGTATTCCCCCCAAAATAAGACCTAGCCAGACAATCAGCTCTAATGCGTCTTTTGGAGAAAAAATTGATATAAGACCCAGTCTTATTTTACTGTAATATAAGACCAGGTTTTTAATGTAATATATAATATAATATGATATAATATAATATAATACAATATAATACTGGGTCTTATATTAATTTTTGCTCCAAAAGACGCATTAGAGCTGATTGTCCAGCTAGGTCTCATTTTCAGGGAAACACAGTAGATTCTCGATAAGTGTCTGTTAATGTAAGACAAATAATAACAAGCGTTGGAGAGGCTGTGGAGAAAAGGGAACTCTCATACATTGTTGGTGGGAATGTAAATTGGTACAGCCACTATGGAAAATAGTATGGAGGTTCTTCAAAAAATTAAGAATTACCATATGGCCCAGCAATCCCTCTCCTGGGTATCTACACAAAAATTCTAAAATCATTTATCCGTGAAGATATATGTACTCCGATGTTCATTGCAGCATTATTTACGGTGGCCAAGACATGGAAATAACCAATGTGTCCTTTGATAGATGATTGGATAAACAAGATGTGGTATATATACACAATGGAATACTACTCTGCCATAAGAAAAGATGAAATACTGCCATTTATGACAACATGGGTGGATCTTGAGATTACTATGCTAAGGAAAATGAGTCAGACAGAAAAAGTCGAGAACCATATGACTTCACTCATATGTGGTATATAAAACTGAAAGCAACAAAGGAACAAGACAAGCATATAACGAAACAAAAACTCATAGACACAGACAATTTAGTGGTCATCAGAGGGTAAGGGGGGAGGATGCATGGATAGTAGAAGGGAGTAAAGGAGGTCAAATATATGGTGATGGAAGGAGAACTGACTCTGGATGGTGAACACATAAGGCAATATATAGATGATGTATTGTAGAATTGTACACTTGAAACCTATGTAATTTTACTAACCACTGTCTCCCTGATAAATTTTTTTAAATGTCTGTTAAAGGGAGAATGGTGTGTGTCCAAATTGACATTAAGATTTCTAGGTTGGAAGCATAGATGAAAACCATCAAGACAAACAGAAAGCTGGGGAGATGATGAGTTTATTTTTAAAGAGTTTGAGGTGACCCAAATTTGAGAAATTCAAATGAAGATGTCTATAGATAGCTGAAAAGACATGGTACAAAAAGATGAAAGGTCAGGTACAAACATGAATATAAAGAGTGGTTTTCCATGATTACAATGTCATTCATATAAGCTCAGTCTTTATAATTTGGCCTGAGACGTAGGTGTCTGATCAGCCTTAAAAATCTAAAAAGAAAATTGCTAAACACAAATATCTAGCTGCTCTTTCTTCTGAGTGATCTTCTAGAAATTTTATTTAAAGGAGCTTTTTTGGTAAAGGACTTTCAATTTAACAAAAGACATTTATGTTTCTGTTTCTCATTTGTTTGTCTTGTTCTTTTGTTGCTTTTGGTTTATATACCACATATCAGTGAAATCACATGGTTCTCTGCTTTTTCTGTCTGATTTATTTCGCTCAGCATTACATTCTCAAGATCACACAATGGGATTCATAGATGATGTAATACAGAATTGTACACCTGAAATCTATGTAATTTTACTAACAATTGTCACCTCAATAAATTTAATTTTTAAAAAAAGACATTTATGTGTAGCAAGTGATTGTGGAAGAAAATTATTCTTACCGGGCAGCAACTTTGACAAGATTGTACCCATCAAGATAAAATGCCCCCGCCCCGGGGGTGGGGGGTGGGAGATGAGGGTAAGGGGGATCGAATATATGGTGATGGAAAGAGAACTGACTCTGGGTGGTGAACACACAATGGGATTTATAGATGATGTAATACAGAATTGTACACCTGAAATCTATGTAATTTTACTAACAATTGTCACCCCAATAAATTTAATTAAAAAAAAAAAAAAAAAAAAGATAAAATGCCATTGATATTCAATTGTTCCCTTAGTAGAACTTTGTGTTTCAATTAGCTTATGTGTCTTCACATATTTTTTCACAACTTACATTTCCCAAAAGAGATTTGAATTGATACTTTATGAACCAGCCACATCTGGATCTTTGCACTGAAAAATAAGATTTTCAATTCCCTGCTTAAGATTTTTTAAAGTACTGTTTTTAAGGCTAAGTTGAAAAAAAAGACATTTCCTATGTCTTTTTTTTCCTCTTTTCTCCTCTCAGATTTCGTGTACATATAATGGTCTAAGTCCCTTTTCTCCTCTCAGATTTTGTGTACATATAATGGTCTAAGACCTCAGAGACTTATTTCACTTTATTATGCACCAATTACATTATGTAATTACATTATGTAACCTGAGATTTTTAGACGATATGATGACTCATGCCTCCCAAGAACCATCTGTATTGTCTGTGTAGCTCTGTTGCACTCTAAGAAAAGCAATTTTATGTGTTTTGGGCAAAATGTAGGTAATATGGATGCTGGCTCATGAAAGATAAAATTCAAATGTGCAAACAACCTAGAATTTAAGATGATTCTGCGTCAGATAGAAACCATAAAAAAATAAGAAAAGAAAAGACTGAAGTGACAAGAATAGACTGGAGAAAAAGTGAAATGGAGAAACTAGGAAATTGACTTAAGAGAAATTCATGTAACCCAACATAGGTCAAGTGTACTGGTTAAAGTTTAGTCAGGGGATCTGGAGGAGAGCAGTCCATATGGGCTATAAGGGCAATTGCTAATATTAGAAATGGTCTATAATTTTAGGCTTATGCCTAAAGTCCAGTCACAAAAACCTATTCTCCTGTAGTTACCAGGGGCTTAACAGTTGTCCTGGTTGACTTGGGGGTGAAGAAGGTTGAAACTAAGAAGACAAACCTAGCTCGGCTCCAGAATTATCTAGGCAATTATCATTTGTTTTCCTGGGTATGGGTTGGAACCTGAGATTTTTCAGTGTGGCTGTTCATGCATTCTTTATAGTGGGGCACAAAGCTCAGTTCTGAGGAGGGGTACTGACATCCAGAAAAAGAAAATCTTCATCCTCTGTAGAATGGTGATGAGACTCTAATGACAAAAATGGGAAACATTCTATCACTTGAATAGTCCTGGCATTTTGGGCCAAGCAAATACATTCAAAGGAAAGTCTCAGACACCCTTCCAGTAAACATCTCCAATACTCTGTACTTTAAAACTGTGATCTCAAGTTTTGTGAAAGGAATTGAAAGAGACCAAAGAACAATTTCTTGGAGTAATCAAAAGTGCACCCTTAAGGACAGCAATTCTCTTTCTTTACTTGTATTGGCTGCTAATAACAAAGAATGGATCACTTGATATCAAACGATGCTTTTAAATGAACCTCAGAGAGATAAGGAAGTACAGCTAATTACTTTAAATAAGTTCAAGGGACAAAAATACTGTGTTACTATGGTACCCAAAGGAATAGTAATGGAATACTCAGTGGTACATATGTATTTGTTACCTTATTTTGTGTACACTTGAATGCATATTCTAGAGGTTGTATTTAATACTTCCCACTTGCCATATAGTTATGTTTCCTATTAGCACACTGGTTTATAAGGGAAGGCAGTAGATGCAGTAGTGAAGATCATAAACTTTGAAATCCAGGGTGCAAATCTGGTTTGTCACTTCCTGATTGTGTGACCCTGGGCAAGTCTCTGAGAGTCTCTGAGCCTCCATCTTTACATAGCACACATTAAACAGGGTAATAGTGAGAGGGGAATAAACTCATTCATGTAAATGGATGAGCAGAGTGCTCGGTACATAGTAAGTGGGTAAGAAATGGTAGGTGATGTGATACTGCTATTACTTCATTCTTCTCATAAATAAGTGATGAAATCAAATGAAAAAATACAATTTGTTGACTTCTGGTCAAGATGGCGCAGTGGATAAACACTGTGCTGGCTTCCTCTCATGACCTCATCAAAATTTCAACTAATTTTGATTACAGAACAACCATCCTTGAGAATCACCTAAAATCTAGCCGAACAGAAGTCCTATAACTAAAGATATGTAGAAGCCACATTGAGAAAGGTAGGAGGGGGTGGAGACATGGAATGAGCTGCTCCCACACCCATGTGTGGCAGTTAAAATTTGGGAAGGAAATCTCAACTGTGGAGGTACCCCCTGAGAAGTGAGTGGTCCCATGCCCACACTAGACTCCCCAGCCCAGGGCTCCAGTTCTGAGAATAGAAATCCCCATAACTTCTGGCTGTTAAAACCAGCAAAGATTCTGCTTGAGTGAGACTGAGGGCTGCTAGAGTCCAGGGTGCTCCTATTAAAGGGCC
Organism: Rhinolophus sinicus; assembly: GCF_057876585.1. Classification (NCBI taxonomy): domain Eukaryota; kingdom Metazoa; phylum Chordata; class Mammalia; order Chiroptera; family Rhinolophidae; genus Rhinolophus; species Rhinolophus sinicus. The sequence goes on from NC_142518.1 coordinate 78,968,114, forward strand.
TACACATGGACTTACTCACTGTTCAACTCACTCGCTCTCAGCTTCCGCCCTGAGGCAGCAGCTTGAAAGTCACCAGGGACATACAGGGAGGAATTGAATTGTGTGGCTTCAGGACAGGAGCTAGGGAAGCAGCTTTCTCCCAGACAGAAGTGCTGGCAGAAGTCACAGTTCCTTTGTTGAGCACCCCCAACAACCCAGCGTGCAAACAGAGATGCAGGTAGGCACCGTACCTGAGATACCCCGCGCCCAAGTTGCCGGTCCACCCAACCCACTTCCAGTAGCTTTTTGATACAAATGATCTATCTTGTCTCATGACGCGGACTTTCCTAAAATCTCTCTAAGGTTCACAGACCCCAAACAAGCAGCACCTGGCATTGACGTACCCCTTACCTCTTCCTAAGGAGCCCCAAGCCTGGCACGAGCAGCAGACAGCCTTGGTTTTTAGCCTAGCCTCTACCAGGAACTTCCAAGCCCAGCACAAGTGCCAACCATCTGCCCACCACTTCGTAGCTCATATCAAGTTGCCCCAGGCAAGGCACAGGCAGCAGATGATCTTTGCTGGCAACAGAGCCCCTCCAAAAAGGCCCCAGAACCAACACACCTGGTGGACAGCTTCAGACCACACCAGAGCACCACCCAACACCCTCCACAAACAACACACCCAAATGGCAGACTGGGCAAGAACAAGAGCCCTGCTAAAGCAAATCCTATTCTGTGGGGTAAGCCCATGCCTAACAGCTCCTCCACTATAATCACAGCCAGTCCTCACAACCAATCACCCTGATAGTCAAGCCCTCCCACTGACATGCAAACAGCAACTAAGGCTCAACTGTAACAGGAGGACACACACAACACCACAAGGGGAACACCTGGAACACCCAGTTCTGGTGACCAGGGAGACTGTGCCATTGGACCCCACAGGACACTTACTACATAACGCCACTCTACTAAGACTGGGAGATATAGCAGCTCTCTTTAATGTATACAAACAAAAACAGGGAGGCAGCCAAAATGGGGAGACCATGAAACATGCCCCAAATGAAATAACAAAAGAAAGCTCCAGAAAAAGAAGTAAACAAAATGGAGACAAGCAATCTACCAGACGCAGAGTGGTTATAAGGATGCTCGTTGATCTTAGGGAGAAGTTCAACAAAGAGGTAGCAAATATAAAAATGGAGATAGAAAAAATAAAAAAGAACCTGTCAGAAACGAACAATGCAATAACTGAAATGAAGAATAAATTACAGGGAATCAATAGTAGATTAAATGAAGCAGAGGATCGAATCAGTGATTTGGAAGGTAAAATAGCAGAAAACACCCAATCAGAACAGAAAAAAGAATCTTAAAAAAATGAGGAGAGTTTAGGGGCCTCTGGGACAACATCAAGAGGACCAACATTCACATCATAGGGGTACAAGAAGGAGAAGAGAGAGAGCAAGACATTGAGAACATATCTGAAGAAATAATGGGAGAAAACATCCCTAACCTGGCAAAGGAAATGGACATACAAGTCCAGGAAGTGCAGACAGTCCCCAAAAAGATGAACCCAAGCAGCCCCAAACCAAGACACATCATAATTACAAAGCCAACGGTTAAAGAGAGAGAATCTTAAAATCAACAAGAGAAAAAAGCAGTGAGTTACCTACAACAGAGCTCCCCCACCCAAAAAAACAACAACAGACTGTCAGGTGATTTCTCAACAGAAATATTGCAGGCCTGACAGGATTGGCAGGAAATGTTCCAAGTGATGAAAAGCAAGGACCTACAACCAAGATTATTATTCTACCACGCAAAACTATCATTTAGAATCAAAGGACAGATAAAGGGCTTTCCCAAAAACAAAAAACTAAAGGGGTCCATCAACATCAAACGAGTATTATAAGAAATATTAAAGGGACTTCTTTAATATGAAGAGGAAAATAAGATAAAAAATATGAATAATAAAATGGCAACAACTACATATCTATCAATAATTGCTTTCAATGTAAATGGATAAATGCTCCAATCAAAAGACATTGGGTGGCTGAATGGATAAGAAAATAAGACTTTACATAAACTGCCTATGAGAGACTCACTCCAGATCAAAAGACACACACAGACTGAAAGTAAAGGGGTAGAAAAAGATATTTCATGAAAATGGAAATGAAAAACAAAGGCTACAGTAGCAATACTTATATCAGACAAAATAAATTTTAAAGCAAAGGATATAATAAGAGGCAAAGAAGGACCCAATAATCCCACTTCTGAGTATTTATCTGAAGATACCAAAAACACTACTTCGAAGGGTCATGAGCATCCATATGGTCATTGCAGCATTCTTTGCAATAGCCAAGATACCGAGGCAACCTGGGTATCCATCAATGGATTAATGGATAAAGAAGAGGGGTGATAAACAAAAAAATATGGTGAAGGTATAAATTGAAAAAAATATTAAAGTAAAACATAAATCACCATTAGTCCCCCTCAAAATACTCCCCCTCACTTCCAACACACTTATCGCATCATTCTTGTCACTTTATTTTTTAAAATTAGAGTTTAAAGGGGTGACAATTTTTAGTAAAGTTACATAGAGTTCAGGTATAAAATTCTGTACATCATCTATATACATCACATTGTATGTTCATCACCCAGAGTCAGGTCTCTTTCCATCACTATATTATTGATCCCCTTTACCCTCGTCTACCAACCCCTACCCCTAACCCTTTGATAATGACTAAACTATTTTCTGTGTCTATGAGTTTTTGTTTCTTCATTTCTTTGTTCTATTCATTGTTGTTTTCAGTTTTATATACCACATATCAGTGAAATCACATGGTTCTCAACTTTTTCTGTTTAACTTATTTTGCTCAGCATGATGATTTCAAAATCCATCCATGTTGTCACAAATTGTCCTGTTTCATCTTTTCTTCCTGCTGGATAGTATTCCATTGCGTATATATACCACAACTTCTTTATTGAATCATCTATGGAAGGAAACTTTGGTTGTTTCCATGTCTTGGCTACCGGAAATAAAGCTCCAACGAACAACGGAGCACATATATCTTTACAGATAAATGTTTTCATATTTTTTTGGGTGGATACCCAGGAGAGAGATTGCTAGGCCATAAGGTATTTCTATTCTTAAAATATTATATTTTTTTTAAATTTTATTTTATTAAATTTATAGGGGTGACAATTGTTAGTAAAATTACATAGATTTCAGGTGTACAATTCTGTGTTACATCATCTATAAATCCCATTGTGTGTTCATCATCCAGAGTCAGTTCTCCTTCCATCACCATATATTCGATCCCCCTTACCCTCATCTCCCACCCCCCACCCCCCGCCCCCCTTACCCTCTGGCAACCACTAAACTATTGTCTGTGTCTATGAGTTTCTGTTTCTCATTTGTTTGTCTTGTTCTTTTGTTGTTTTTGGTTTATATACCACATATCAGTGAAATCACATGGCTCCCTGCTTTTTCTGTCTGACTTATTTCGCTCAGCATTACACTCTCAAGATCCATCCATGTTGTCACAAATGTTCCTATGTCATCTTTTCTTACCGCCAAATAGTATTCCATTGAGTATATATACCACAACTTCTTTATCCATTCATCTATCGAAGGACATTTTGGTTGTTTCCATGTCTTGGCCACCGTAAACAAAGCTGCAATGAACATTGGAGCACACGTGTCTTTATCTCTAAATGTTTTCAGAATTTTTGGGTAGATACCCAGGAGAGGGATAGCTGGGTCATATGGCAATTCTATTCGTAATTTTTTGAGGAACCTCCACACTGCCTTCCATAACAGCAGCACCAGTCTGCATTCCCACCAACAGTGTATGAGGGTTCCTTTTTCTCCACAGCCTTTCCAACATTTGTTACTATTTGTCTTGTTGATGATAGCCATTCTGACTGGGGTGAGGTGATTTCTCATTGTGGTTTTGATTTGCATTTCTCTGATGATTAGTGATGTTGAGCATTTTTTCATATATCTATTTGCCATTTGTATATCCTCTTTGGAGAAATGTCTCTTCAAGTCCTCTGCCCATTTTTCAATTGGGTTGTTTGTTGTTTTGTTGTTGAGTTGCATGAGTTCCTTGTATATTCTGGATACTAGCCCCTTACCGGAGGCACTGTTTGCAAAAATCTTCTCCCATTCAGTTGGTTGCCTTTTTATTTTGTCAATGGTTTCTTTTGCTGTGCAGAAGCTTTTAAGTTTCATATTCGTTTATTCCATATTCGTTTATTTCATATTCGTTTTAAGTTCCATTCGTTTATTTTAGCTTTTATTTCCCTTACCTTTGGAGTCAAATTCATAAAACGCTCTTTGAACCCATGGTCCATAAGTTTAGTACCTATGTTTTCTTCTATGCAGTGTATTGTGTCAGGTCTCATGCTTACGTCTTTGATCCATTTTGAATTAATTTTCATACATGGTGACAGATAACAGTCCAGTATCATACTTTTGCACATGGTTATCTAATTCTGCCAGCACCATTTATTGAAGAGGCTGTCTTTTCTCCATTGTATGTTTTTGGCTTCTTTGTCAAAAATTATCTGTCCATATTCATGTGGTTTTATTTCTGGGTTCTCAATTCTATTCCATTGGTCTATGTGTCTATTTTTCTGCTAATACCATGCTGTTTTGATTATTGTAGCCCTGTAGTACAAGCTAAAGTCAGGAAGTGTGATATCTCCAGTATTGTTATTTTTTCTTAAGATTGCTTTGGCTATTCAGGGTCTTTTGTGGTTCCAAACAAATCTGATGATTTTTTGTTCTATTTCTTTAAAAAATGCGATTGAAATATTGATGGGGATTGCATCAAAACTGTAGATTGCTTTGGGTAATATGGCCACTTTAACTATGTTGATTCTTCCAATCCATGAGCATGGAATGTCTTTCCATTTCTTTGTGTCTTCTTCAATTTCTTTTCAAAATGTCTTGTAGTTTTCAGCATATAGGTCTTTCACGTTCTTGGTGGAGTTTATTTCTAGGTATTTTACGTTTTTTTTGTAATTGCAAAAGGAATTGTTTTTTGTATTTCTTTTTCTGAGATTTCATTGTTAGTATATAGGAATGCAATGGACTTTTGTACGTTGACTTTGTAGCCAGCAACTTTACTGTATTTGTTGATTGTTTCTAATAGCTGTTTGGTGGAGTCTTTAGGGTTTTCTATATATAGCATCATGTCATCTGCAAAGAGTGATAATTTAACTTCTTCATTCCCAATTTGATGCCTTTTATTTCTTTCTCTTGCCTGATTGCTCTGGCAAGGACTTCCAACAGTATGTTGAAAAGCAGAGGTGATAGGGGACAGCCCTGTCGTGTTCCTGAATGTAGAGCAAAGGGCTTCATTGTTTAACCATTAATTATGAATTTAGCTGAGTGTTTGTCATATATGTCCTTTATTATGTTAAGATATTTTCCTTCTATACCTATTTTATCTCATTATGGTGTTTATTTGCATTTCTCTGATGATTATTGATGTTGAGCATTTTTTCATATGCCTATTTGCCATTTGTATTTCCTCTTTGGAGAAATGTCTCATCAGGTGGTCTGCCCATTTTTCAATCAGGTTACTTGTTTTTCGGTTGTTGACTTTCATGAGTTCCTTGTATATTTTGATATTAGCCCCTTATTGGAGAACTGTTTGCAAAAATCTTGCCCATTCAGTTGGTTGCCTTTTTATTACGTATTTTAATCATAAATGGATGTTGTATCTTGTCAAAGGCTTTTTCTGCATCAATTGATATAATCATATGATTTTTGTCCTTTATTTTGTTTATGTGATGTATCACATTGATGGATATGCAGATGTTGAACCATTCTTGTGCTCCGAGGATGATCCCCACTTGGTCGTGATGAATAATCTTTATAATTCGTTGTTTTATTTGATTTTCTAGAATTTTGTTTACGATTTTTGCATCTGTATTCATCAGAGATATTGGTCTGTAGTTTTTCTTTTTTTGTGCTGTCCTTACACGGTTTTGGTATCAGGGTAATGTTGGCCTCAAAAATTAGTTGGGGAGTACTCTCTCTTCTTCAACTTTTTGGAGGAGTTTGAGCAGGATTGGTATTAGATCCTCTTTGAAGGTTTGGTAGAATTCTCCTGTGAAGCCATCTGGTCCCGGACATTTGCTTTTGGGAAAGTTTTGGATGACTGGTTCAGTTTGGTTATTGGTGATCCGTCTGTTTAGATAATCCAGTTCTTCATGGTTCAGCCTTGGAAGGCTATATGTTTCTAAGAACTTGTCCATTTCTTCTAGGTTATTGAATTTTGTGGCATATAATCCTTCATAGTATTCTTTGATGATCCTTTGTATTTCTGTGGCATCGTTATAACTTCTCCTTTTTCATCTGATTTTGTTTATTAGTGTTTTCTCTGTTTTTATCTTAGTGAGTCTAGCCAAGGGTTTGTTAGTTTTGTTAATCTTCTCAAAGGACCAGCTCTTTTTCACATTAGTTTTTTTCTATTGTCTTTTTGTTCTCTATTTCATTTAGTTCTGATCTGATTTTTGTTATTTCCTTTCTTCTGCTGACCTTGAGTTTCACTTGTTCTTCTTTTTCTAGTTCTTTAAGGTGTAACATGAGGTTATTTATTTGGGAGTTTTCTTGTTTCTTGAGATAGGCCTGTAATGATATAAATCTCCCTCTTAAAACTGCTTTCGTTGCATCCCAAAACTTTTGATAGGATGTATTTTCATTGTCATTTGTTTCAATGTATCTTTTGATCTCTCCTCTAATTTCTTCTTTGAGCCGGTCATTCTTTAGAACTTTGTTGTTTAATCTCCATGTATTAGTGTGTTTTCCTGCTTTCCTTTTTCAGTTGATATCCAATTTCAAAGCATTGTGATCAGAAAATATGCTTGGTGTGATTTCAATCTTGTTAAATTTGCTGAGGCTGATTTTATGTCCCAATATATGGTGTATCGTTGAGAATGTTCCATGTACACTAGAAAAGAATGTATAGTCTGTTGTTTTAGGATGAAGTGCTCTAAATATATATCAATTATGTCCATTTTATCTAATGTGTCATTTAGGCTGCTATTTCATTGTTTATTTTCTGTTTGGATGGTACATCCATAGCTGTCAATGATGTATTTAAGTCCCCAAGTATAATTGTCTTTTGGTCAATTTCTCCCTTTAGTTCTGTTAGTAGTCGTTTGGTATATTTCGGTGCTCCCCGATTGGGAGCATAAATATTGATGACTGTTATGTCTTCTTGTTGTATAGTCCCTTTTACCATTATGAAATGTCCATCTTTGTCTCTTCTTACCTTTTTCACTCTGAAGTCTGTTTCATCTGATATCAGTATGGCTACACCTGATTTTCTCTGGGTACCATTTGCTTGGAGTGTCAATTTCCACACTTTCATTTTGAGTCTATGCTTGTCCTGGTATCTGGGATGTGTCTCTTGGGGATAGCATATGGTTGGGTTTAGTTTTTTGGTCCAATCTGCTACTCTGTGCCTTTTTATTGGTGAGTTCAGTCCGTTTACATTTAGGGTGATTATTGATATGTGAGGATTTCCTATCATTCTATCTTTAGTTTTTTGGTAAGGCTTTGTCTCCATTTTTTCTTTGTCTTTTTGTTTTTGTCTATTATTTCTGTGTGGTGGTATTCTATGATGTTTTCCTCCATTTCTTATTTTATTACAGTATGTATTTCATTTCTGGATTTTTTTTTGACTGGGTACCATTATGATTAAGTAAAAGAAACTTTAATATTTATAGTAATTCATTTTCTACGTCATGCTTACTTTCTCCATTCCCATATTTCGGTTCAGGCCTTTACTGTCCCTCTCTTTATGTTTTGGTTGCCACAAATTTTCCCTGTTGGTAGTGGTCGAATATCCTCCTTTAGTATTTCTTGTAGTGCAGGTCGTGTATTGAAAATTTCCTCAGCTTCTGTATGTCTGGAAAGTCTTCATATCTCCTTCATATCTAAAGCATATCTTTGCTGGATATATTATTCTTGGCTCATAATTTTTCTCTTTCAATACTTTGAATATTTGGTTCCACTCCCTCCTGGCTTGTAGAGTTTCTGCTGAAAAATCTGATGATAATCTAATGGGCTTTCCTTTGTAAGTTACCATCTTCTTTTCCCTGGCTGCCTTGGGGATTATTTCTTTGTCATTGATTTTAGACAGCTTCAATAAAATGTTCCTTGGAGAAGGCCTTTTGTGATGGGGTAATTAGGTGTTCTATTTGTTTCTTGGATTCGAGGATCCAGTTCTTTCCGCAAGTTTGGGAAGTTCTCATCAACAATTTGTTTGAATATATCTCTGTTTCCTTCTCTCTTCTCCTTCTGTTATGCCCATTATTCTTACATTGCTCTTTCTGATGGAGTCAGAAAGTTCTTGTAGAGTTCTTTCATTTCTTTTAAGTCTCAAGTCTCTTTCTTCTTCCATCTGTGGCATTTCCAGGTTTCTATATTCGATGTCACTGATTCTTTCCTCCATCTGGTCAACTCTACTTTCTAAGCTGGCTCTTTCATTCTTAGTTTCTTCTATTGAGTTCTTAATCTCCAGAAATTCTATTTGGTTCTTTTTTAAAATTTCAATCTCTTTCCTAAAATGCTCATGTTGTTCTTTGTTTGTATTTCTCAGTTCATTAAACTGCCTTTCTGTGTTTTCTTGCAACTCGTTGAGTTTTTTCAGAACTACAGTCTTAAATTCTCTGTCATTTAAGTCACATATTTCCAGATCTTTAATTCCTTTTCTGGAGACTTTTCACTTTCTTTCTGAGCTGTCTTGTTGCATTGGTTATTCATGGAAATTACTGAGTTATTATATCTCTTCCTCAACATCTATAGGAGTGGCTTCTGCAACAGTTTGATAGGAAAAGTTCTTTCTTTTGTTTTCCAATACTTGTTGGTAGAATGTTTTATTTTCTCTCCGACTGCAGCCTATTTTTCTCTCTCTCACACGGTAGTGCTATATTTTCTCTGCACTATTCCAGTTTCTCACACAATGGGGGAATTCCCTGGGAGACGGGCTTCTCCTCTGTTAATAGTTTGCCTTGTCACAGGGCGCCGTGTCCATCTGGGTATGCGGAGCTTTGAAGTTCCAAAGCTCTTCCTGCACCAGATTCAGAGCCCATATGTTTCAGCAGTTCTGTTTACTCTTGCAGGGATCTGCCCAGATCAGTGGGCCAATGGAGGGGTGAGTTGTGATAGGTGGCCCAGAGCAATGAGCAATGGCGGCGACTACCACCACAGCCGGTCCTGCTTTCACAGTTCCCTTCCCTTTGCCGGAACTAGTTGGGCTGCACATCTGTGTCTTTGGACCACAGTTCTCAGAACAGCAAATATTCTGTTCTTTTGATCTGACACTGCCACTATTCCGCTTCTAGCACTGGGTACGTGGTGGCGGGGTGAGCTCTGGGCGGGTATGAAGGGGACAGCGAATCTCAGTCCCCAAGGTTTCCATTCTCTGTGGCAGTCAGGGCTTAAACCACCGTTTTCAGCCTTCTGCCCTCAGTCTTTTGTCCGACATCTCTGCCGTGAGCGTTGTTTTAAGCAATGTTATATGCTGTCCCCTCAGCCCTGTGGGCCATGAATGGAGCCCTAGCAGTCCGAGTTCTTCCCTCTCCCACTGCTGTGGTAGTTCTGGGATGCAGCGACCTTGGAGCACTAAGCTAGGTCTGCATCCTGTGCCCACAGGGCCCCGTCTCCACACTTCTCCCTTCCCTCCACCCCCACTCGCACAATTCACCCACCTTAGGTCAATTCCATAGTGGGTCTCTTCATCTTGCCTGTCTGCTGTGTAGGAAGTCCTTTGTGGAGTTACAGTTGTTCCATTTGTTGTAAATTCCAGGGGAGATTTACAGAGGCTCACCTCCTGCTGCCATTTTGATGACTTCCAGAACATTTTTTCAATCAACATTGAAGCTTGATCCGAAGTTATGTCTTTGCTTATGTCAGCATCCTGGGGGCTTGATATCTTTTTGAGCATTTGTAGTGTTTTTGGACTGAACAAAAGATTTAATAGTCATCATAACAGAAGCACATCAATATTTTTCCATTATTATTCCATATCCTGAGAGGGCCAATGTTATATGTGAAAGTGCCTAAATGAGTTCTTAGTCATTCCTTGAGGCAGCTCAGGCACTTAGTTCTGCGTGTGCTTCTGCAAGTCACCTAACCTCTCTGAACCTGAGTATTTTTCATCAGTAAGATAATATCACCTATGTTATTACCTATATAACATAACTCAATAATTCATGGGGTTTCAAGTAAGTAGAGTACACAAAAGTACTGTGTCTGTTTTACCAAAGCACATAAACAAAAGACAGGAGTGTGTAAATCACATTTTTAAATTAAAAGGTTAAAGAATTTATCAGAAATGTTTGAAAATCTATAATTTTTAAAAATCAAATATGATGTTTAAGATTATTTCATAATCTAGGATATCTGTCATAATAGAGTTAAAACCTTGATAAATTGTTGTGGGGTTTCATAAAAAGATTTTCTTATTATACAACAAAGGAACTACTAAAAATCCATAACATTACAGTTTTCATGTGCATAATTTTTTGCCCCTCCCAAAATTGTTATAAGTTTAGGGGAACAGCCTATGCTATTCATATTCATTTGTTCTGTTTGTCATACTTAGAATCTCTCTTCAGGGATGAATGCAGGTGGAGGGAACTAATCTCCTTTTAAGATAAGGAATTAATTCTGGAAGCAGACATCAAGGTATTCAAACAAGATGTATTTTTCCTTGTGAAACTGGTTAAGAGCTAAATGCAGACTTGTCAACTTTTCAGACATTTTTTAACCCTCTGATGGAAGCGTAAATTGAATGTTCACTGAAATGATCAGAAAAAGTAGTGTTTGAGTTACATTTGGGCGTGTGAGATTCTTTAATTAAAGGGAAAGCCCATGTGAAGTTTACATTTTGGCTCACTACATGTTCATTTCGGATGCTCTCCAAATTCTTATTTAAAATATTTCTACTTTTTGGATTGCGTGCCTAGACTTCCCTCATCCTCCATACTAGCCCACTTCATTCTGCTTCAGCCTTCACAGCAAGAACAATAGAGAGTTGAGGCACTTGTCTAAATGACTCAGCCCAGATCAGCAAGTAAAGAGCAATTGGGATAGCACAAAAAGGGGACCAAAAAGAGACTTTTTGTTCACTTTTTTTTTTTTTTTTTTTTTTTGGCGAAAGGGTGCTGGGTTTTAAAATAATTCATTTATGAAATAGTTTTTTTCACAGAAGATCTTCGCGTTTATTCAAATAAATCTTGTATGCTGAGGAGACATGCAGCAATGTAGAAAGATAAAAAACCAGGAACTAAAAGCAAACCTGCCTCATAAAATTTAACCAGCCCACTGGAATATTATATAGTCAAACAATGCTCTCTAAGGTTAGTGGTGCGAGTTATTATATGGGTCATACTTACACTAAAAAAATTACTTGTTGTTTATCTTGAACTCAAATTCAACTGGGCATCCTGAAATTTTGTTTTCTGAATTTGGCAAACTTATTAAGGTGTTAGTCCATCACATCTGTGACATTTAAAATTCAGAGTCAGGTTTTGTAATTCAACATTCTTTAAAGAACAGTCAGAGTTTTTACAGTGCTGTATGGAGAAAAAAATACTGTTTTTCCTTGAAAGTAAAAAAAATTGAAATCTAACTGTTCTATTACTTTTTTAAAGGTTTAGGATGGTGGCAATGTCCTCTACAGAATTTAGAATCTAATTTCCTATGCAGTATCAGTATTAGTGTAAAAGTAAGTTCTAGGTTGATAAGTTTTCTGGCTATCCATGGATTCTCTGCCTTTTCAATCAGGGTCCTATATCTATTAATTCTGGACTTTCTGTTTCAGAAAGGGGAAAGGGGAAAATTCAGGAACACCCTTTTGCTAGTAGTCCTGGCACAGTGAGCACAATGTGGGCTCTGTGTCTGCTTTGTGCTTGCTGAGCCAGAGAGGGTTAAAATCTTTTTCAGTATTGCCACTCAAATTGCTGTTTACCATCTAAAGTACAGGGTACAGAGTGAGGAGAAAGGCCACAAGGGTCATTATACTTTGGTGGCAAAAGGCCTATCATTATTTTCATTCTATTCAATGCCAGCAAACTGTTTATTGAAGGACAAAATTGGAAATTCTCCACTTTGCTCCTTTTGAGGACTGTTTCATTTTATTTTCACAACCTGAGGAAAAGAAAGAAGGCTTTACAGACAGAGCACTCCAATTGTCAGGATATTTGGTGCCCACAGGCTGCCCTCATCCAATGACAGTATGCTCATTGTTGAGACAATTGAATTTAATTGTTTCCTTATATTGAGTTGAAATATTGAAAAAAATCGTGTTGCTTAATAAGCTTGCTTCATGATCCTGACATATCATCTGGTCAGTCACTGAGGGAAAGTAATCACATGAGGTTATCATCTGGGAGACAATTTCCCTTCTCTGAAGATACATTCTCTTTCATTTGTAACCTTCACATAACATTTATCCTTTTATGTGTATTATATTTGTCTGTAGCTTATCTGCACAGTTCAATGATAAACTCTGTGAGATATCAGCAGGGTCTATGTTACTCATCGTAATCCATCCACTCAGAATGTTATGTAGTTTACATAGTTCTTGGTAACGATTTGTGGAATGAATGAATGTGTGAACTATTTGTATTTTGTTCTGACTATAGCACCCATTATGCCCAGATGTGTATGGGTATGTTAGTTAGTTAGCATGAAAGGAGTTAGTTCCCTTTTAACTCAAAATAAAATACTTTGCAATTCTGTTATCCAGAACTACTTGGAGGCAGAGAGAAATAAGAGAAAGGTTTTGGAATTTTCCCCACTGACAAAGTCCAAAGAGTAGGTAATGCAGCAACTAGAATAACTTCTTGGGCCCTTTTGGGAAAAAAGAGAGGTTTTGCTGAACGAAGTATTGACTGTAAGTACAGTGTATTCTAGAGTCATAAAGCAGATCTTTTGTCATACCCTTAAAGCCAAGTGGTGAAAATTCCAGCCTGGTTGGGATAGCATCCATCATTACTGTGTTTCCCCAAAAATAAGACCTAGCCGGACCATCAGCTCTAATGCATCTTTTGGAGCAAAAATTAATATAAAGCCCGGTCTTATTTTAATAATATAAGACTGGGTTTATAATATAATGTAATATATTATGGGGTCTTATATTAATTTTTGCTCCAAAAGACGCATTAGAGCTGATGGTCCAGCTAGTTCTTATTTTTGGGGAAACAGTAGTTGGATTTTAAGTCAGTAAGTTTTTGCATATATCTGGGAAGACTTATATGTGGCCAGAAGAGAATGACAAACAGAAGAATTAGAAAAGTTACTCTGGAATAAGAGGAAGGAATATTAAATAAATAAATATTAAAAACAAAAATACCTTTGAAGGACCTAAATAGCCATGTCTCCAAAGAGGACATACAGATGACCAATAGACATGAAAACATGCTCAACATCACTAGTCATCAGAAAAATGCAAATAAAAACCACAGTAAAATATTGCCTTAAATCTGTCAGAATGGCTATCATCAATAAATTAACAAACAAGTGTTGGCAAGGATGGGAAGAAAAGGGAACCCACGTACACTGTTGGTGGGATTGCAAATTGGTACAACCACTGTGGAAAACAGTATGGAGGTTCCTCAAACAAATAAAAATAGAACTACCTTATGACCCAGCAATTCTACTTCTGGGTATTTACCCAAAGAAGTTGAAAACACTAATTCAAAAAGATATATGCACCCCTATGCTCACAGCACCACTATTCACAATAGCCAAAATATGGAAACAAAAGAAATGCCCATCAATAGATAATTGGATAAAGAAATTGTGGTACATATATACAACATAGAATTACTCTGCCATAAAAAAAAAAAAGAATGAAATCTTACCATTTGCAACAATAGGGATGGACCTAGAAGGTATTATGCTAAGTGAAATAAGTCAGACTGAGAAAGATAAATGCCATATGACTTCATTTATATGTGAAATCTAAAGAATAAAATAGGTGAAAATGGCAGAGTAGGTAAATGCTGTGCTCCCCTCTTCTCAAGACCACATTAATTACAACTAAACCACAAAACAACCATTATGGAGAATCACTGAAGTATAACTGAACTAAAGCCCAACAACTAAGGACATACAGAAGAAGCCACCTTGAGACTGGTAGGAGGGGCAGAAATGTGGAACAGGCTGGGCCCACATCCACATGTGACCATTAAAAATTAGGATGGATATCTCTGCTGCAGAGGTCTCCTCAGAGAAGTGAGGGGTCCCAGGCCCTCCCCAGGCCAGGGATTCAGTGCTGGGGAGACAAGACCCCATAACTTCTGGCTGTAAAAAGCAGCAGAGATTGTGGCTGAATGAGTCGGAGGGCAGCTACCCTTCAAGGTGCTACACTCCAAAGGGACCATGCATGGACTTACTGATGGTCTCACTCACTCTGAGCTGCAGCACTGGGGCATCAGCTGGAAAGACACCAGGGACATACAGGAAAGACCTAATTGTCTGGCTTCAGGGCAGGGACTAGAAGGCAGCTTTTTCCTGGACAGAGGAGCTGGCAGAAGCCATTGTTTCCTTGTTCAGCCCTCCCCATTCTTGATGTGCAGATGCAGGTGGCCACCATATCTGAGTCTCCATCAAATTGGCCATCACCTTTTTTCTACCATACCTTAGTGATTCCCTGAGACCCCACCCCACCCAACTTTGGTGCACACCCAAGTCCCTTCCAGTGGCTTTTCCATGTAAACGGCCTGCCTTGATTCATGCTACAGACTGTCCTAAAATCCCTCAAAGGTTCATAAAACCCAAACAAGCAGCATCTGGCTTTGGCATGACCCATATCTCTAGCTAAGCAGGCCTAAGCCCAGCACTAGCAACAGCTGGCCTTGGCTAGTGGCTTGGCCTCTCAAGGCACCTGCATGCACAGCATGGTTGGTGGCCATCTCTGGATTGCTTGGGGCTCATACCAGATGGCCCTGAGCAGGGCACAGACTGTGGTTGAACTTGGCCTGCAGTAGGTCCCCTCCCAAGAAGCCCCAGGGCTGGCAGGCCCAATGGCCAGCTTCAGACTAGGCCAGAGCATCACCCGGCCACATCCAAGGACAATACATCCAAAGGGCAGAATAGGTAGGCATAAGAGCCCTACTAAAGCAAATCCTGCTCAGTATGATCAGCCTTTGCACAACAGCTCCTCCACTGTAGTTACAGATAGTCCTCACAACCATTCAGCTTGAGGGTCAATCCCTGCCATTGACATGCAAACAGCAATCAAGTCTCAACTACAATAGGAGGGCGCACACAACAAACACAAGTGACAAACCTGGAGCACCTGGCTCTGGTGACCAGGGAGACTGCAACAGTAGATCCCACAGGACACCTACTACATAATACCACTCTACTAAGACTGAGAGACATAGCAGCCCTACCTAATACATATTATAGAAACAAACACAGGGAGGCATCCAAAATGGGGAGACAAAGAAATATTTCCCAAATAAAAGAACAGAACAAAGCTCCAGAAAAAGAACTAAATAAAATGAAGACAAGCAATCTGCCAGATGCAGAGTTCCAAACACTAGTTATAAGGATGCTCAATAATCTCAGGGAGAAGTTCAACAAGAGATAGGAAACATAAAATTCAAGATAGAAAACATAAAAAAAGAACCAATCAGAAATAAAGAATACATTAACTGAAATGAAGAATGCATTAGAAGGAATCAACAGTAGATTAGACTAAGCAGAGGATCAAATCAGTGATTTAGAACATAAGGTAGCAGAAAACACCCAATCAGGATAGCAAAAAGAAAAAAGGATAGAAAACAAATGAGGAGAGTTTAACGGCCTCTGGGACAAGATCAAGTATACCAACATTTGCATTATAGGGGTACCAGAAGGAGAAGAGAGAGAGAGCAAGAGATTGAATACCTATCTGATGAAATAATGACTGAAAACTTCCCTAACCTGGCAAAGGAAATAAATATACAAGCCTAAGAAGAGCGGAGTCCCAAACAAGATAAACGCAAAGAGGCCCACACCAAGACAAATCATAATTAAAATGTCAAAGGTTAAAGACAAAGACAGAATCTTAAAAGCAGCAAGAGAAAAGCAGTGAGTTACTTACAAGGGACTTCCCATAAGACTGTCAGCTGATTTCTCAGCAGAAACTTTGCAGGCCAGAGGGATTGGCAGGAAATATTCAAAGTGATGAAAAGCAAGAACCTATAACCAAGATTACTTTACCCAGCAAAGTTATCATTTAGAATTGAAGGACAGATAAAGAGATTCCCAGACAAGAAAAAGCTAAAGGAGTTCCTCCCCACCAAACCAGTATTACAAAGAATGTTTGATGGACTTCTTTAAGAGAAAATATATATATATATAAATAATAAAATGGCAGTAACTATATATCTATCAACAATTGCTTTCAATGTAAATAATCGAAAGATAGAGTGGCTGAATGGATAAGAAAACAAGACCCTTACATATGCTGCCTACAAGAGACTCACTTCAGATCAAAAGACACACAGTGAATGAAAGTAAAGTGATAGGAAAATGATATTTCATGAAAACGGAAATGGAAAAAAAAAGCTGTGGTAGCAATGCTTATAGCAGACAAAATAGACTATTTTAAAATAGACTTTAAAACAAAGGCTATTACAAGTAACAAAGTAGAACCCAGTAATCCCACTTCTGGGTAATTATCTGAAGAAACACAAAATGCTACTTTGAGGAGATGTGTACATCCATATGTTCATTACAGCATTATTTACAATAACCAAGATGTGGAGGAATCCTGGGTGTCCATCTCTGGATGAATGGATAAAGAGTATATACAATGGAATATTGCTTGGCCATGGAAGGGATTGTGTTCTTGCTAACTGTGGTTGCATGGATGAACCTGACGGGTATTGTGCTGAATGAAGTATGTCAGACAGAGGAAGGCAGGTCCAATGTGATTTCACTTATATGTGGAATCTAAAGAACAAAGTAAGCAAACAAGCAAAACAGAAACTCATAGATACAGATAAAATTGTGATGGTTGCCAGATGAGAGGAGTGTTGGGAAAGGGTGAAAAAGGGGAATGGATGAAGAAGTACAAATTGGGGCCGGCCCGGTGGCTCAGGTGGTTGGAGTGCCATGCTCCTGACCCCGAGTCGACGGTTCGATTCCCACATGGGCCAGTGAGCTGCACCCTCTATAGCTAAGATTGTGAACAACTTGTCTCCCTGGAGCAGGGCTGCCATGAGCAGCCGGAGGTTGGCGTGAGCTGCAGTAGGCTGCTAAGTGCTGCCGTGGGATGCTGTGTGCTGCGGCAGGCTACTGTGTGCCACCATGTGTGGCCAGCGGCCAGCGTAAGTGGCCGGCAGCTGGCGAGAGCTGCCGTGAGCTGCTATGAGTGGCTGACCGATGACCAGCGACCGACTGCTTCAGCCGGGGAGGAGCACAAGGCTCATAATACCAGCATGGGCCATGGAGCTGTGTCCTACACAACTAGACTGAGAAACAATGGCTTGAACTGGAGTTGCGGGGGGGAGAGCAGTAAAAAAGGGGGAGGAAAAGAAGTACAAATTGGTAGTTTCACAGTAGTCCTGGTGATGTAAAGTATAGCATGAGGAATATAGTCAATAATATTATAATAACTATGAATGGTGTCATATGGGTACTAGATTTATTGGGGTGATAGATAGATGAGAGGAGGTTTGAGGGAAAGTATGAAAAAGGTGAAGGCATTAAGAAGTACAAATTGGTAGTTACAAAATAGTCATTTGAATGTAAATTAAAGCATAAGGAATATAGTCAATAATATGTTAGTAAATATGTATAATGCCAGGTGGGTACTAGACTAGTCAGGGGGATCATTTCTTAAATTATATAAATGCCTAACCACTATGTTATACACCTGAAATTGATATAAAATAATATTGAATGTCAACTGTAATTAAAAATTTTTAAAAAGGGGGGAAAGGGAATAAAAGGTTCAAATTTCCAGGTATAAAACAAACAAATCATGGGGATGTAATATACAGCATAGGAAATTAGTCAATAATATTGTGATAGTGTGGTACCTTGTCAGATGGTTGCTGGACTTATGGTGATCACTTCTTTAGGTATATAAAAGTTGAATAACTATTGTGTATACCTGAAACTAATATAATCTTGTGTTTGCTATATTTAATAAAAATCTTTTAAAAATAAAGAACAGAATAAAAAATAAACAAAACAGAAACAGACTCACAGAAACAGAAAACAAACTAATGATTGCTAGAAGGGAGGGGATTCGGAGTTTGGGTGAGAAAGGTGAAGGGATTAGGAAATACAAATTGGCAGTCACAAAAGTCACAAAGATGTGAAATACATTATGAGAAATATAGTCAATGATATTGTAAAAACTATGTATAGTATCGGATGGGTACTAGACTTATCTGGGGTTATCACTTCATAAATTATATAAATGCCTAACCACTACGCTATACACCTGAAACTAAAAAAATATTGAATGTCAACTCTAATTAAAAATATGTATAGTCACAGAATGTAAAGTACAGTATAGGGAATATAGTCAGTGGTAATGTAATAGCTATATATGTTGTCAGATGGGTAGTAGACTTGTTGGGGTTATCACTTTGTGAGGTGTATAAATGTCCAATCACTATATTGCTTTATACACATGAAACTAATAATAAAATAAGGGGGGAAAAAGATGTGGTACATATATACAATGGAATATTACTCTGCCATAAATAAGAATGGAATCTTACCATTCGTGACAACATGGATTGACCTGGAAGGTATTATGCTATGTGAAACAAATCTGACAGAGAAAGACAAGTACCATATTATCTCACTTACATGTGGAATCTAAAGAAGAAAGTAAATAAACAACCAAAACAGAAACAGACTCATAGATGCAGGGAATAAGCTGATAGTTGCCAGGTTGGAGGGAGGTTGAGGAGCAGGGTGAAAAGGTGAAGGGACTAAGAAGTAAAAATTGGTAGTTATAAATAGTCGTAGGGATATAAAGCATAGGAAATATAGTCAATAATATTATAATAACTATGTATAGTGCCAGATGGATATTAGACTAATGGGGGATCACTTTGTAAATTATATAAATGTCTAACCACTATGCTGTACCCCGAAACTAATATTGAATAACACTGAATGTCAACTGTAATTAAAAATTATTTTAATTTAAATTTTAAAACCTCTGATACTGTGGGGGCAGAGCCCCAGAAAGTAGTTTCCAGGCTCTCAGCCTCACATAGACAGGTGCTGGCTCAGGTAGTAAATGGCCATCAACTGTGATTGCATGGCCAGCAGCTGTGGCTGGTTGGCCGTCAGCTGTAACCAGTGAGCCATTGGCCACTAATATAACTGCTGTGGCTATGCTAGCAGAGCAAGAGGAAAGAAGAAGAGAGAAAGAATGGGGGCTAGCAAGAAGATGGCGGCTGGGCTGGCAAGCTTGGATGGCGGTTTGCGGACAGTGTGGATCGAGCCTCCATTGAGAGTATAGTGCCGCCAGAGAGAATATAGTGGTATGACTCCCCTACCTATGGCTCCGTGGGTGTTCCTTTTTGGCCTCACCATATCCTGCGTTATGAGGGGAGCGGGACCAGAGACCCCGCAGGCCTCCCTGCATGACAGATACAATAGCAGGATAAAGTATGCAAAATAAAATTTTATAAGGGGCCACAAACCAAGTGGAATGCTAGTTTAAAGAGATTCGTCTGAGCTGAAGACCAGGGAAATATACTTAGTATTCAGAAGGTTAAGGAGAAAGTTTTCCATCTGGAGAGAAGTAGTCCTAGATTCCAGAACAAAGGAAACTCACTTCCTTAGAAATTAAGGTGGGAGGGAGAAAACATGAAAGAGAAAGAGATTGAAGAGATGAATCAAGCAAAAAAGACTAAAACTAAAGGAGGGAGAATTATGGATCCCGAGACTTCCGGAAAAATGGCGGTGTGAGGTGAGCCTCTGTAAAGCTCCCCTGGAATTTACAAAGAATCGAACAACAAAAACTCCACAAAGGACTCCCTGCACAGCAGACAGGCAAGACGAAGAGGCCCACTACCGACTGAAATCACCTACAGGTGGGAGATTCGCGCAAGCGGGGGGAGGAGGAAAGGGAGAAGTGCGCGGAGACGGAGCCGCGCGGGCACAGGACGCAGACCCAGCTCAGTGCTCCGAGCTCGCTGCTTCCCGGAACTACCGCAGCTGCGGGAGAGGGAAGAACTCAGACTGCTAGGTCTCCGCCAGGGCTCCAGAGGGCTGAGGGGACAGCATATAACACGGCTGAACCCAACGCTCACGGCAGAGACCTCGGAGAAAAGACTGAGGGAAAAAGGCTGAAAACGGTGGTTTAAGCCCGCACTGCCGAGCAGAGAACGGAGCCTTAGGCACTGAGACTAGCCGCCCCCTCCCTCCCCTCCCAGAGCTCGCCCCGCCCCCACCTGCCCGGTGCTAGAAGCGAAACAGTAGCAGTGTCAGATCAAAACAACAGAAAATTTGCTGTTTTGAGAACTGTGGACCGCAAATACAAATTCACAGCCCAACTAGTTCCAGCAAAGGAGAGAGAGCTGTGGAAGCAGGACCGGCTGTGGTGGTGGTCGCCGCCATTGCTCTGGGCCACCTCTCACAACTCACCCCGCCCCTGACCCCACCTATCTGGGCGGATCCCTGCAGGAGTAAACAGAACTGCTGAAATATAGGGGCTCTGAATCAGGAGCTGGAAGAGCTTTGGAACATCAAAAGCTCTCCGCATACCCACTGGGACACTGCGCCCTGTGACCTAGACGAACTGTTAACAGAGGAGAAGCCCGTCTCCCAGGGAACCCCCCCATTGTGTGAGAAGTTGGAATAGTGCAGAGAAAACATAGCACTACCGTGTGGGAGAAGAAAAATAAGTTGCAGTTGGAGAAATAATAAAACATTCTACCAACAAGTACTGGCAAACAAAAGAAAGACCACTTTCTATCAACCTGTTGCAGAAGTCACTCCTGTAGATGTCTAGGAAGAGAAATAGTAAACCAGTAATCGCCATGAATAACCAAGGCAAAAAGATAGCTCAGAGAGAAAGTGAAAAATCTGCAGAGAAGGCACTTAAAGATACAGAAATATGTGACTTAAATAACAGAGAATTCAAGATTGCAGTTCTGAAAAAACTCAACGAGATACAAGAAAACACAGATAGGCAGTTAAATGAACTTAGAAACACAATCAAAGAACAGCATGAGCATTTTACGAAAGAGATTGAAATCTTAAAAAAGAACCAAATAGAATTTCTGGAGATTAAGAACTCAATAGAAGAAATTAAGAATGAAATAACCAGCTTAGGTAGTAGAGTTGACCAGATGGAGCAAAGAATCAGTGACATCGAAGATAGAAACCTGAAAATGACACAAATAGAAGAAGAAAGAGACTTGAGACTTAAAAGAAATGAAAGAACTCTACAAGAACTTTCTGACTCCATCAGAAAGAGCAATATAAGAATAATGGGCATACCAGAAGGAGAAGAAAGAGAGAAGGGAACAGAGAGTATATTCAAACAAATTGTCGATGAGAACTTCCCAAATTTGTGGAGAATTATGGATCCCATAGGAACAGAACTAAAGTAATGAGCTTAGGCACTATATTAGAGAATTGTATAAGAACTATTGAAATTTGATTAATCAATTTAAAAAGGATACTGGATACTTACCATGCAGTCATTGTACCAGGTTCTTTTACTATTACCGTTGATTTAATCCTCATATAACTTTTCAAGTAAAAAATTTTATCTCCATTTTCCAAATTTAAAAAATGGTGGGTCATATACAACTTATTCAAGATCACACAGGTAGTAAGAAATTGAAAGGGAATTCCAACTCAGGAATAATTCAGATGGTTCTTAACAGACTGAAACCCATTTTCTTCCACTATTGTTAATTAATAGACCTTTAAACAGGCTGTTTCAAATAACTATGTATATCTATATTTACTACTTTATAGTCTATTTTTACCCCCTAAGATGTAATAACAATGGAATGTATTAATTTTGCAGTAAATAAAGGCAACTTAAATCTTTAAAGGAGAGAAGTAAAAGGGAAATTAGATTGTTCAGAAGTCACATTTCCCATTTCTTGAGGTTTTGACAGCAGAAAAGTTATATATACTTGGACTCCTTCCACTTCCCCTCAACCTTCAGAGCTCTCAAACCTCTAATTCTATGAAACAGTTTAATTTAGTCACCTCTTACAGTTGTGCCTCATACCCAATTTTGATTCTAAATGGGGAGGGGGATATGAAGCCTGATAAAGGATCTTAGTGGCTATTATTCATATCACTCAGTAAGACCAAGACCACTTACAGCTTTGTTCCTTCTGATATGGGTCTGCCAATAACTTGTGGTCCTTCTCTTATAGTCCTTCAATGGATGTCCTGCCTTCTCCCTCTGCTTACCCCACTGCAAATCCTTCCAGGGACTGGATTTCTTGACCCTGAACTCTAAAAGTTGTCAACACTGAATCACTTGTACCCTGTACCAACTTGCCCCGATGCTGACCAGCACCAGCACTTCCTTTGATTCTATTATTAACAATAAAACTAGAAACTTTACAAAGCACTGTTAAATTTGTTATTTCACCTGGTCCTTACAATCCTGTATACAGCTACGCATCACATAATGATGTTTCAGTCGACGATGGACTGCATATACGATAGTGGTTTCATGAGGTTCTAACGGAGCTGAATTTCCTGTGAGAAATGGAAGGGTATGTGGTTCAGGAGGAATTTTTTTCTCCTCTAATTGGAGCATATCTGTGGGGCTTGGCAGTAGATTCCCTCTCACTCACAGCACCTCAGTTTTGAGTGCACAGATTACAATTCCCATCAGTCAGACACTGACCTGTGTTCAGCCTGGGAGAGCCTGTACCCCCAGCACTCACATTTAGAGGGCGCTACAGGCCTCCCAGATCTAGCTGGATGGTGTTCAGAGTAGGTTGCTGTCAATTCTCTGTTGAGGACCTAAGATCCTATATGAGGACACAGGTCCACAGGAGCTACCTTAACAAGTATTAGGTGCCACTGCCACTTCAGTAAAAGCTTTCTGTGCTGGTGTGGAGCCAGCCTGTCCCTGTACTTTGGAAATACTTTTAGACTGTAAAATGTAAATCATAGATAGTTTTATTTCTTCCATCAATTCAATGCCAGAGAGAGCCCAGATAGGGTCAATGGAACCCAAAACAAATTTCCAAAGTCAAACTATTGAGTCCTCATTTCTATACACTCTCCATGTTAAACCCCCTCTTTTTTTAATGACACTGCTCCAACATGCAATAGCCAAAAACCACATTGCCATGCAATCCCAATGTTCCTTCATCTCTCCATCTTGATTTCTTATTCCTACTGATCTTCAGGCCACCTTTTATTCCGTCCTGACAGTCACTGCTATGGTGATCTACGCCTTACCCAGGCAGTTTCTCCTTGATTTTTCCAATCAATCCAGCCCACATCCCTGCTTCAATGTCTTATTTCTGACTCTGTCAGAAAGCAGCAGGGGAGGGTTTGTGGGACAGTGGTTTACAAAGTCTACAATAGTGTAGAGTCATGTCCTAGGCCTTCACATTCACTCAGCACTCACTCACTGACCCACCCAGAGCAACTTCCTGCCCTGCAAGCTCCATTCATGGTAAGTGCCCTATACAGGTGTGTCATTTTTAATCTTTTATGCCATATTTTTACTGTACCTTTTCTATGTTTAGGTATGTTTAGATACACAAAGACTTACCATTATGTAACAATTGCCTACAGTATTCAGTACAGTAACATGCTGTACAGGTTTGTAGCCTAAGAGCTATACCATATAGCCTAGGTGTGTAGTAGGCTATACCATCCAGGTTTGTGTGAGGACACTCTATCATGTTGACACAGCGATGAAATCACCTAGCAGTGCATTTCTTAGAATGCATCCTAGTCATTAAATGAGGCATGACTGTACTTGGGTACATGTGTTTCTTATCCTTATTTTAAGGATAAGAAGCCTGAAGAGTTGTGACTCACCCTACGACACAGGATATTGAATGGCAGAGCTCCTTTTTCTTGTTAACAGACCAGTGCTCTTCCACCTATATCTTGTTGCATTCTGATTGTCCCTTCTGCCTATTGGCTGATATACTGGTTTCAGATCTGTCTTTGGCTGCAAGTTTTCACATACTTGCTTTTTGCTTTTTGCCTCTATGGGTCCACTTCTTAAACTAATGCTCCTCCCAAACCCAGAAATTCTCAAATTTTCGAGTACATCAGAATCACCTTTGATGGTTGTTAAAATGTGGATTCTGAGACCTCAACTCCAAGTGATCTGATTTATTATGTTTGGAGAAAGGATGCAGGAATCTCCATTTTAACAAGGAATCTAAGTGATTATGATGCAGGGAGTCCAAAGACCACCCTTTGAGAAATGCTGTTTGAGCTATTCTTAAATAAGGCTACAATCAGATAATCCTCAAAGTGAAAATTGCTGGGGGATTCTTCAGTGTGAGTGTTGTGTTGCCTTGAGTTACAGAGCTCTTGCACAATGTGAAGTGAATAATGTGAAACATTCAATCAACACAGTTGTTCACTGCAATAAAATGTCAACATTTCAAGTCTTTTTTTTTTCCCCCAAAAGACTTCTTAAGAATCACTTCTCCACACACGGTCCTGTTTAAAAGGAATTACAGCTGCTCCTACTTTCGTAACTCACACTTCCAAATCTGTAAAATACTTAAAATGAACAAAGTGCAGCTATAGTTGTATTTGCAGTTGCGTAGAACAAATCCATTGCATTCAAAACTATAAGTCTGACTAATTAAAACTAACATAAAACTCTACTGAATAAGAATAGAATAAATCACAAATGGAAAAATCAATATATTTGGACTATACAGAAAAGGAAAATTGAAGCTCAAAAGCCATTACTAAATAAGAAAACCTAAAAGAAGCCACAAACTGGGAAAATTTTTTGCAACAAACATTAAAAAGAGATGATAGAAAAAAAAGAGATGATAGATTTGAAATATTAAAAAGGTAGTAAAAATAAATAAGGAAAATGGATAAAGAACAAGACTAGAGATAAATATACATGAAGACAAGTTCAAGAATCTAATGGATATATTTTTGAATGTTCAATATTTTAAAATACCAGTGATATATACCATTTTTCAGTCAAATTAAGAACTTTTAAATGATTATTTGGGAAAGAGTTCAATGAAATGGACATGCACACTCGAACACTGACAGTAGGGGGGTAAATTGGTAAAAACTTTCTTTAAAACAATTTTAAAATTCTTATCATGAAGGTTTTTGAAAAAAATCACACACTTAGATCCAGTAAATTCCTTTGTGGGATTCAAACCTAATGAAACAATTGAAAATTCAGATGAAGTTTAAGTACAGAATTATTTTTAAGATGGAAAAATTAGACTCCAACTGCATTTCCAACAACAAAAACATGTTATTTTAAATAAACAATCCATGGTATATTCATAGGACAAAATGTTATATAACATTTTAAAGTGGTGTTTTCAAATATTTAACGGTACTTGAAAATGTTTCAAATGTTTCAAACTTTGAAAAGCCAAGATAAAGGATTCTATATAAAATATGATCCCAATTTTTTTTGAAAAAGCATTTTATATGCACATTAAAACCTGTAAACAAATACATCAAAATGCTAGCAGCTATTATGTCTTGTTGAGATTTTTATTCTCCTCTTAGTACTTTTCTGTACTATCAATTCTCTACAATGGTCATATATTACTTTTATAATCAGAAAATCCAAAGTCCCTCTGAAAGCATAACATAAAGAAGGGAAAGTTGTCAACTTATTAATTTATAGTTTGCAACCGACAGAAAACAGTCACCACTTGTTTCTGTAGCAGCCACTGGAATCCATTTATGGAATGCCAGTGACTTTATATTCTCAAGACAACTGCTTATCTGTCTCTCTAATTGAAAGAAGGGATATGGATTAAATACAACAGTCTCTGGGAACAGATGTCTGAAGGGAGACAAAACAAGTATCAGGATAAAGTAAAAGGAAAATTTTACTAACATTCTGTATTCTAACTATAGTCTATTTAGGACTCCTGGACTATAATGCTTCTCCCTGTACAATTTGATACACCAATTGATTAATATAACATCATTAATATTTATGAATTTTTAAACAGAAATGGCTTGCTTTCAAGAATTTTGAATTGTAATCGTAAGTGAAATGCCTTATTCCTTTCTTACGGAATGTTTCGGAAGGGGTTAATTTTGGTAATTAAAAGACTGAAACGTAAGAAGACACATGATGGGATACTTGACCCACCCCATCGAAGACCAACCTGGCTTGAGAAAATACCAAAGAATCTTAAGCATCCATATTAATTTTGCATTGTTCATGCTTGATAGACTGATGGGACAGAGATAATTCTAGCACACTACTTGCTAGTTGAATACCCACCTAAAACTCAAAATTTCTTCATATTAAAATCAGCATGGAACATGATCCTTTCTTGGATGCTGGGCAAATGAAAACAAAGTGGGGTCACTTCAAGTAATCTGGGAGGAAGGGAGAACCAGGACTTTTTCCCCAGCTCCATAGGAGGTCATCATTCCCAAACTCAAAGCAGGGAATGAATTACACTTGGTTTAATTCTCCATATTAAAAAGGACAGCTTCAAAACTGAGGCATTTCACATGCTGATGCATTATGTCTAACTCATCACACCAACTAACACACTGGGTGGTCACTGTATACAATGAAATTTGAAAGGTATTTTAAGGATTATGCATCCAAATCTCCCCTCCTGGACCCCTTTTAAACAGGATGTCTTAGGCCTGGTAGACCATCATTAGTCAGGACATTTACAATACTGGAAGGGATAGCAAGGAGTTAGCTAATGACACATTAGCAGAGATGAGTTTATCTAATTCAAACCTATCCTTTGGTACTTCGCAAAAGAAAGAATAGACTGAGAGTGAATGTGGAAAGGCAGATATTTATTGTAAGGATCGAGTGAAGTCGGGGAGCAGAGTTACTCAAATAAAGGAAAAGAATGGGTGAAAGAGCACTGAAGACAGATTTTGCCTACATTAATTCAACAGACATTTATTGAGCCAGACACTATGTTGGTGCTGCAAATACAAGGAAAGTGACTTCCCTTAAAGATTTCATGGTCTAGTGAGGGAGATGAATACATGAATTTAAAAGTGTATTCAGATCCTACATGCTAGTAAAGACTCTGGCAGACACCTCAGTCTCTTCTTCATCTTTCATCAACCTTTTATTTACTCTAGTATATCTATTTCTAACTAACTACCTGGGACTTAGAAAATAGGGACACAAAGATCAACAAGGTGGAATCACTGCCCTTACGAAGCTTCCTATATCTAGTTGGAGAAACAGACAAATTAATAATGACAACACAGGAATAAACTTAACCAAGGATGTGAAAGACCTATATGCTAAAACTATAAGACATTTTTAAAAGAAGTTGAAGAAGACACAAAAAAATGGAAAGACATTCCATGCTCATGGATTGGAAGAATCAACAGTTAAAATGGCCATATTATCCAAAGCAACATACAGATTTTTTTTTAATTAAAGTTTATTGGGGTAACAGTTGTCAGTAAAGTTACATAGATTTCAGGTGTACAATTCTGTATTACATCATCTATAAATCCCATTGTGTGTTCACCACCCAGAGTCAGATCTCCTTCCATCACCATATATTTGATCCCCCTTACCCTCATCTCCCACCCCCCACCCCCCTTACCCTCTGGTAACCACTAAACTATTGTCTGTGTCTATGAGTTTCTGTTTCTCATTTGTTTGTCTTGTTCTTTTGTTGTTTTAACACACAATGGGATTTATAGATGATGTAATACAGAATTGTACACCTGAAATCTATGTAATTTTACTAACAATTGTCACCCCAATAAATTTAATAATAATAAAAAAGAATAAATCAATATCACATCCAATAAAAAAAAAGTTCATTGGGGTGACAATTGTTAGTAAAGTTACATAGATTTCAGGTGTACAATTCTGTATTACATCATCTATAAATCCCATTGTGTGCTCAACACCCAAAGTCAGTTCTCCTTCCATCACCATATATTTGTTCCCCTTTACCCTCATCTACCACCCCCCTTCCCCCTTAACCTCTGGTAACCACTAAACTATTGTCTGTGTTTATGAAGTTTTGTTTCTCATTTGTTTCTCTTGTTATTTTATTGGTTTTTGTTTATATACCGCATATCAGTGAAATCATATGGTTCTCCACTTTTTCTGTCTGACTTATTTCGCTCAGCATTATAATCTCAAGATCCATCCACGTTGTCACAAATAGTCCTATTTCATCTTTTCTTACCGCTGAATAATATTCCATTGTGTATATATACCACAACTTCTTCATCCATTCATCTATCGAAGGACATTTTGGTTGTTTCCATGTCTTGGCCACTGTAAATAAAGCTGCAATGAACATTGGAGCACACGTGTCTTTATGTATAAATGTTTTCAGATTTTTTACGTAGATACCCAGGAGAGGGATTGCTGGGTCTTACGGGAATTCTATTCATAAGTTTTTGAGGAACCTCCACACTGCCTTCCATAGCGGCTGCACCAGTCTGCATTCCCACCAACAGTGTATGAGGGTTCCTTTTTCTCCACAGCCTCTCCAACACTTGTTACTATTTGTCTTGTTGATTGTTGTCACGCAGCAGCCTAACCGTCTGTCCCCTCATGCCTATCCCTAAAGAAAGAAGAGTCTGTGAGACTGTTCCTTTCAGGGACTTTGCTTCACCTTTATGCTTACACTTCATATCTCTCTGTTTGGCTCCCAAAGATGGTTGGTCAGCCAATGACAGGTAAGATTCCTCATGGGAGAAACAACCTAAGCCAGGCAGAACCATGTGGGGACCACCAGGAGAACTCACGGGGTCGATAGAGGTGGGCACAGCCCCCACCTTTCCCCGGCTAAGGAGAGCTTCGGCCTCTGTGGCTACATTCCCTCCCACAACCTGCTTGGGAAGTGAGTCAATGATGTGATAACATCAGTTCTCCTTCCATTCTTAACAATAAGTTTCATCATAAAGGATTTGTCCCTGGGGAGGCACATATCATAATTGTTAAGATATCATGGGACTTTCTATTCCGGCTGTTTGCAGGCAACGGTGATTGATTTGAATCAATTTTCTGGTATGATGTATGAGACTCACAGACCATGAAGAAAACAATACTACTTCCTTGTGTGTATATCAATAAAAGCCAGAAGGCGGCCCGATTCAGGGCTCTCAGTCCGTTGACGCTAGGAAACCCTGGCCCCGTGTTTCACAACTTTCTTGATTTCTGTTTCTTTCTTAACCCTTTGCCGCCCCTTCTCATTCTCTCACTGCCTTTGTTGCACTGGATGTGATGTCTGGCACCCAACGTGGGGCTCGAGGAGGGAAGGACGACCATGAGTCGTAATCAACTGGTGGAGCAATGGCAGGGGCTCCGGGCAACCGTTGTGTGACAACTACCTGGTAAGGAGGTAGGGAAGGTCCCAGAGAATTTAATCAAGGTAAAGGGGAAGTGAAAAATGAAAAAATCTTACTAAACACTGTTGTATGTGAGAGTGTGATCGTGTGAGTGATTGATCTTAGCTCCACGGCCTTGGCTACGGAGATTGTGTGGGCTCTAATCTGCAGTTCTGTGGTCACGTCATAAGGCAAAAGGGTGATTTGGCATTTAGCCAATGAGGCTCGGGGCCTACACGAGTACACCTTAGCTAAGATGGATCTGAAAGTCCCGTGAGGGATGCGGCCAGACGAGCATCAGAGTGAAAGCTCTTTTCTTTTCTTTTCTCTTTTCTTTTACTAACATGGACAATGCTGAGAGTAAGTATAGACCTTATATTTGCCTGCTTAAACAACTTCTTAAGAAGGGAAAACATAAAACATCAGAAAAGAAAGGAGAGGAACTACTTAAGGTAACTGAAACTCATTCATTGTTCCTGGTTTGCAGACCTTGGAACACTTGATTTAGATAAATGGGAGGAAGTTGGCCAAGACCTCCGTGATTTACATTCCAGTGGGGTCTCTTTGCCCGGTTCAATCTGGGAAACATGGGCACTAGTTTGTTCAGTTTTAGAACCTCTTCAGACAAACTCAAAAGAAGAGATGGAGAGAGAGATAACAGATCAGATAGGAGAAAGGGAGGATAGAAAAGATGAAGATAGAGTCTGAGACAGCATCAACAGTAGTCCCAAAATCATATCCAAACTTGGGAGACTGTTTAAAGGACACTTGTCCCCCTCCCACACGCTTGTCTCATTTGGCTTCACCACCACCTTCCTTTAGGGAACAGGCATGGGGGCCTTTAAGATCAGTAGTAAAAAGTGACAATCCTTTTCTTTCCAAAAGTGTACCTCCCACACTGAGGAAGGGCACCCGCTCCTTCATTATCAGCCGTAGAGCGTGGCATACGCCAGTCCAGGTTAGAAGGGGATGTAGATGCCTTGGCCTTCCCTCTAGTCATTAGGAAACGCGAACACCTACTGCAGAACACCCCGATGAGATTCATGAGACGGTTCATTAACCTTTTTCTTTTGAATTACTCAAAAAATTAAATCAGACAATTACAGGATTTACAGAAAGAAATAATAAGTTCACAGGCACCTGTTATAATTGCAGGAAAACAGGGCACATTAAAAGGCAGTGCCATGAAAAAAGTAAAAACGGCTCTCAACCACAGAATTCCTCTGTTCCCCAGGGTCCTAAACCACCCAGGATTTGCCCTCGATGTAAGAAAGAAAATCATTGGGCATCAGAATGTAAATCGATATATCACAAAGATGGAACATTCCTTCAGGGAAACAGGAGGCAGGGCCAGCCCCAGGCCCAGACAATAACTGGGGCTTATGTGAGTCAGGCGATGCCTCAAAATTACCAGGCTGTGCCTCCTCCTCAAAATTATTAGTTCAACAATTAACTCCTGCCACCGAGGGAAGTGCTATAGTTGATATCTGTACAGCTCAAGATATACTGCTGCTTCCAGGGGAAACCCCCTTCATGTGCCCACAGGAATAATTGGACCAATCCCTCCAAATACAGTCAGACTTCTCCTTGGTCATTCAAGCTTAACATCAAAAGGAGTTACAGTCCACACTGTAATAATTGATCCAGACTATGAGGGAGAGATTCAAATTATAATGTCCTCTTCTGTTCCCTGGTCAGCTAAAAAAGGAGAATGGGCTGCTCAACTCCTTCTGATTCCCTATATACCCCCAAGAAAAAAGGGAACTCAAAAAAGAAAAACTGGAGGATTTGGGAGTACCAGTCTGACAGGTATTTTTCTAGCAGAAAAAATTTCAGAAATCTGTCCTATTTGTCAAATTAGAATACAAGACAGGAAATTTAGAGGTATTGTTCATACTGGAGCTGATGTTTCTATAATTAGCTCTCAGGAATGTCCAAAGAACTGGCAAGTCCAGGAGCCCAACATTAATATCGTTGGGGTGGGCCGAGCCTCAGGTTTTCTTCAAAGTATTTGCCATCTTCCTTGCCTTGGACCTGAGGGACAAAAGGGATTTTTACAGCCTTATGTTGCTGACATTCCAGTAAATTTATGGGGTGGAGATCTGCTCACTCAATGGGAGATAGAAATCTGGATACCCCCTGGACAATATAGTCCTTAAAGTCAAAATATGATGAGTTGTATGGGCTATCAGTCAGGAAAAGGTTTAGGGAAGTTTAATCAGGGAATCATTCAACCTATACAGCCCTCGTCTTAACAAGGACGCAAGGGATTGGGATTTAATTAAAAAAATCAGGAGCCTTTTATGTAGGGGTCACTGTTGCAGAGCTACAGACTCCTATAGCTCTTAAATGGATTAATAACAAGCCTCTTTAGCTAGAACAGTGGCCCCTCTCAAAAGAAAAATTGGAGGCTTTGAAAGAATTAGTACAGATCCAGTAAGCACAAGATCATATAGAACCCTCAACACCCGTGGAATTCACCTGTGTTTGTGATAAATAAAAAATCAGAAAGATGGTGAATGCTCACTGATTTGCGAGCTATTAATGCTCTAATTGAACCTATGGGTCCTTTACAGCCTGGACTCCCACAACCATCCATGATTCCTAAAAATTGGCCACTAGTAGTAATAGACTTACAAGATTGTTTTTGCACTATTCCCTTACAAGGACTGCCCTAGATTTGCATTTTCAATACCTTCTATAAATAACAAAGAACCTATCAAAAGATATCAATGGAAAGTTCTTCCACAGGGAATGCTTAATAGTCACACAATTCGTCAGCTTTTTGTATCTCAAGCTGTTTTGCCAGTTAGAGAAAAATTTCCAGGCTGTTACATCATTCATTATATGGATGACATTCTCTGTGCTGCATCTACTGCAGAGATTTTAGCCAATTGGTTTAAGTTACTCCAGGAGCAGCTCAAGTTAGCAGGTTTCTGTATTGCTCCTGATAAGATTCAAACTACAACTCCTATAAAATATCTTGGAGCTATAGTAGATAGACAGATCATCAGGCCTCAAAAGGTACAAATTAGGAGAGATCAAATCTCCACATGAAATGATTTACAAAAATTATTAGGAGGGGAGTTCCGGAAAAATGGTGGTGTGAGGTGAGCCTCTGTAAAGCTCCCCTGGAATTTACAAAGAATCGAACAACAAAAACTCCACAAAGGACTCCCTGCACAGCAGACAGGCAAGACGAAGAGGTCCACTATCGAAATCACCTACAGGTGGGAGATTTGCGCGAGCGGGGGAGGAGGAAAGGGAGAAGTACGCGGAGACGGAGCCGAGCCGGCGCAGGACGCAGACCTAGCTCAGTGCGCCGAGCTCGCTGCTTCCCGGAACTACCGCAGCTGCGGGAGAGGGAAGAAATCAGACTGCTAGGGCTCTGCTTATGACACACAGGGCTGAGGGGGGAGCATATGACACGGCTGAAACCAACGCTCACGGCAGAGACCTCCAAGCAAAGACTGAGGGAAGAAGGCTGAAAACTGTGGTTGTGGGGGCAGAGCCCCAGAAAATAGTTTCCAGGCTCTCGGCCTCACATAGACAGGTGCTGGCTCAGGTAGTAAATGGCCATCAACTGTGATTGCATGGCCATCAGCTGTGGCTAGTTGGCCGTCAGCTGTAACCAGTGAGCCATTGGTCACTAATATAACTGCTGTGGCTACGCTAGCAGAAAGAGAAGAAAGAATGGGGGCTAGCGAGAAGATGGCGGCTGGGCTGGCAAGTGTGGATGGCAGTTTGCGGAGAGCGTGGATCCAGCCTCCAGTGAGAGTATAGTGCGGCCAGAGAGAATATAGTGGTATGACTCCCCTACCTATGGCTCCGTGGGTGTTCCTTTTTGGCCTCACCATATCCTGCGTTCTTGTATGGGGAGCGGGAGCAGAGACCCAGCAGGCCTCCCTGCATGACAGTGGTTTAAGCCCTCACTGCGGAACAGAGAATGGAGCCTTAGGCACTGAGACTAGCCACCACCTCCCTACCCTCCCAGAGCTCGCCCCACCCCCACCTGCCTGGTGCTAGAAACGGAACAGTAGCAGTGTCAGAGGAAAATAACAGAACATTTGCTGTTCTGAGAACTGTGGATCACAGACAAAAATTCGCAGCTCAACTAGTTCTGGCAAAGGGGAGGGAGCTGTGGAAGCAGGACCAGCTGTGGTGGTAGTCGCCGCCATTGCTCTGGGCCACCTCTCACAACTCACCCCGCCCCTGGCCCCACCTATCTGGGCGGATCCCTGCAGGAGTACACAGAACTGCTGAAACATACGGACTCTGAATTAGGAGCTAGAAGAGCTTTGGAACATCAAAAGCTCTCCGCATACCCACCGGGACACTGCGCCCTGTGACCTAGAGACGAACTATTAACAGAGGAGAAGCCCGAATCCCAGGGAATCCCCTCATTGTGGAGAAGCCGGAATAATGCAGAGAAAACATAGCACTACCGTGTGGGAGAAGAAAAATAAGCTACAGTTGGAGAAAAAATAAAACATTCTACCAACAAATACTGGAAAACAAAAAGACCGCTTCCTATCAACCTGTTGCAGAAGCCACTCCTGTAGATGTCTAGGAAGAGAAATAGTAAACCAGTAATCGCCATGAATAACCAAGGCAACAAGATAGCTCAGAAAGAAAGTGAAAAATCTCCAGAAGAGGAACTTAAAGATACAGAAATATGTGACTTAACTGACAGAGAATTCAAGACTGCAGTTCTGAAAAACTCAACGAGATACAAGAAAACACAGAAAGGCAGTTAAATGAACTCAGAAACACAATCAAAGAACAGCATGAGCATTTTACAAAAGAGATTGAAATTTTAAAAAAGAACCAAATAGAATTTCTGGAGATTAAGAACTCAATAGAAGAAATTAAGAATGAAATAACCAGCTTAGGTAGTAGAGTTGACCACATGGAGGAAAGAATCAGTGACATCGAAGATAGAAACCTGGAAATGACACAGATGGAAGAAGAAAGAGACTTGAGACTTAAAAGAAATGAGAGAAATCTACAAGAACTTTCTGACTCCATCAGAAAGAGCAATACAAGAATAATGGGCATACCAGAAGGAGAAGAAAGAGAGAAGGGAACAGAGAATATATTCAAACAAATTGTCGATGAGAACTTCCCAAACTTGTGGACACAACTGGACCCTCAAATCCAAGAAGCAAACAGAACACCTAGTTACCTCAATCCCAACAGGCCTTCTCCAAGGCACATTGTATTGAAGCTGTCTAAAATCAACGACAAAGAAAGAATCCTCAAGAGAGCCAGGGAAAAGAAGATGGTAACTTACAAAGGAAAGCCCATTAGATTATCATCAGATTTTTCAGCAGAAACTCTACAAGCCAGGAGGGAGTGGAACCAAATATTCAAACTATTGAAAGAGAGAAATCACGAGCCAAGAATAATATATCCAGCAAAGATATCCTTTAGATATGAAGGAGGAATAAAGACCTTTCCAGACATACAGAAGCTGAGGGAATTTTCTAATACACGACCTGCACTACAAGAAATGCTAAAGGAGGCTATTCGACCACCATCAACAGGGACAATTTGTGGTAACCAAAACTCAAAAAAGGGGAGAGTAAAGTCCTGAACCAGAATGTGGGAATGGAGAAAGTAAGCATACTGAAGAAAATGGAATACTCTAAATATCAAACTTTCTTTTACGTAAACTTAAGGGTAACCAATCAAAAAAAATCCAGAACTGAAATATATACTGAAATAAAAGAAGAAACAGAGGGAAACATCATAGAATACCACCACACAGAAATAATAGACAACAACAAAAAGGCAAAGAAACAATGGAGACACAGCCTTACCAGAAAACTAAAGATAGAATGACAGGAAATCCTCACATATCAATAATCACCCTAAATGTAAATGGACTGAACTCACCAATAAAAAGGCACATAGTAGCAGATTGGATCAAAAAACTAAACCCAACCATTTGCTGTCTCCAAGAGACACATCTCAGCTACAAGGACAAGCATAGACTCAAAGTGAAAGGGTGGAAATTGAAACTCCAAGCAAATGGTACCCAGAGAAAATCACATGTAGCCATAATGATATCAGATGCAACAGACTACAAGGTGAAAAGATAACAAGAGACAAAGATGGACATTTCATAATGGTGAAGGGGACTGTACAACAAGAAGACATAACAGTCATCAATATTTATGCCCCCAATCAGGGAGCACCGAAATATACCAAGCAATTACTAACAGAAGTAAAGGGAGAAATTGACCTAAACACATTTATACTAGGGGACTTAAATACATCATTGACAGCTATGGATAGATCATGCAAACAGAAAATAAATAACGAAATAGCAGCCCTAAATGACACATTAGATGAAATGGACATAATTGACATTTATAGAGCACTTCATCCTAAAACATCAGACTATACGTTCTTTTCTAGTGTACACAGAACATTCTTAAGGATAGTCCATATATTGGGACATCAAATCAGTCTCAACAAATTTAAGAAGATTGAAATCATACCAAGCATATTCTAAGATCACAAGGCTTTGAAATTGAATATAAACTGCAAAAAGAAAGCGGGAAAAAACACAAATACATGGAGATTAAACAACATACTATTAAAGAACGACTGGGTTAAAGAAGAAATTAGAGGAGAGATCAAAAGATACATAGAAACAAATGGCAATGAAAATACATCCTACCAAAATTTTTGGGATGCAGCGAAAGCAGTTTTAAGAGGGAACTTTATCTCATCACAGGCCTATCTCAAGAAACAAGAAAACTCCCAAAAAAATAACCTCACGTTACACCTTAAAGAACTAGAAAAAGAAGAACAAGTGAAACCCGAAGTCAGCAGAAGAAAGAAAATAACAAAAATTAGAGCAGAACTAAATGAAATAGAGAACCAAAGACAATAGAAAAAATTAATGGGACAAAGAGCTGGTTCATTGAAAAGATTAACAAAATTGACAAACCCTTGGCTGGACTCACTAAGATAAAAAGAGAGAAAACACTAATAAACAAAATCAGAAATGAAAAAGGGGAAGTTATCACGGACACCACAGAAATACAAAGGATCATACAAGAATACTATGAAGGACTATATGCCACCAAATTCAACAACCTAGAGGAAATGGACAAGTTCTTAGAAACATATAGCCTTCCAAGGCTGAACCATGAAGAACTGGAAAATCTAAACAGACCGATCACCAGTAACGAAATTGAATCAGTCATCCAAAACCTTCCCAAAAGCAAAAGTCCGGGACCAGATGGCTTCAGTAGTGAATTCTACCAAACTCTCAAAGAGGATCTAATACCAATCCTGCTCAAACTCTTCCAAAAAATTGAAGAAGCGACAGTACTCCCTAAATCACTTTATGAGGCCAAAATTACCCTGATACCAAAACCTGGTAAGGACAGCACAAAAAAAGAAAACTACAGACCAATATCTCTGATGAATACCGATGCAAAAATCCTAAATAAAATTCTAGCAAATCGAATACAACAATGCATTAAAAAGATTATTCATCACGACCAAGTGGGGTTCATCCCCAGGGTACAAGGATGGTTCAACATCCGCAAATCCATCAATGTGATACATCACATAAACAAAATAATGGATAAAAATCATATGATTATATCAATTGATGCAGAAAAAGCATTTGACAAGATACAACATCCATTTATGATTAAAACACTTAATAAAATAGGTATAGAAGGAAAATACCTTAACATAATAAAGGCCATATATGACAAGCCCTCTGCTAATCTCATAATTAATGTTGAAAAACTGAAGCCCTTTGCTCTACGTTCAGGAACACGACAGGGATGTCCCCTATCACCTCTGCTTTTCAACATCGTGTTGGAAGTCCTTGCCAGAGGAATTAGGCAAGAGAAAGAAATCAAAGGCATCCAAATTGGGAATGAAGAAGTTAAATTATCACTCTTTGCAGATGACATGATGCTACATATAGAAAACCCTAAAGACTCCACCAAAAAGCTATTAGAAACAATCAACAAATACAGTAAAGTTGCTGGCTACAAAATCAACGCACAAAAGTCCATTCCCTTCCTATATACTAACAATGAAATCTCAGAAAAAGAAATACAAAAAACAATTCCTTTTGCAATTGCAACAAAAAGAATAAAATACCTAGGAATAAACTTAACCAAGGATGTGAAAGACCTATATGCTGAAAACTATAAGATATTTTTGAAAGAAATTGAAGAAGACACAAAGAAATGGAAAGACATTCCGTGCTCATGGATTGGAAGAATCAACATAGTTAAAATGGCCATATTACCCAAAGCAATATACAGATTCAATGCAATCCCCATCAAAATCCCACTGGCATATTTTAAAGAAATAGCACAAAAAATCATCAGATTTGTTTGGAACCACAAAAGACCTCAAATAGCCAAAGCAATCTTAAGAAAAAAGAACAATAATGGAGGTATCACACTTCCTGACTTTGGCTTGTACTACAGGGCTACAATAATCAAAACAGTATGGTATTGGCAGAAAAACAGACATATAGACCAATGGAATAGAATTGAAAACCCAGAAATAAAACCACATATATATGGACAGATAATTTTTGACAAAGAAGCTAAAAACATACAATGGAGCAAAGACAGCCTCTTCAATAAATGGTGCTGGGAGAATTGGATAGCCACGTGCAAAGGAATGAAACTGGACTGCTATTTTTCACCATGTACCAAAGTTAATTCAAAATGGATCAAAGACTTAAGCATAAGACCTGACACAATAAACTGCATAGAAGAAAACATAGGTACTAAACTTATGGATCTTGGGTTCAAAGAGCATTTTATGAATTTGACTCCAAAGGCAATGGAAGTAAAAGCTAAAATAAACGAATGGGACTATATGAAACTTAAAAGCTTGTGCACAGCAAAAGAAACCATCGACAAAATAAAGAGGCCACCAACTGAATGGGAGAAGATTTTTGCAAACAGTGCCTCCGATAAGGGGCTAGTATCCAGAATATACAAGGAACTCATGCAACTCAACAACAAAAAAACAAACAACCCAATTGAAAAATGGGCAGAAGACCTGAAGAGACATTTCTCCAAAGAGGACATACAAATGGCAAATAGACATATGAAAAAATGCTCAACATCACTAATCATCAGAGAAATGCAAATCAAAACCACAATGAGATATCACCTCACCCCAGTCAGAATGGCTATCATCAACAAGACAAATAATAACAAATGTTGGAGAGGCTGTGGAGAAAAAGGAACCCTCATACACTGTTGGTGGGAATGCAGACTGGTGCAGCCGTTATGGAAGGCAGTGTGGAGGTTCCTCAAAAAATTACGACTAGAATTGCCATATGACCCAGCAATCCCTCTCCTGGGTATCTACCCAAAAAATCTGAAAACATTTAGAGATAAAGACACGTGTGCTCCAATGTTCATTGCAGCTTTGTTTACGGTGGCCAAGACATGGAAACAACCAAAATGTCCTTCGATAGGTGAATGGATGAAGAAGTTGTGGTATATATACACAATGGAATACTATTCGGCAGTAAGAAAAGATGATATAGGAACATTTGTGACAACATGGATGGATCTTGAGAGTGTAATGCTGAGCGAAATAAGTCAGACAGAAAAAGCAGAGAACCATGTGATTTCACTGATATGTGGTATATAAACTAAAAACAACAAAAGAACACGACAAACAAATGAGAAACAGAAACTCATAGACACAGACAATAGTTTAGTGGTCACCAGAGGGTAAGGGGGTGGGGGGTGGGAGGTGAAGGTAAGGGGGATCAAATATATGCTGATGGAAGGAGAACTGACTCTGGGTGATGAACACACAATGGGATTTATAGATGATGTAATACAGAATTGTACACCTGAAATCTATGTAATTTTACTAACAATTGTCACCCCAATAAATTTAATAAAAAAAAGAAAAAAAGAAAATTAAAAAAAAAAAAAGAAAAATCAGTTTTTTCTCTATATCTCTGAGAATATTTCTTTTTAGTTTGCTTGCTCACTTATTCTGTTCTTTAGATTCCACATATAAGTTAGATCATATGGTATTTGTCTGTCTCTGTCTGACTTGTTTCACTTGGCATAATGTTCCCTAGGTCCATCCATATTGTTGCAAATGGTAAGATTCATTTCTTCTTTATGGCTGCGTAATACTCCATTGTATAAATGTACCACAATTTATTTATCCAGTCGTCTACTGATGGGCATTTCCGTTGTTTCCATGTCTTGGCTATTGCACAA
Organism: Rhinolophus sinicus; assembly: GCF_057876585.1. Taxonomy (NCBI): domain Eukaryota; kingdom Metazoa; phylum Chordata; class Mammalia; order Chiroptera; family Rhinolophidae; genus Rhinolophus; species Rhinolophus sinicus. The sequence goes on from NC_142518.1 coordinate 79,007,870, forward strand.
CACAATGCTTTGAAAGCTAGGTAGGAGATATTATGAGAATGCAGAGATAAAACCATTAAGTTGGCCTGCAGGTGCTGAAGAAGTCATCTCCAAAGACGTGTCATTTGGTGTGGGACTTGAAGGATAGTTAGGGATTTGTTAAGTTAAAAAGGAACATGAAAGCAGATCTCACGGAGGGACAGAGGATAAATGATGAGGTATTATTTGCCGAAACTATTATATGTTATATTTGATCCTTCATTCAATAACAATTAACTGAGCACATGCTATACACCTAGCACTATGCTAAACTGTGAATTCTCTGAATTTTCTAGTGAGATGCCAGCCCACACAGAGACTAAGTGACTTTCCCAAAGCCACACAGATAGTAAGAGACAGATTCAAACCAAGTTCTGACTCTCTCCTAAACATACGTTTCCCATTCCACCCCCACAAAACTAGATGATATATGTATACAGGCATATTTGAGAAAAGATGAAATATCTGGTTTGGTTAGAATATAAAAGAATGTGGGAGGTGTGGGAAATGGTAGCATACAATCTGTGCAATGTTTCACTAATTTGAATGTTAAAGTTTACATATCTGATCATTTGCATTAGATTTTAGACAAGGAGAAATAATTCCTGGAACAGGTACAATAAAAACTTTCTAAAGTTTTTAGAAATTTATGACCTCACAACGTTGAGGGGGGAAAAAACAAGAAGGAATTAAAATTGATTCTCGATGCAACCATGTTTTACTTGCAATTACTTTAAAACATCATGAATATTTATCAACTAGCTTTCCAGACATTATGCCAGAACAATGATAAGGCAAAAGCTGTCTGAAGCAAATATGGAGAATACCAAATAAAACTGACAGCCTTCATGTTTCATCTTAACTATATTGTGTTTATGTTAATTTCATGTTTTCGTATTTTAAAAAACATTGCCCAAATCTGCATATACCTTGAACACTCATTTCTTATCAAATTAAATCTCATTAAATGATGTAAAAATTTGTTAAGTTGTTTTACAAAATAAACTGTTTTGCAATAAAGATTAAGTTGTTTAGTTGAGCAAACCAATACTTATTTTATGAGGTTTCTATTTTACCTTCAGGGCAGTAATTGAAATGACCTGGCTCAGTGATCATGGAAAAGAATTGTACCCTGTACTGAGATTCAAGCTGTTGGCTTTAAGTTTGTAGATGTTAATGTTTAAGCAAATATTTAGCTTCCATGGAGCACCTAAGCATTATAATTAATTTAATGGCTTTTAACAGGAATAACTGAAAACATAGAAATAGGCTCTGAGCATGGTACTTTCATTTCATATAATTTAAATAATTGAAAAACCTACTAATGGTTATGGATTTCTTGAATTTATGTAATGCTTTATCCTTTCATGTATGTCGTACACATTGCTATAAATTATGTATCAATTTCCCTTTCAGAAACTGAATTTGAATTTCTAATTATTTGTAAAACACTATGAGATATTTGGAAAAAATTATAGTACTACTAATAAGCATTCAATTAGTTCAATTTCCTGATCTGGACTTCAGAGACTGAGCTGTTCCAAACCTTCAGAGGATTTTCTTTCCTCCACAAAAAAAATTGGGTTGATATAAATATTAATGAAAGTATTGATTCAGTTTTGAAATTTTTACATTTAACTCAAAATGGAAAATAAGGTATAGAAAATACCTTAATGCTCTGAATCATGTCTGTTAAAAAGAAAACACACACAATGATATATGTTATTATTTGAAATAGTCCAAGACAAACTTTAAAGAAGAAAGAATCCTGGACAACTGATTCTAGTCTTCAACATCCATTCTGTGCATCTGGGGAGCTCCAACACAAAATCATATGTTGCTGGGAGGCAGGAGAGGCTGGTATTCATATTTGAGTTTAATACTTTGCAATCTGTTACCTATGCCTCTCTCCTTGGTGGGTTTTCTGCTCTATTAAAGTTATACCTTACACCAATCCAGAATTATGCCATTTTAACGAGCACTACCTGCTTCTATCAATGTAAAAAAGAAATTGGAAAGGATAAATAAAGCCAGAATCTATTTCTCAGATTTAAATAGAAAGGGCTTCATTAGCCTTTAACAGAAGAGAAACAATTTTACATACTCAACAATGAGGTAAGGAAGAATGGAGAATTAAAGAAGCAAACTAGATAGTCTTTCTATTGTGTGTCAGAATGACCTCTTTGCAGCCACTGAATTGTTTCTAATGATGTGAATAATTTACTCCAGCTTCCCAACAGTAATGTAGTGACTTTTATGCTTCACAGAATCAGAGTAAATGATTAGAGAGCAGACTCAAAGAGCAGTCCAAATAAGGGATCTTTACCTAATAAGTGATCTGTCTGTGGGGGCTATTGTCTCAAAACTAGCAAATTGTCACTCAACTGAGTTTCAGGTTTCCCTTGTCTCCTTGTCAAAGCCCTCATCTTGGATCAGGTCCTGAAAGCTTGGGATCTTGCATTTTATTTGGTTGACAGAGTTCCTGATCTTGGTCAGTCCTGGCCCTACTTTTGCTCTCTAGTTGAGAGGCTTTGAAGACCCACTTACACCTTACCTGCTATTTAACCTCAGCCAGTACCCTTTTGTTGACTTCCCTTCTCCAGAAAACTGACAGTTGGAAGGGACTCCACCCTACTAATGGCACAAGTTATGGCAGTGTCACTGGAATGAACCATTAGCATATTTGTAAATCCATACATAAAATTGAATTACATAGAAAATTATAATCCCTCATGTGCCACCTGGTAAAATAACTTTATAAAAGGACTTTGAAAGAACCCAAAGATTAGGGTAAGTCGTTTCTCCTGTGGGCCTCAGTTTCACTAATCTATAATGGGGGGGGGGATGGTCTATAATGTTTCTTCTACTACAAAAACTCTATAATTTCCATATCAAATTATTTTAGTGTTTTAATTTGATGCTTCGGGAGACTCTATTATTAAATAAAATGAAAGAAAATGTCAGCCGCATGCTACAGGTGTTTTTGTTATCAACACATTTATTTTAGAATATAGTTAATTTGCTTAAAACTACCGCCCTACACACAATGATTTATGTGACCCATAATTCAGATTTCATCAGGTAGGACAACTTGTACTGTAATAGCGTGTTTTCTGGAAATTTTGATAAATTATGTCTCTGTCTATATCCTGTTTAGAGGATAAACTGAAAATCTGTAACAAACAACTGGTTTGACTAAACTTTTCACTGAAATTATCCTATAATTTAATATCCTATAAAATATAGCCTGAAAATAAAGCACCCTTTCCTCCAATCTCCATAGTACTAAAACAATTATGTTATTAATCCTAAATATCACCTAAAAATATTACTAAAAAGAAAGACAGAATTATATCCTTCCTGCTGCCGTTGGCTATTACATGGATCGATTGACTTACTCTTCGAAGTTGACAGGGCCATTTGGTGGAGAGAAAACACCATATATAGAATTATGAAAATAAATACACCATATTACAAACAGCTAGCATTGTTAGGCCTGAGTGCAATAAACATGCCTGCTAATCTGTGAGACTTACCACTAATGGGGCTAACCAATTTTCCATGGAAATAAAAAGAAAGGTGAAATCATCAGCAGTGTTCCTGTGCTTTATGTCTTGGGATAAAATATTAGTGAACACTTCCTGTAAGGTCCTATGGTTCTAATCCCAGGCTGTAGAGTCAGACATTAGATGAAATCCTCTTCTCCCCAGCTCCCAAACATTACAAGCCAAATGACTTTGGACAAGAGTTACTTATTCTTTCAACTTCAGTTTTTTTACCTGAAAATGGAGATAATAATGCCTCCATTTATGGGCTAGTTATTAGCATTAAATGAGATAATGTGTATAATGTTCCTAGTATAAGTCCTGCCACATAGAAGAAGATCAATGAAGGGTAGTTGTAGCTGTTGTAATTTTATTCTCCTTGGTGGAATGTTGCCATTGTGATTACACACAAATTTGAATAGCAACAAAGAAATGAGAGTAGAATATAACCATCAATCAGTTGCTTGGTATTAAAGATTGTGAAGACCTAAGATTGTAATGAGGGAAGGGATGGAAAGTGTGCTAATTTCTATCTTAATCTATTTCATATCTTCAGTTGTTAACCAACTCTTACTTAAAAACCCCCTTCAGAAAATAACTCCAGCCAGATGCAAAGTATATTGGAACAAGCACAGGAATCTAGACAGAGTCAGCAAACTATGGGCTCCAGGCTCAATCTGTTACTTCTTGTTCTTATAAATTAAGTTTTTTTGGCACACCACCATGTCCATTTGTTTACTTATTGTTCATGGCTGCTTCTGTAGTACAATAGCAAAGCTGAGTAGTTGCAACAGATATTTACAGATATGCCAAAAATATTTACTATCTGGCCCTTTATAGACAATGTTTGCTGACTCCTAATTTAGAATATTCCTTAGGAGTCTCATCTCATTTCACACGATGTCTTTTCTAGAGGACTCCCAAATATTTAAATTTTTTTTGAAAAACTTAGTTAAGCTTAATTAGTTGTACGCCTACTGCATTCCACCCACTAAATGAGATATAGCTTACCATAATGCTGCCCAATGTGGGAAATGAAATGCCTCTTTAAATGAGCAGCTTTACATTCCATTTACAACCTTGGTCAGGTGACTTTATGGCATGGATACAGAAACAAACCAGTGAGTGCATTCTCGGTTCTGAATTATCAAAGAGATTTTTGTTAATTCAAAACGAAACTTCCTATCCTCGAGCCTTCTGTGTCACTTTCTAAGGAACCTCTTGGTTATTTAGACCAAATGTCCAGTTATCTTTCTGACTGCAATTAGTTATTCAAATCTGGCATGATGTAATCCTTAAACCAATATAGTCCCATGATTATTTAAATCTTTCTAAAAGTACCAAAGATGAAATATATCATCTGTTACAATCTGGGTTCTATTTCTGGCTTATTTGATTTGTTTAAAATGTTTTGCAATGTTTAAATCCGTTTTGTTGTAAACTGAAGCACTTTGTCCTTCTTTCAATGAGTAGCAAACAAGAGATCATGCTGATCAAGAGGTAGATTATCTTCCAAGGCTCTTTTGACTTCTGAGTTTAGTTTGTTTCTTACAATACAGATCCTTTCTATACTTGTTTTCTGCTATCACATGTCATATCCTCATTAGTCTGGTGTTCCTCTGGTAAGCTGCCTAGTTGTGTCAATCTCTCATTTTCAATACTAGCTTTATTGAGATATACACAATACCATGCAATTCACCTACTTACATGGTACAATTCAGTGGTTTCTAGTGTATGTAGAGAGCTCTGCAACCATCACCACGATTTATTTTAGAACATTTTCTTGACCTGAAAAGGGAACCCTGTTAGCAATAACTCACCATTTTCCTCCAAATCTGGGCCCTACTCCCCCCATCCCTAGGCAACAACTAATTTTTCTGTCTCTACAGATTTTCCCTTTCTGTACTTTTCATATAAATGAAATCAAACGATATGTGGTCTTTTCTAATTGGCTTCTTTCACTTAGCATAAGGTTTTCAACGTTCAACCATGTTGTAACACTGTCAATCTCTTTTTAAAGTCAGATTTTGCATATCTAGTAGACAAAAACTCAAATAATTATATCATTTTTAAATCTGATTATATATTCTACCTCTCTCTCTCTCTCCCTCCCTCCCTTCTTCCTTTATTCCCTCCCTCTTTCATACACACACACACACACACACACACACACACACACACACACATTCACAATGCAGACAATTCTAAATTCACCAAAATCTGGCCTAACATATTCCGGAATCAAATAAACACAACAACTGTTCTTTAGGAACCTGATTAGTGGTGTGGAAAATTATGGATAACCCTTATGAATTTTGAAATATGCTCTACAATTAATTCTGGAGGGCCTCTAGTATATCTTTAACAGACCCTTTCATAGAAAACCTCCAATATTTGCAATTACTTCCTGATGAAGATTTAGGTTGAATATTTCCTCCAAAAGAATGCTTTTGTAATCGAGACACACAAAATAGTGAAGTCAAGATATGTATGTAGGCCAGTGCACTCACCTACCTTGCCCTGTAATTTACAGTCGTGCTCATTTTTCCTCTAAAAACAAAATGTGACATGTGCCAGTTAGTTATGTAAACCTCATGGGGGGTATTAATATGGTTATATCTAAAGTAACTGTCAGAATTGATGTAACCAAAAGAAAGACCTTCTGTAACTTGCAGTTTAATCATTATAAAACAAAATTAGGAAATCTTTTCGATATCTAAAGTAAGTATAACAAATATTTTATTTTTAAAATAGATTAAATAGATGACAACAAAACAACCTTCATGCCTTCCTTGACAACTTCAACCCAAACATCTTTAGTCTTTTCAGGATTCGTACAGCATCCGTTACATATCTTATCTTGAATTATTTTTCCATTATTTCACATATGTTGGTTTTGCTATTGAATTATCATTAGACAATTAATTCCATGTGTGCTGAAATCATAATTTTTCTATGTTCCTATAATACTTAATTCAATGCTGAGAAACTAACATTCACTTAAAAGAACATTGTTGACTAACTAAATATTTAACAAACAAAAACCAAGGGGGAAATATTTTAATTATTTTTAATTTAGTGGAGTGACACTTGTTAGTAAAATTACATAGATTTCAGGTGTACAATTCTGTATTACATCATCTATAAATCCCATTGTGTGTTCACCACCCAGAGACAGTTCTCCTTCCATCACCATACATTTGATCGCTCTTACCCTCATCTCCCACCCCCCACATCCCTTATCCTCTGGTAACCACTAAACTATTGTCTGTGTCTATGAGTTTTTGTTTCTCATTTGCTTGTCTTGTTCTTTTGTTACTTTTGGTTTATATACCACATATCAGTGAAATCATGTGGTTCTCTGCTTTTTCTGTCTGACTTATTTCGCATAGCATTATACACTCAAGATCCATCCATGTTGTCACAAATGATCCTATATAATCTATTCTTACCGCCGAATAGTATCCCATTGTGTATATATACCACAACTTCTTTATCCATTCATCTATCGAAGGACATTTTGGTTGTTTCCATGTCTTGGCCACAGTAAACAAAGCTGCAATGTACATTGGAGCACACGTGTATATGCATAAATGTTTGCAGATTTCTTTGGGTAGACAACCAAGAGAGGTATTACTGGGTCATATAGTAATTCTATTTGTAATTTTTTGAGGAACATCCACACTGCCTTCAAAAACGGCTGCACCAATCTGAATTCTCACCAACAGTGTATGAGGGTTCCCTTTTCTCCAAAGCCTCTCCAACGCTTGTTACTATTTGTCTTGTTGATGATAGCCATTCTGACTGGGGTGAGGTGATATCTCATTGTGGTTTTGATTTGCATTTCTCTGATGATTAGTGATGTTGAGCATTTTTTCATATGTCTATTTGCCATTTCTATGTCCTATTTGGAGCAATGTCCCTTCAGGTCCTCTGCCCATTGTTCAGTTGGGTTGTTTGTTTTTTAGTTGTTGACTTGCATGAGTTCCTTGTATATTTTGGATATTAGACCCTTATCGGAGGCACTGTTTGCAAAAATCTCCCATTCAGTTGGTTGCCTCTTTATTTTGTGGGTGGTTTCTTTTTCTGTGCAGAAGCTTTTAAGTTTCACATAGTCCCATTCGTTTATTTTAGCTTTTACTTCCATTGCCTTTGGAGTCAAGTTCATAAAATGCTCTTTGAACCCAAGGTCCATAAGTTTAGTACCTATGTTTTCTTCTATGCAGTTTATTGTGCCAGGTCTCATGCTTAAGTCTTTGATCGATTTTGAATTGATTTTGAATTAATTTTGGTACATGGTGACAGATAGCAGTCCAGTTTCATTCTTTTGCACGTGGCTATCCAATTCTCACAGCACCATTTATTGAAGAGGCTCTATTTTCTCCATTGTATGTTTTTTGCTTCTTTGTCAAACATTATCTGTCCATATTTATGTGGTTTTATTTCTGGGTTCTCAATTCTATTCCATTGGTCTATGTGTCTGTTATTCTGCCAATACCATTCTGTTTTGATTATTGTGGCACTGTAGTACAAGCTAAAGTCAGGGAGTGTGATACCTCCATTATTGTTCTTTTTTCTAAAGATTACTTTGGCTATTCGGAGTCTTTTGTGGTTGCAAACAAATCTGATGATTTTTTGTTACATTTCTTTAAAATATGCCATTGGAATTTTGATGGGGATTGCATTAAATCTGTATATTGCCTTGGGTAATATGGCCATTTTAACTATGTTGATTCTTCCAATCCATGAGCATGGAATGTCTTTCCATTTCTTTCTGTCTTCTTCAATTTCTTTTAAAAATGTTTTACAGTATTCAGCACATGGGTCCTTCATATCCTTGGTTCAGTTTATACCTAGGTGTTTTATTCTTTTTGCTGCAATTGCAAAAGGATTTGTTTTTTGTATTTCTTTTTCTGAGATTTCATTGTTAGTATATAGGAAGGCAATGGACTTTTGTACATTGATTTTTCAGCCAGCAACCTTACTCTATTTGTTGATTGTTTCTTATAGCTTTTTGGTGGTGTCTTTAGGGTTCTCTATATAGCATCATGTCATCTGCAAAGAGTGATAATTTAACTTCTTCATTCCCAATTTGGATGCCTTTGATTTCTTTCTCTTGCCTGATTCCTCTGGCAAGGACTTCCAACACTATGTTGAAAAGCAGAGGTAATAGGGGACTGCCAGGTTATGCTCCTGAACGTAGAGCAAAGGGCTTCAGTTTTTCACCGTTAATTATGAGATTAGCTGAGGGTTTCTCACAAATGGACTTTATCATGTATTGTCCTGCTATACCTATTTTATTAAGGGTCTTAATCATAAATGGATGTTGTATCTTGTCAAATGCTTTTTCTGCATCAATTGATATAATCATATGATTTTTGTCCTTTATTGTGTTTATGTGATGTATCACATGGATGGATTTGCCGATGTTAAAACATCCTTGTGCCCCGGGGGTGAACCCCACTTGCTCGTGATGAATAATCTTTTCAATGCATTGTTGTGTTTGATTTGCTAGAATTTTGTTTAGGATTTCTGCATCTGTATTCATCAGAGATATTGGTCTGCAGTTTACTTTTTGTGTGTGTTGTCCTTGCCAGGTTTTGGTATTAGGGTAATGTTGGTCTCATAAAATGAGTTAGGGAGTACTGTCTCTCTTCTTCAACTTTTTGGAAGAGTTTGAGCAGGACTAGTATTACATCCTCTTTGAAGCTTTGGAAGAATTCACTAGTGAAGCCATCTGGTCCCAGACTTTTGGTTTCGGGAAAGTTTTGGATGACTGATTCAATTTCATTATTGGTGATCGGTCTGTTTAGATTTTCATTTCTTCATGGTTCAGCCTAGGAAGGCTATATGTTTCTAAGAACTTGTCCATTTCTTCTTGGTTATTGAATTTGGTGGCATATAATCCTTCATAGTATTCGTGGATGACCCTTTGTATTTTTGTGGTGTCCGTGGTAACTTCCCCTTTTCATTTCTGATTTTGTTGACTAGTGTCTTCTCTCTTTCTATCTTAGTGAGTCTAGCCAAGGGTTTGTCAATTTTGTTAATCTTTTCAAAGAATCAGCTCTTTGTCACATTAATTTTTTCTATTGTCTTTTTCTTCCATATTTCATTTAGTTCTGCTCTGATTTTTGTTATTTCCTTTCCTCTGCTTACCTTGGGTTTCATTTGTTCTTCTTTTTCTAGTACTTTAAGATGTAACATAAGGTTATTTATTTGTGACTTTTCTTGTTTCTTGAGATAGGCCTGTAATGATATAAATCTCCCTCTTAAAACAGCTTTAGCTGCATCCCAAAAATTTTGGTAGGATGTATTTTCATTGTCATTTGTTTCTATGTATCTTTTGATCTCTCCTCTAATTTCTTCTTTGACCCAGTCGTTTTTTAAAAGTATGTTGTTTAACATGGATGGATCCTGAGAGTGTAATGCTGAGCGAAATAAGTCAGACAGAAAAAGCAGAGAACCATGTGAGTTCACTGATATGTGGTATATAAACCAAAAACAACAAAAGAACAAGACAAACAAATGAGAAACAGAAACTCATAGACACAGACAATAGTTTAGTGGTTGCCAGAGTGTAAGGGGGCTGGGGGGTGGGAGATGAGGGTAAGGGGAATCAAATATATGGTGATGGAAGGAGAACTGACTCCGGGTGCTGAACACACAATGGGATTTATAGACGATGTAATACAGAATTGTACACCTGAAATCTATGTAATTTTACTAACAATTGTACCCCAATAAATTTAAAAAATAAATTAAGAAAAACAAACGTATGTTGTTTAATCTCCATGTATTTGTGTTTTTTTATTTTATTTTATTAAATTTATTGGGGTGACAATTCAACAAATTAACATTCATGTGTATTACAAGTGTGCATTTCGAGTTGGAAACATGAAAACCTCCCTCACTCAGTAAACAACGAAAGTAATTGTTCATTTTTTTTGGTTTATATTCTGGGTCAAATTTTGAGAATTTTCCAGGTCAACTAATAATTCCTCCATGCCTAATATTTTAAGGATAAAAGAAATATTTAAAATCACACTTAACTTTAAAAAATTCATGTTACTGTTTTCTGTGTCTATTAAGTTGTGTTTTTAAAACGACGTAACATGTTTGAAAAAAAAGAGGAATCGAGTTATCAGTCTTAGAATCCAAAATATAACATGGAATAGCATTATCACATAAACAATAAGAGGAAAGAAGAATTGATTGGTTACTGGAAATAAATTGACAAATTAAAAAGCAATTAATTAACATAGATTGGTACACAATTATACATTTAGAAATCGAGAAAACAATCAGGTGAATTAGAAGAAATTGTTTACCATGGAATTGATAAACTCCTTTGATTTCTTCTGTTATATAATAGTTGTGTAGCAAAGTCACATTTAATAGACTATAAGAAGGAGACTCTAAAAATGGATAAAACGGAAACAGATAATTTACCCTAGGAAAATTTCACGAAAAAACTGACACTATGTTCACATGATAAATTGTGTAATGTACTGGGTGGAGAGTTAGGTGGAGCTATAGGAAAAAGAACAAAGAAAGGGAGGATGTGCTTTTGAAAAGGAGGAAAAATGGTAGACTGGACAGACATAAAACCTAAGGGGAAATCTGGAGCCTACTATTACATCAGAGGAGAACAGGAAGAATAAACGGTTTTTTAAATTTTTTATAATAGAATGGGAGCCAATCAAAATGGCGGCGTGAGGTGCGCCTCTGTAAAGCTCCCCTGGAATTTACAAAAAATCGAACAACAATAAGTCCACAAAGGACTCCCTGCACAGCAGACAGGAAAGACAAAGAGTACCACTACTGAATTCACCTAAAGGTGGGGAAATCGCGCGAGCGGTGGAGGAGGGAAGGGAGAAGTGCGGAGACGGAACCGCGTGGGCCCAGGGCGCAGACCAAGCTCAGTGCTCCGAGCTCGCTGCATTACGGAACTACCGCAGCTGCGGGAGAGGGAAGAACTCGGACTGCTAGGGCTCTGCTTATGGCCCATAGGGCTGACGGGAGAGCATATAACACGGATAAACCCAATGCTCACAGCAGAGACCTCGGAGAAAAGACTGAGGGAAGAAGGCTGAAAACGGTGGTTTAAGCCCTCACTGCCCAGCAGAGAAAGGAAGCCACAGGCACTGAGACAACCCGCCCCCTCCCTACCCTCCCAGAGCACGGCCCGCCCCCATATGCCCGGTGCTAGAAGCCGAACAGAGCAGTGTTAGATCAAAAGAACTGAATATTTGCTGTTCTGAGAACTGTGGACAGCAGACAAAGATTCACAGACCAACTGGTTCCGGCCAAGGTGAGGGAGGTGTGGAAGCAGGACTGACTGTGGTGGTGGTCACTTCCATTGCTATGGGCCACCTATCACAACTCACCCCACCCCTGGCCCAACCTATCTGGGCAGATCCCTGCAGGAGTAAACAGAACTGCTGAAAAAAACGGGCTCTGACTCTGGTACAGGAAGAGCTTTGGAACTTCAAAAGCTCTCCTCATACCCACACGGACACTGTGCCCTATGACCCAGGCGAACTATTAAAAGAGGAGAACCCCATTTCCCAGGGAATCCCCCCATTGTGCGGGAAGTTAGAATAGTGCAGAGAAAACATAGCACTACCGTGTGAGAGAGAGAAAAAAGGATGCAGTTGAAGAGAAAATAAAACCTTCTACCAAGAAGTACTGGAAAAGAAAAGAAAGACCCCTTCCTATCAACTTGTTGCAGAAGTCACTCCTGTAGATGTCTAGGAAGAGAAATAGTAAACCAGTAATTGCCATAAATAACCAAGGCAACAAGATAGCTCAGAAAGAAAGTGAGAAATCTCCAGAAAAGGCACTTAAAGATATAGAAATATGTGACTTAAATGACAGAGAATTCAAGATTGCAGTTCTGAAAAAACTCAACGAGATACAAGAAAACACAGATAGGCAGTAAAATGAACTCAGAAACTCAATTAAAGAACAGCATGAGCAATTTACGAAAGAGATTGAAATTTTAAAAAAAGAACCAAATAGAATTTCTGGAGATTAAGAACGCAATAGAAGAAATTAAGAACGAAATAACCAGCTTAGGTAGTAGAGTTGACCAGATGGAGGAAAGAATCAGTGACATTGAAGATAGAAACCTGGAAATGACACAGATAGAAGAAGAAAGAGACTTGGGACTTAAAAGAAATGAAAGAACTCTACAAGAACTTTCAGACTCCATCAGAAAGAGCAATATAAGAATAATGGACATACCTGAAGGAGAAGAAAGAGAGAAGGGAACAGAGAATATATTCAAACCAATTGTCGATGAGAACTTCCCAAAGTTGTGGACAGAACTGGACCCTCGAATCCAAGAAGCAAATAGAACACCTAGTTACCTCAATCCCAACAGGCCTTCTCCAAGGCACATTGCATTGAAGTTGTCTAAAATCAACGACAAAGAAAGAATCCTCAAGGCAGCCATGGAAAAGAAGAAACTAACTTACAAAAGAAAGGCCATTAGATTATCATCAGATTTTTCAGCAGAAACTCTACAAGCCAGGAGGGAGTGGAACCAAATATTCAAACTATTGAAAGAGAGAAACCATGAGCCAAGAATAATATATCCAGCAAAGATATCCTTTAGATATGAAAAAGGAATAAAGACCTTTCCAGACATACAGAAGCTGAGGGAATTTTCTAATACATGACCTGCACTACAAGAAATACTAAAGGAGGCTATTCGACCACCATCAACAGGGACAATTTGTGGTAACCAAAACTCAAAAAGGGGGAGAGTAAAGGCCTGAACCGGAATATGGGAATGAAGAAACTAAGCGTGCTGAAGATAATGGAATACCCTAAATATCAAACTTTGTTTTACATAAACTTAAGGGTAACCACTCAAAATAAATCCAGAACTGAAATATATACGGAAATAAAAGAAGAAACAGAGGGAAACATCATAGAATACCACAACACAGAAATAATAGACAACAACAAAAGCGCAAAGAAACAATGGAGACACAGCCCTACCAGAAATCTAAAGATAAAATGACAGGAAATCCTCACATATCAATAATCACCCTAAATGTAAATGGACTGAACTCACCAATAAAAAGGCACAGAGTAGTAGATTGGATCAAAAAACTAAACCCAAACATATGCTGTCTCCATGAGACACATCTCAGCTACAAGGACAAGCATAGACTCAAAGTGAAAGGGTGGAAATTGACACTCCAAGCAAATGGTACCCAGAGAAAATCAGGTGTAGCCATAATGATAACAGATGAAACAGACTTCAAGGTGAAAAAGATAACAAGAGACAAAGATGGACATTTCATAATGGTGAAGGGGACTGTACAACAAGAAGACATAACAGTCATCAATATTTATGCCCCCAATCAGGGAGCACCGAAATACACCAAGCAACTACTAACAGAACTAAAGGGAGAAATTGACCAAAATACAATTTTACTAGGGGACTTAAATACATCATTGACAGCTATGGATAGATAATACAAACAGAAAATAAATAACGAAATAGTAGCCCTAAATGACACATTAGAAGAAATGGACATAATTGACATATATAGAGCACTTCATCCTAAAACATCAGACTATACATTCTTTTCTAGTGTACATGGAACATTCTCAAGGATAGACCATATATTGGGACATAAAATCAGTCTCAACAAATTTAAAAAGATTGAAATCATACCATGCATATTCTCTGATCACAAGGCTTTGAAATTGATATCAACTGTAAAAAGAAAGCGGGAAAAAACACAAATACATGGAGATTAAACAACATACTTTTAAAGAAGGACTCGGTCAAAGAAGAAATTAGAGGAGAGATCAAAAGATACATAGAAACAAATGACAATGAAAATACATCCTACCAAAATTTTTGGGATGCAGCGAAAGCAGTTTTAAGAGGGTATTTTATCTCATTACAGGCCTATCTCAAGAAACAAGAAAACTCCCAAATAAATAACCTCATGTTACACCTTAAACAAACTAGAAAAAGAAGAACAAGTAAAACGCAAGGTCAGCAGAAGAAAGGAAAAAACAAAAATTAGAGCAGAAATAAATGAAATAGAGAACAAAAAGAAAATAGAAAAAATTAATGTGACAAAGACCTGGATCTTTGAGAAGATTAACAAAATTGACAAACCCTTGGCTAGACTTACTAAGATAAAAAGAGAGAAGACACTGATTAACAAAATCAGAAACGTAAAAGGGGAAGTTATCACGGACACCACAGAAATACAAAGGATCATCCAAGAATACTATGAAGGACTATATGCCACCAAATTCAACAACCTAGAAGAAATGGATAAGTTCTTAGAAACATATAGCCTTCCAAGGCTGAACCATGAAGAACTGGAAAATCTAAACAGACCGATCACCAGTAACGAAATTGAATCAGTCATCCAAAACCTTGCCAAAAGCAAAAGTCTGGGACCAGATGGCTTCACTAGTGAATTCTACCAAATCTTCAAAGAGGATCTAATACCAATTCTGCACAAACTCTTCCAAAAAATTGAAGAAGAAACAATACTCCCCAACTTATTTTATGAGGCCAACATTACCCTTATAGCTAAACCTGGTAAGGACAGCACAAAAAAAGAAAACTACAGACCAATATCTCTAATGAATACCGATGCAAAAATCCTAAATAAAATTCTAGCAAATCGAATACAACAATGCATTAAAAAGATTATTCATCACGACCAAGTCGGGTTCATCCCCGGGGCACAAGGATGGTTCACATACGCAAATCCATCAATGTGATACATCATATAAACAAAATAAAGGACAAAAATCATATGATTATATCAATTGATGCAGAAAAAGCATTTGACAAGATACAACATCCATTTATGATTAAAACACTTAATAAAATAGGGATGGAAGGAAAATACCTTAACATAACAAAGGCCGTATATGATAAGCCCTCTGCTAATCTCATAATTAATGGAGAAAAACTGAAGCCCTCTGCTCTACGTTCAGGAATACGACAGGGATGTCCCCTATCACCTCTGCTTTTCAACATCGTGTTGGAATTCCTTGCCAGAGCAATCAGGCAAGAGAAAGAAATAAAAGGCATCCAAATTGGGAACGAAGAAGTTAAATTATCACTCTTTGCAGATGACATGATGCTATATATAGAAAACCCTAAAGACTCCATCAAAAAGCTATTAGAAACAATCAACAAATACAGTAAAGTTGCTGGCTACAAAATCAACGCACAAAAGTCCATTCCCTTCCTATATATCAACAATGAAATCTCAGAAAAAGAAATACAAAAAACAATTCCTTTTGCAGTTGCAACAAAAAGAATAAAATACCTAGGAATAAACTTAACCAAGGATGTGAAAGACCTATATGCTGAAAACTATAAGAATTTTTTGAAAGAAATTGAAGAAGACACAAAGAAATGGAAAGACATTCCGTGCTCATGGATTGGAAGAATCAACATAGTTAAAATGGCCATATTACCCAAAGCAATATACAGATTCAATGCAATCCCCATCAAAATCCCAATGGCATATTTTAAAGAAATAGAACAAAAAATCATCAGATTTGTTTGGAACCACAAAAGACCCCGAATAGTCAAAGCAATCTTAAGAAAAAAGAACTATAATGGAGGTATCACACTTCCTGACTTTGGCTTGTACTACAGGGCCACAATAATCAAAACAGCATGGTATTGGCGGAAAAACAGACACATGGACCAATGGAATAGAATTGAGAACCCAGAAATAAAACCACATAAATATGGACAGATAATTTTTGAGAAAGAAGCAAAAAACATACAATCGATAAAAGACAGCCTCTTCAATAAATGGTGCTGGGAGAATTGGATAGCCACGTGCAAAAGAATGAAACTGGACTGCTATTTGTCACCATGTACCAAAGTTAATTCAAAATGGATCAAAGACTTAAGCATAAGACCTGACACAATAAACTGCATGGAAGAAAACATAGGTACTAAACTTATGGATCTTGGGTTCAAAGAGCATTTTATGAATTTGACTCCAAAGGCAATGGAAGTAAAAACTAAAATAAACGAATGGGACTATATGAAACTTAAAAGCTTCTGCACAGCAAAAGAAACCATTGACAAAATAAAGAGGCCACCAACTGAATGGGAGAAGATTTTTGCAAACAGTGCCTCCGATAAGGGGCTAGTATCCAGAATATACAAGGAACTCATGCAACTCAACAACAAAAAAACAAACAACCCAATTGAAAAATGGGCACAGGACTTGAAGAGACATTTCTCCAAAGAGGACATACAAATGGCAAATAGACATATGAAAAAATGCTCAACATCACTAATCATCAGAGAAATGCAAATCAAAACCACAATGAGATATCACCTCACCCCAGTCAGAATGGCTATCATCAACAAGACAAATAGTAATAAGTGTTGGAGAGGCTGTGGAGAAAAAGGAACCCTCATACACTGTTGGTGGGATGCAGACTGGTGCAGCCGTTATGGAAGGGAGTGTGGAGCTTCCTCAAAAAATTACGAATAGAATTGCCATATGACCCAGCAATCCCTCTGCTGGGTATCTACCCAAAAAATCTGAAAACATTTAGAGATAAAGACACGTGTGCTCCAACGTTCATTGAAGCTTTGTTTATGGTGGCCAAGACATGGAAACAACCAAAATGTCCTTCGATAGATGAATGGATAAAGAAGTTGTGGTGTATATACACAATGGAATACTATTCGGCGGTAAGAAAAGATGATATAGGAACATTTGTGACAACATGGATGGATCTTGAGAGAGTAATGCTGAGCAAAATAAGTCAGACAGAAAAAGCAGAGAACCATGTGATTTCCCTGATATGTGGTATATAAACCCAAAACAACAAAAGAACACGAGAAACAAATGAGAAACAGAAACTCATAGACACAGACAATAGTTTAGTGGTTATCAGAGGGTAAGGGGGTGGGTGTGGGGGGTCGGTGATGAAGGTAAGTGGGATCAAATATATGGTGATGGAAGGAGAACTGACTCTGGGTGATGAACACACAATGGGATTTATAGATGATGTAATACAGAATTGTACACCTGAAATCTATGTAATTTTACTAACGATTGTCACCCCAATAAATTTAATTAAAAAATATAAAGTAAAGTAAAAAAAAACGAAATCATCTTAAGAAAAAAAAAAGAAAAGAAAAAGCAGAGATCCATGTGATTTCACTGATATGTGGTATATAAACCAAAAACAACAAAAGAACAAGACAAACAAATGAGAAACAGAATCTCAGAGACACAGAGAATAGTTTAGTGGTTACCAGAGTGTAATGGGGGTTAGGGGTGGGAGATCAGGGTAATTGGGACCAAATATATGGTGATGGAAGGACAGCTGACTCTGGGTGTTGAACACACAATGGGATTTATGGATGATGTAATACAGAATCGTACACCTGAAATCTATGTAATTTTAGTAACAATTGTCACCCCAATAAATTGAAAAAAATTTTTTCTTGAGAATAATTTGAAATTATTTATTATAAACACCGGTGGGATTGAAAATTGGAGAAGGTAGAAAGTGGCAAAATCTTTTAGGCTACTGATTCAAACAATTTGTGAAAGACCTACATATATATATATATATATATATATATATATATATATATATATATATATATATATATGAGTTTTTGTAAGGCATGTTTTATCTGTTGGAAACTACTGAGGTAAGGAGGAGTATCACCACCTGGGCACCCTGCAGGTTTGAAAGTATAGACCACTGCACTTCCATTAAAGTGACATTTCTTGACAAAAAACAATTGTTAGTAAAATTACATAGATTTCAGGTGTACAATTCTGTATTACATAATCTATGAATCCCACGATTGTCACCCCAATAAATTTAATAAAATAAATTAAAACAAACAAACAAACAAAAAAACAACTCTTGCTGAATGCTGACGTCCTCAGGATTCATGGTGAACGAAGACTTTTATTAAAGTAAAGCTTTTATGTAATCTTTTTTGACTAAGAAACATGAAAGCATAAATAGCATATGCATAGGATTCTTAATATTTAGACTTATTCTAAATTCTACAACTTGAAAAATTAACTAAAACAGGATATTAAGTTAAGTAATTCAGATAAATATATTCTTACTTGAAAACTTAGCTTGCAGAGTCTCTTCATGCTATTGCTAAGTCTGTAAATTTAAATTTAAAAGCAGGTGGAAGCTCTTCAATGGTGACTAGCAGACACCATAAAAGGTAGAAAAATGAAGTACCATATTTGGTATACCTAGAAATTTTGTATAAAGAATTCTAGTAACTATACCTTGGGCCAATTATTGAAAACCAGAAATCTCATCCTGGAGCCCACTGTAAATTTGCATGGCAATGCACTGTACGGTGAACCTAACACCAACATGCTGCAATTGGTATTTTTGTGCTGACCCAAACCTGGCCCAGTATAAAATCTGTCCAAACAGAAATGTAATGTTTCTGAAACCATGATTGCCCTCTCATTTCTTTTTCACCTTCCTGTGCCTTTCATAAGTTCTTCCAGTTGATTAATCATTAATTAATATTAAACGAGGCTTTTTTTCCCGTGCCAAGCTCTTGTCTGCTTGTCTAGCCTTTAGGTAGTATATGAACTCCCCCACTCCTTCCCATTTAAGAAGCTCTGGCACTGACTAGGTTAATTTCTCTAAAGAGATTCATAACAGGAGATGGAGTGGAGGGGGTTCCTTTACAAGAGCGTTTAATTTTTTAGGCCACTCAATTTAACATTTTCCCTAAAATGCATGTAAAATGGAACGTAACTGAACCAATTTTAAATTCTAGTTGAAATTTTCCAAGCACACATTGCCTGAACAAAATGGTTCCGACTGGAACAGGAAATGCCTTAGAAGTTGTCTTCTACAGCTGTCCCACAAGCCAATCTCTTGACCTGACCCCTGGAGAATCATTCAAATTCTGGCCCTGGGAGCTGATTTCGGAGCTGATTTCAGAGCTGACTTTGGACCTGGAGTGAGCCAAAGGATCGGAATGCAGATAAGGAGGGGACACCTCCACGTGTGCTAATGAAAAAGGTCAGCTATGACTTGGAGGCAATCTCGTGGGCAAAAAAGAAGGAAAGGTACTCTGGGAAGCAGGAGCATGTCTCCAAGTTTTCTCTGGTTAAGGGAGACTGATGAGAAATGACGTCCGTTTCTAGTCAAACGAGTGGAAGGAAGCACGTCACTTCCACCATTCCTTCCCACTTCCACCTCTTACCCCTTTCCGCATGGACAGACAGACATACCAGACAGTTTTGGTCAACAGTTTACTTGGCACGAAGCCAAAGGCATGAGGGCAGCGTCCTGACCTCCTAAGGAGATGGGAGATTGCTGAAGTTTTTTCCCTCTGCGTTGTTCCGCACCTGGACTCACTGGAGCAGACGAAACTACTAGAAATGCCCCTTCCCATGCCAAGTTTCTCCTCACGATTCCGGGGAGAAGCTGTAGCCTCCTTAGACTTAAATAGGGGCTTGGTGGCAAACTCTCGTTCCTGACATTCCCATGTTTTCATTTATTCCACAAGATTTTTTTGAACAGTACTCTGAGCCAGGCACTGTGAACTTTCCTAAGCTCTTAGCCAGGGAGAGGGAGAAGCAGGGGCGGGGGACCAGTCTCTTCTCCCAGCCGCACAGTTCCAATCCCCATCCATGCCGGGCGCCCATCCCGGTGATTATTCTCCCAGCTCCCCCACCCAGTTGATGTGACAGGCTCCTGGCCCAATCTCCTTCCTGGTTCCCAGGCCGACTGCAGGCACCACTCGAGCCAATTGGCGGCGGCCAAAGGGCGGAGGGGATGGCCGGAGGGGAGGGAGCGCTGGCTTTAGAACCGCAGCCGCAAAGATTTCGAGAGGCAGAAGTTGTTTGAGCGCGTCGGTGGGAGGCTGTCGGGCCAGATCCAGTATTCTGAGACTTTATGTAAGTACTTTGTCGGCAGGGGAAAGCACGAGGATAGGGGGTTGCCTGGGCGTGGGCAGGAAGTGGGTCCAGGGAAGAGCATCTCCCAGAACTTCAGCAGGAATGTGCCTCGCACGGAGGATGGGGGCAGAGGGGGCCTGGAGAAATCTCAGCTCTAGCCCTTAGGCGCCAAAGCAATCGTTCCCATCAAGGATGGGTGGGAGGGACAGTTTTCCCCACGAACAGCACCCGCCGCAATCACGTTTTCGGCTCTTTCTTAGTAGTTGCTGCTAACTTGTTGCCAACCTTGGCTGGCGTCCTTGACGCCAAACCCTGCCCTTCTTCCTTTCCGTGGCGGCGGCCCCGAAGAGGAAACCGAGTGCCTAACTTCCCTCTGTCGTTCTTCTCTAGCTACTGCCACCTTCCCCCACCCTCACCCCGCCCCACCGCCGCCTAGCTCCGGACTCGGAAATCCCGGAGCCGGCATCCTGCAACGCCTCCAGCTCCGGCTTGGCCGCCACTGGGGACGTCGCGGGGTTGCGCCGGCCCGGGGCTCTGGGGAGTGCCGCGGTCGCGGGAGGGAACCAGGCTCTGGTGGCCCGCCTTCCGCCTGCTTCCCTTGCCCTTCGCGAGAGCGTCGCGATCGTACCGCGTCTCCCTATGAGTAAGCACTTTTTTCCTTTCTGTAGCCGAACATCTCCCGGGCCGTTAAGTCCTCTCTCCTGCCGACCCCCGCCGCCCATCGACTCCCTTCTCAGCTCCTCTGGCTCTGCAGCCCCGAGCTCATGGTCTGGGCAGTGGCAGCCAGGGATCTCTCGCGGCGACCCGGGAGACAGAACCTAAGGAGCAGTGGGAGAGGGGTACTATCCCCCTGCCCCCACACAGCTGCACTTGTGGGTGTTTACTTTTGTCCATCCGCTGTATTTAAGCGCGCTAATGAGAGGCGGGGGGACGCCGACCACCCCTGCCCTGGCTTCTTGCCAGTCCCAAAGTTGCCGCCGGCGCGGCTGCTACTGCTGTAGTGTGCGGGCGGCTCCCACGGTCCGGCTCCAGGGCTGGAGGTGACCCCAACCGAGGAGGTGGGGTAGGGTGGGGTTAACGCGATCTGACGCTATGCTTCTTGCTCTAAACCTGATCTGCACCACCACCCTAGGGGTGCCGAAGGTTGCATTTAGAACTAACTGGGTTGGAGAGCCTCGTCATTTACGATCCAACAGACGGCATGCTGGGGGTGCCTGGCCTGCTACGAGGGATGGGCAGTGGTAGAGAGACTGGATGGCGGCACAGTAGGTAGGAAGGTAGTTGAAATTAAAAAACTACTGAAAAGTAAGCACGTACTCCACTTAACTGCATGTCACAATGCATTTGGGAGCCTAACTTTGATCCTGGAGATGAAATTTCCAGTGAATTCCAACGAAGTGCACAGAGTCCCACACTTGCCGGTGGGCATCACGTGCCCCAAGCCTCTGATGCCCCTAGGGTAATGGTCATATGACTTCGTTTGACTTTAAAACTGGAATGAAATGGCTGAAGGCCATATTCCAAAAACTATAGCTACAAAAAACGTCAAGTGAGTGTGAACTAGTCTCTACTGAAGGGAATTCTACTTAGATTTGGATGAGGGAAACAGGTAATTTGGTGCTCAGATTATATCCAAAATACAAACAGGACTTGTTTTTTTGTTGTTGTTGTTTTTTACCCCTGAAAAAGTGATAACCTCCCCCCCAATCTATTATCCCTCTGAAGTCTCTTTTTTTTTCCAATTTATTGGGGTGCCAATTGTTAGTGAAATTACATAGATTTCAGGTGTACAATCTGTATTACATCATCTATAAATCCCATTGTGTGTTCACCACCCAGAGACAGTTCTCCTTCCATCACGATATATTTGATCCCCCTTACCCTCATCTCCCACCCCCCACCCCCATTACCCTCTGGTAACCACTAAACTATTGTCTGTGTCTATGAGTTTCTGTTTCTCATTTGTTTGTCTTGTTCTTTTGTTGTTTTTGGTTTATATACCACATATCAGTAAAATCACATGGTTCTCTGCTTTTTATGTCTGACTTATTTCGCTTAGCATCATACTCTCAAGATCCATCTATGTTGTCAAAAATGTTCCTATACCATCTTTTCTTACCGCCAAATAGTATTCCATTCTGTATATCAACCACAACTTTTTTTTTTTTCCATTCATCTATCGAAGGACACTTTGGTTGGTTCCATGTCTTGGCCACCATAAACAAAGCCACAATGAACATTGGAGCACACGTGTCTTTATGTATAAATGTTTTCAGATTTTTTGGGTAGATACCCAGGAGAGGGATTGCTGGGTCATATGGTAATTCTATTCGTAATTTTTTGAGGAACCTCCACACTGCCTTCCATAACGGCTGCACCAGTCTGCATTCCCACCAACAGTGTATGAGGGTTCCTTTTATTCCACAGCCTCTCGAACACTTGTTACTATTTGTCTTGTTGATGATAGCCATTCTGACTGGGGTGAGGTGATATCTCATTGTGGTTTTGATTTGCATTTCTCTGATGATTACTGATGTTGAGCATTTTTTCATATGTCTATTTGCCATTTGTATGTCCTCTTTGGAGAAATGTCTCTTCAGGTCCTCTGCCCATTTTTCAGTTGGGTTGTTTGTTTTTTGTTGTTGTTGAGTTTCATGAGTTCCTTAAATATTTTGGATATTAGCCCCTTATCAGAGACACTATTTGCAAAAATCTTCTCCCATTCAGTTGGTGGCCTCTTTATTTTGTGGGTGGTTTCTTTTGCTGTGCAGAAGTTTTTAAGTTTCACATAGTCCCATTCGTTTACTTTAGCTTTTACTTCCATTGCCTTTGGAGTCAAATTCATAAAATGCTCTTTGAACCCAAGGTCCATAAGTTTAGTACCTAGGTTTTCTTCTATGCAGTTTATTGTGTCAGGTTTCATGCTTAAGTCTTTGATCCATTTTGAATTAACTTTGGTACATGGTGACAAATAGCAGTCCAGTTTCATTCTTTTGCACGTGGCTATCCAATTCTCCCAGCACCATTTATTGAAGAGGCTGTCTTTGCTCCATTGTATGTTTTTAGCTTCTTTGTCAAAAATTATCTGTTCATATTTATGTGGTTTTATTTCTGGGTTCTCAGTTGTATTCCATTGGTCTATGTGTCTGTTTTTCTGCCAATACCATGCTGTTTTGATTATTGTTGCCCTGTAGTACAAGCCAAAGTCAGGGAGTGTGATACCTCCAGTATTCTTCATTTCCTTAAGATTGCTTTGGCTATTGGGGTCTTTTGTGCTTCCAAACAAATCTGATGATTTTTGTTCTATTTCTTTTTAAAAATGTCATTTGGATTTTGATGGGGATTGCATTGAATCTGTATATTGCTTTGGGTAAAATGGCTATTTTAACTATGTTGAGTCTTCCAATCCATGAGCACGGAATATCTTTCCATTTCTTTGTGTCTTCAATTTCTTTCAAAAATGTCTTATAGTTTTCAGCATATAGGTCCTTCGCATACTTGGTTAAGTTTATTCCTAGGTATTTTATTCTTTTTGCTGCAATTGCAAAAGGAAGTGCTTTTTGTATTTTTTTTCTGAGATTTCATTGTTAGTATATAGAAATGCAATGGACATTTGTATGTTGATTTTGTAGCCAGTAACTTTACTGTATTCGTTGATTGTTTCTAATAGCATTTTGGTGGAGTCTTTAGGGTTTTCTATATATAGCATCATGTCATCTGCAAAAAGTGACAATTTAACTTCTTCATTCCCAATTTGGATGCCTTTTACTTCTTTTTCTTGCCTGACTGCTCTGGCAAGGACTTCCAACACTATGTTGAAAAGCAGAGGTGATAGGGGACATCCCTGTCGTGTTCCTGAACGTAGAGCAAAGGGCTTCAGTTTTTCACCATTAATTATGAGATTAGCAGAGGGCTTGTCATATATGGCCTTTATTATGTTAAGGTATTTTCCTTCTATACCTATATTTTTGGATAATTATTTTATTAAGTGTTTTAATCATAAATGGATGTTGTATCTTGTCAAATGCTTTTTCTACATCGACTGATATAGTCATATGATTTTTGACCCTTTTTTGTTTATGTTATGTATCAGATTGATGGATTTGCGGATGCTGAACCATCCTTGTGCCCTGGGGATGAACCCCTGTTGGTCGTGATGAATAACCTTTTTAATGCATTGTTGTATTCGATTTGCTAGAATTTTGTTTAGGATTTTTGCATCTGTATTCATCAGAGATATTGGTCTGTAGTTTTCTTTTTTTGTGCTGTCCTTACCAGGTTTTGGTATCAGGGTAATGTTGGCCTCATAAAATGAGTTAGGGAGTACTGTCTCTTCTTCAATTTTTTTGGAAGAGTTTGTGCAGAATTGGTATTAGATCCTCTTTGAAGGTTTGGTAGAATTCACTAGTGAAGCCATCTGGTCCCGGACTTTTGCTTTTGGGAAGGTTTTAGATGACTGATTCAATTTTGTTACTGGTGATCGGTCTGTTTAGATTTTCCAGTTCTTCATGGTTCAGCCTTGAAAGGCTGTATGTTTCTAAGAACTTGTCCATTTCTTCTAGGTTGTTGAATTTGGTGGCATATAGTCCTTCATAGTATTCTTGGATGATCCTTTGTATTTCTGTGGTGTCCGTGATAACTTCCCCTTTTACGTTTCTGATTTTGTTAATCAGTGTCTTCTCTCTTTTTATCTTAGTAAGTCTAGCCAAGGGTTTGTCAATTTTGTTAATCTTTTCAAAGAACCAGCTCTTTGTCACATTAATTTTTTTCTATTGTCTTTTTTTCTCTATTTCATTTAGTTCTGCTTTGATTTTTGTTATTTCCTTTCTTCTCCTGACCTTGGGTTTCCCTTGTTCTTCTTTTTCTAGTTCTTTAAGGTGTAACATGAGGTTATTTATTTGGGAGTTTTCTTGTTTCTTGAGATAGGCCTGTAATGATATAAATTTCCCTCTTAAAACTGCTTTCGCTGCATCCCAAAATTTTTGGTAGGATGTATTTTCATTGTCATTTGTTTCTATGTATCTTTTGATCTCTCCTCTAATATCTTCTTTGACCCAGTCGTTCTTTAAAAGTATGTTGTTTAATCTCCATGTATTTGTGTTTTTTCCTGCTTTCTTTTTTCAGTTGATATCCAGTTTCAAAGCCTTGTGATCAGAGAATATGTTAGGTATCATTTGAATCTCCTTAAATTTGCTGAGGCTGATTTTATGTCCCAATATATAGTCTATCCTTGAGAATGTTCCATGTACACTAGAATAGAATGTATAGTCTGATGTTTTAGGATGAAGTGCTCTATATATGTCGGTTGAGTCCATTTCATCTATTGTGTCATTTAGGGCTGCTATTCCGTTATTTATTTTCTGTTTGGATAATCTAGCCATAGCTGTCAATGATGTATTTAAGTCCCCTAGTATAATTGTCTTTTGGTCAATTTCTCCCTTTAGTTCTGTTAGTAGTTGCTTGGTATATTTCGGTGCTTCCTGATTGGGGGCACAAATATTGATGACTGTTATGTCTTCCCGTTGTATAGTCCCCTTTACCATTATGAAATGTCCATCTTTGTCTCTTGTTATCTTTTTCACCCTGTAGTCTGTTTCATCTGATATCATTATGGCTACACCTGATTTTCTCTGGGTACCATTTGCTTGGAGTGTCAGTTTCCACCCTTTCACTTTGAGTCTATGCTTGTCCTTGTAGCTGAGATGTGTCTCTTGGAGACAGCATGTGGTTGGGTTTAGTTCTTGGATCCAATCTACTACTCTGTGCCTTTTTATTGGTGAGTTCAGTCCATTTACATTTAGGGTGATTATTGATGTGTGAGGATTTCCTGTCATTCTGTCTTTAGTTTTCTGGTAAGATTGTGTCTCCATTGTTTCTTTGCCTTTTTTTGTTGTCTATTATTTCTGTGTGGTGGTATTCTATGATGTTTTGCTCTGTTTCTTCTTTTATTATGGTACATATTTCAGTTCTGGATGTTTTTTGAGTGGTTACCATTAAGTTTATGTAAAAGAACGTTTGATATTTAGAGTATTCCAATTTCGTCAGCTCGCTTACTTTCTCCATTCCCATATTCCGGTTCAGGCCTTTTCTCTCCCCCGTATTGAGTTTTGGTTGCCACAAATTGTCCCTGTTGATGGTGGTCGAATAGCCTCCTTTAGTATTTCTTGTAGTGCATGTCATGTATTAGAAAATTCCCTCAGCTTCTGTATGTCTGGAAAGGTCTTTATTCCTCCTTCATATCTAAAGGATATCTTTGCTGGATATATTATTCTTGGCTCATGATTTCTCTCTTTCAATAGTTTGAATATTTGGTTCCACTCCCTCCTGGCTTGTAGAGTTTCTGCTGAAAAATCTGATGGTAATCTAATGGGCTTTCCTTTGTAGGTTACCATCTTCTTTTCCCTGGCTGCCTTGAGGATTCTTTCTTTGTCGTTGATTTTAGATAGCTTCAATAAAATGTGCCTTCGAGAAGGCCTTTTGGGATTGAGGTAATTAGGTGTTCTATTTGCTTCTTGGATTCGAGGATCCAGTTCTGTCCACAAGTTTGGGAAGTTCTCATCGACAATTTGTTTGAATATATTCTCTGGTCCATTCTCTCTTCTCCTTCTGGTATGCCCATTATTCTTATATTGCTCTTTCTGATGGAATCAGAAAGTTCTTGTAGAGTTCTTTCATTTCTTTTAAGTCTCAAGTCTCTTTCTTCTTCCATCTGTGTCATTTCCAGGTTTCTATCTTTGATGCCACTGATTCTTTCCTCCATCTGGTCAACTCTAATTCCTAAGCTGCTTATTTCATTCTTAATTTCTTCTATTGAGTTCTTAATCTCCAGAAAGTTTATTTGGTTCATTTTTAAAATTTCAATCTCTTTCTTAAAATGCTTATGTTGTTCTTTGATTGTGTCTGAGGTCATTAAACTGCATTTCTGTGTTTTCTTGGATCTCGTTGAGTTTTTCCAGAACTTGAATTGTCTGTCATTTAAGTCATATATTTCCATATCTTTAAGTTCCTTTTCTGGAGACTTTTCACTTTGTTTCTGAGCTGTCTTGTTGCTTTGGTTATTTATGGCAATTACTGGTTTAGTAGTTCTCTTCCTAGACATCTACAGGAGTGGCTTCTGCAACAGGTTGATAGGAAGAGGTCTTTCTTTTGTTTTCCAGTATTTGTTGGTAGAATGTTTTATTTTCTCTCCGACTGCAGCCTTTTTATTCTCTCTCACACGGTAGTGCTGTGTTTTCTCTGCACTATTGCAGTTTCTCACACAATGGGGGGATTCCCTGGGAGACGGGCTTCTCCTCTGTTATTAGTTCGCTTGGGTCACAGGTCGCAGTGTCCTTGTGTGTATGCGGAGATCTTTTGAAGTTCCAAAGCTCTTCCTGCATCAGATTCAGAGCCAGTAGGTTTCAGCAGTTCTCTTTACTTCTGCAGGGATCTGCCCAGATAGGTGGGACCAGGGGTGGGGTCAGTTGTGATAGGTGGCCCAGAGCAATGGTGGCGACCACCACCACAGCCGGTCCTGCTTCCACAGCTCCCTCCCCTTTGCCGGAACTAGTTGGGCTGCGAATCTGTGTCCGTGGGCCACAGTTTTCAGAACAGGGAATATTCTGTTCTTTTGATCTTATACTGGTACTGTTCTACTTCTAGCACAGGGCAGGTGGGGGCGGGGCGAGCTCTCGGAGGGTAGGAAGTGGGTGGCTAGTCTCAGTGCCTAAAGCTCGGTTTTCTGCTCTGCAATGAGGGCTTAAACCACTGTTTTCAGCCCTCTTCCCTCAGTCTTTTCTCCGAGGTGTCTGCCGTGAGCGTTGGGTTCAGCCGTGTTATATGCTGCCCCCTCAGCCCTGTGGGCCATAAGCAGAGCCCTAGCAGTCCGAGTTCTTCCCTCTCAGGCAGCTGCAGTAGTTCTGCGATGCAGGAAGCTCAGAGCACTGAGCTATGTCTGCTTCCTCTGGCTGCGCGCCTCCATCTCCACTTCTCCCTTCCCCTTCCCCTGGTCGTGCGATTCGCCCTCCTTTCGGTGAATTCAGTAGTGGGCCTCTTCATCTTGCCTGTCCACTGTGCAGGGAGTCCTTTCTGGAGTTATTGTTGTTCGACTAGTTGTAAATTCCAGTGGAGCTTTACAGAGGCTCACCTCATGCCGCCATTTTGATCAGGAGTTGTTTTTAAAATAAGGATTTGAACTATGTTTGTGCTGGGTCATTATCTCTCCTACAGGCCTGCTATCTATTGATGGCTTTTCTGAATTTTGAAAATATCATACTAATTATTTTCTAGGAAAATCCTCCTTTTATTCACGCCCCATTTGATCCCTAAATTATAGATGTGAAGCCATATCCCATAAGATAGTGATAAAAAAAGAAAAACGCTTTGTCCATATTTCTGGGTCTGGCCTATGTTCTAATTGTAGTGTTCTCTATATTAGGCATCTGTTTGAAGGTGGTGGATCATCTCTTGACTAAAATTAACCATCAGTTATTTATGGTTGGGAATTATTTGGATCAGAAATCAGGCACAAAAACAGTGGACACTAAATTTGACAAATACAGCTAGTTGTGTCTTTACCTGTCAAAAGTTTGGTAGAATAATGAGAAGACACTGAAACAACTCCCATCTTGACCAATACCCGCCCTTGTGGCCCAAGTTAAGGTTGCTGTTGCAAAAAAACGTGGCAGTTTGCTATTCAGATTATATATTGCTTAGTATAGAAATAGGCAGAGGAATCTCTGAAGGCAGTTTAAAAGCTGTACTTATTTACGAAAATGGATGCAGTTGATACATAAATTCAGCCTTGAAAACAACTAGGATAGCTAACAATGAAACTGGGAACATTTAAGGGATTTTGCCTTTGTATGACTTAGCCAAAAACCATTTGTGTACTGCAGCAATCTCTGAATGACTCGAGCACTCCGTTTTCCTGCTGTGCATGGGATTCTGAACCTGAAAAGGAGTACTTTAAAGCACACAGTTCTGACAGCCTTGGGTACACATTAACTGGAAGTGGATATAAGCCTGAGTTATTGGAGTTAACTACTCTGGTAGATAGAGGCTTCCCTCCCCGCCAGTGGCAGTGAGGTGATAATTTTAGATTGAACTCCTAATAAATATTTAACTTCAAAAAAACGAGAGTACAACTATCCAACTAGGTTAAAGTAGTAGGGACATAAACTTTTTCTTAAACTAAATTTACTGGAGTGACATTGGTTAATAAAATTATATAGGTTTGAAGTGTACATTTCTATAATACATCATCTATATATCACATTGTGTGTTCACAACCCAGAGTCAGTTCTCCTTCCATCACCATATATTTGACCCCCTTTTCCGTCATCTACCACTCCCCTCCCCCCATACCCTCTGGTAACCACTAAACCATTGTCTCTGTGAGTTTTTATTGCTTTGTTTGTTTGTGTTGTTCTTTTGTTGCTTTCAGTTTTATATCCCACATATCAGTGAAATCATACGTTCTTGACTTTTTCAGTCTGGTATTTTGCTTAGCATAATAATCTCAATATCCATCAATGTTGTTGCAAATGGCAGTATTTCATCTTTTCTTAGAACATAAACTCTTTAAATATTATTAACTCATGTCAAAATAGGATCATCACTAGGCTCTTAGTCCACAGCATTTCATTCTCTTGAGATGTCGTCATGTAAAACCACTGACTGCTTTGCTGACTTCATTTTTCAGTGGTATGATCTAATGAACCCAGGTTTATTACTAAAATTGGGGGATTGTAAATTTAATTCTTAATTTCTACTGTTATATCTATAATAGCAAGTTATCGATCTTTTTACCTACTTGGGGTGGGGAGCCAAACAAATTATGTTTTGCCTTGACTTAACATTGAAGTCCAAGGTCTCTAGTCTAACGCCATCATTGAGATTCACTTGCTAAAAATCTGTAGTCTATGTAATTTTGTGTAGAAGGATTAATTATAACTGGTGAGTATTATTTGGTTGAGATTAAGTCTCTTCTGCAAATGGTCACATGCACATTATTTTTGACTGTGATTATACTGGCAGAATGTCAATATCCAAAGCACTATCAGGAACCAAAGAAAATTTTGCTCCTGAGCAAACAGCGTGACTTTTACTGAAAAGAAGGGGGTAGTTTGGCTATGGTGCTTGAGCACTAAAGTGATTATTTTTGGTGAAACTGACAGGGAAAAGGAAGAAAGTCCACTTGCCATTATTCCATATTCTCTTTTAGGCATTATTTCTGCTTGCCCTTCCAAGAAATTTACTGCCATAATATTCTTAGCACATATGATAAATTCATGAATTTGCTATTGTGTTGTAGAAAATGTAGGTGGGATGTGTATGCCAAACTGTTTGTTTTTGCTATTTAGTACAGATTCCAGAAGTACCTGGTATAAAATTGAACATCTATCAATACATGACAACTTGGGTATCTGTTTTTAGAATCATTTTGTACTTGTTCATATGGTAATTTTTCTTTTGGTGATAAGTAGTGGGCGGGGGGGGGGGAATTTGTTCTGTGTAAATAATGAAACTCAGTTTAGAAGAAAACAGCCAGATCATGTTTTGAGTCTGTATAATTATTCTAGAGAGTGATATAACATGTAATGTACGTTCAATGTGTTGGAAGTTTCAGAAGCTTTTTGGATACATTACACTGTTGGAAGCTCTTTTAGATACTAGTGGTCACGACTAGCTGTTTTTAGTTATATGAGGGCTTTGGTTAAAGTTATGGCTTAGAAAAACAAACTGTCTGACCATGAAATGTCAGTCTCAGGAGAAGATCTGATAATATTTGGGCCAACTTGTAGGTAGTTATGGAGGTGAGGCAGTTTCAGAAAATTCAGTATAACTAATAATACTGAATTTGCTTTATTTTTAGCACTTGAAAGACAAATACTATAGTGAGTATAAACTGATTTAGGGATGAAAAAGTATTGCTGGTTAAAGGAAAATTAGAATACTAAGGAGGAAATATGTTGACTTGGCTTCAGAAGAACTAGATTCTAGAGTTTGACTTTCAGAAAGCCACTTAAAATTATTATAGTGATAACTAATATTGAGTACATACATGTGCCAGATACCATGCATTTTCTTTTATAAAATGAGGGCATGGCTCAAAGTTTTTGGTTTGCTGGGATTCTTTTTTTCAAATAGTTATAGTCTGGCTTATTTCAGTTATATTTATCAGTTCATTTTTCAACTTTTAATGCAACTATATTGAACCAAGCTAAATAACTTGTTGGCAAATTGATGATGACTAGTGGCTTATTCCATGACTAATGCTGGTTTTTTTAAACATAGAGATACTACCTGAGGCTGAAGTAGAATAATATGGAATGTCAACTATAATTTTATATATATATATATATATATATATATATATATATATATATATATGTATATATATATATTCACGGGATGTGGAGTACAGCATATGGAATAGAGTCAGTGGAATTGTAACAGTTATGTATGATGTCAGAGAGGGTAGTAGATTGGTGGAGGAGGGTAATCACTTTGTGAGGGGTGTAAATGTCTAACTATTACATTGTTTTGTACACCTGAAACTAATAAACAAAATAGAGAGATACAGTTTATATCATTCCTTAATAAGGATTTTGGTACATTAAACCTACGGATTTTATATTATGAGACAGCTTAATTTTTCCGACCAGTTTAGAAATTTGTTTGATGGTAAGGAGGTAGTGTTGTTTATTGGAAAAGTCATTGAGTGTGGAATCCAGGGCCTTTTAGTCCTCTACAGTTTGGACAGATAGGCCATCTTTAAGTAAATCATGGAAGTTCTCTGTTCATATCTTGATTTTATTTTATTTTTTTGTTAGCTATCAATTTCCAATCTATGTATTTCATAGGCATGCTGAAAGGGTGGGTGAGCTATGTAAGCCTTGGCTCTTTAGCAGACAGGTACTATATAAATTCAAAGTACTGTAGTAGTATATCATAGAAACACTAGCGCTTTAACAAGTGTTTACAGAAATGGTACGATGCTCATCACTTTAGTCTTGCTACATTTTTACTTGTCTATAAATGTTCTCCAGGCATCCAATTTTACATGCAAAGGAGAAATAAAGTCAGACACAATATAATGAAAACTAAGAGAAATAGTTGATAACAAGAGAATAAAAACCTGTATGTAATAATTTCTTATTTTTTTTCTATTTTTATTTTTTAACAATTTACTGACCTGATTTATAACTTTAAAATCTTTAGATATATACATATCTGCATTCTTTCCCAGGCCCTACAAATGTTACATGTGGACTTGAACCATTTATTTGTTTGTTTTGCTAAGTATGTATGGTTGTTTTATGTTCATTTTTAAAGAAAAATTATAGAAATGCTATTGTCTTGTTGACTTCATCTCATTCTTCTTTTTTTTTTTTAACTTGGCTTCTTGATGTAGGATCTATCCACAGAATTGTAAATAGCATGGTCTTTCTAAATATTGTGCAATATTCTTTACTGCACATCTGTCGCATTGTATTATACGTATCAGTTTTTTTATCCCCTCAAATATTGTGCCAAGTACCCTGGTAAAGCCATTAATGTGGTGGTCGGTTTTTGTTTTTTCTTTTACTCTTCGCAAGTAATTATTGAGCAGCGTTTTGGTGTTCATTGGTAATTGCTGTAGAATCTATTCGCATATCATAATTCATTCCTGGTTTTGTGATTACCCGTAATAGGAGGTTTTGTGTAATATTGCTCATGAAAAATCAAGTGTTTCTCCTTATAATTGCACTCTATGGGAGGACAATATGCAGGTATAACAAAGCACATAATGAAGGCAATAATCTGTACATTTAAGTGATATGCACTCATTAACACAGAAAAGGTGAGAAGTTAATGGATATCTTCCTTTGAAAAACAAACATGTTGGGCTACATGGGCCATATTCTTTTTTATTTTAAGATGGGTCATTTTCAAACCCACCCTCAAAACTTTTAACTTGGAATTGATTTTCAATGTTTATTATCATAGTGACAATTATATGATGGTTTTTAACTGCTGTTCTTTGAATTAGCATGCATTTTTATTTCATTGGTTAAAATTATGTTTGATGCCATTTGTTAAAATATCATTTGTAAAATGATAGTACTTAATTAAAATGAAATAAGCAGAAAGCCCTTGGTTAAAGGACCTGTAACATAACCTGGTATCATAGGACTAGTTCTGAAGAGTGGGTTCTTTTTACTAACAGAATTAATTTTCTTTTGTAAAGTCTGAGCTTTCATCACTACCATATCTGGTTTAAAGATTAATAGCAAATCATTTTTTTGTAATCTTGTAACCCATTCATTGAAAATACAACTCTGTTTTTCTTTAGCTGTTTTATGTATGTAATATTTATATATAAAGTATATATGTAAAGTTTTTACTTTCTCTAAAATAAAGTTTGTGAGAGGGAGTATCATAACTTGGAATGTTGATATTATTGCATTCTATGTTATATGGTCTGATTACATAGTATGCACTCAGATTGACATTCTGCTGTGGACACTAAATAATACACTCTTTCATAGGTTAATGTAATTTTAAGCCTTTTTTCTTCTATTTTGTAATTTACTTGCGTGTTCCAATTTTGCCATTTCCTATGTTCCTTTTTGATAATCTGGAGGGATCATATTTCAGGTCGGGGAGAATTACCACTGTAGACTGCAAAGTGTTTTCTCAAAGATGAAATTGACAGGAATGGTCCCTAGGGTATATCCTATTGCTATAGAAGTAAGTATGTATAACTTAGTAATCTAGTGGAAAAGTGTCCTAAGTAGTGCATACTTAAGATATATTTAACATTTTACTTTGGATTAAAGAAATACAACATCAATGTGAAAACCTCACAGGAAAACAAAAGGGCTTATATGGAAGTAAAAAAAACTACTCATAATTGTACGAACTACGACCTGTTCATATTTTTTTTAATTAAAGTTTATTGGGGTGACAATTGTTAGTAAAGTTACATAGATTTCAGGTGTACAATTCTGTATTACATCATCTATAAATCACATTTTACGTTCACCATCCAGAGTCAGTTCTCCTTCCATCACCATATATTTGATTCCCTTTACCCTAATCTACTACACCCCCTCCCTCCTTAAACTCTGGTAACCACTAAACTACTGTCTGTGTCTATGAGTTTTTGTTTCTCACTTGTTTGTCTTGTTCTTTTGTTGTTTTTGGTTTATGTACCACATATCAGTGAAATCACACGGTTCTCCGCTTTTTCTGTCTGACTTATTTCGCTTAGCATTATATTCTCA
This sequence comes from Rhinolophus sinicus, assembly GCF_057876585.1. Classification (NCBI taxonomy): domain Eukaryota; kingdom Metazoa; phylum Chordata; class Mammalia; order Chiroptera; family Rhinolophidae; genus Rhinolophus; species Rhinolophus sinicus. Next base: position 79,042,628 of record NC_142518.1, read on the forward strand.
AGATCCATCCATGTTGTCACAAATGGTCCTATTTCATCATTTCTTACCACCGAATAGTATTACATTGTGTGTATATACCACAACTTTTTTATCCATTCATCTGTTGAAGGACATTTTGGTTGTTTCTATGTCTTGGCCACTGTAAATAGAGCTGTAATGAACATTGGAGCACACGTGTCTCTATGTATAAATGTTTTGAGATTTTTTGGGTACATACCTAGGAGTGAAATTGATGGGTCATACAGTAATTCTATTTGTAATTTTTTTGAGGAACCTCCACACTGCCTTCCATAGCAGCTGCACCAGTCTGCATTCCCACCAACAGTGTATGAGGGTTCCTTTTTCTCCACAGCCTCTCCAACACTTGTTACTATTTGCCTTGTTTATGATAGCCATTCTGACTGGGGTGAGGTGATATCTCATTGTGGTTTTGATTTGCATTTCTCTGATGATTAGTGATGCTGAGCATTTTTTCATATGTCTATTTGCCATTTGTATGTCTTTTTTGGAGAAATGTCTCTTCAGGTCCTCTGCCCATTTTTCAATTGCGTTGTTTGTTTTTTTGTTGTTGAGTTGCATGAGTTCATTCTATATTTTGGATATTAGCCCTTTATCGGAGGCACTGTCTGCAAAAATCTTCTCCCATTCAGTTGGTTGCCTGTTTATTTCGTCGATTGTTTCTTTTGTTGTGCAGAAGTTTTTAAGTTTCATATAGTCCCATTCATTTCTTTTAGCTTTTACTTCCCTTGCCTTTGGAGTCAAATTCATAAAATCTTCTTTGAACCCAAGTCCATAACTTTAGTACCTATGTTTTCTTCTATGCAGTTTATCATTTCAGGTTTTGTGCTTAAGTCTTTGATACATTTTGAATTAATTTTGGCACATGGTGACAGATAGCAGTCCAGTTTCATTCTTTTCCTGTGGATCTCCAATTCTCCCATCACCATTTATTGTAGAGACTGTCATTTCTCCATTGTATGTTTTTTGCTTCTTTGTCAAAAATTATCTGTCCATATTTATGTGGTTTTATTTCTGGGTTCTCAATTCTATTCCATTGGTCTATGTGTCTGTTTTTCTGCCAGTACCATGCTGTTTTGATTATTGTAGCCCTGTAGTACAAGCCAAAGTCAGGAAGTGTGATACCTCCAGTATTGCTCTTTTTTCTTAAGATTGCTTTGGCTATTCGGGGTCTTTTGTGGTTCCAAACAAATCTGATGACTTTTTGTTCTATTTCTTTAAAAAATGTCATTGGGATTTTGATGGGGATTGCATTAAATCTGTATATTGCTTTGGGTAATATGGCCATTTCAACTATGTTGAGTCTTCCAATCCATGAGCACGGAATGTCTTTCCATTTCTTTGTGTCTTCTTCAATTTCTTTTAAAAATGTCTTGTAATTTGCAGCATATAGGTCTTTCACATCCTTGGTTAAGTTTATTTCTAGGTATTTTATTCTTTTTGTTGTAATTGCAAAAGGAAGGTGTGTTTTTTATTTCTTTTTCTGAGATTTCATTGTTAGTATATACAAATGCAACGGACTTTTGTGCGTTGATTTTGTAGCCAGCAACTTTACTGTATGCGTTGATTGTTTCTAATAGCTCTTTGGTGGAGTCTTTAGGGTTTTCTGTATACAGTGTCATGTTATCTGCAAAGAGTGACAATTTAACTTCTTCATTCCCAATTTGGATGCCTTTTATTTATTTCTCTTGCCTGATTGCTCTGGCAAGACTTCCAACACTACGTTGAAAAGCAGAGGTGATAGGGAACAGGCCTGTCGTGTTCCTGAACGTAGAGCAAATGGCTTCAGTTTTTCACTGTTAATTGTGAGATTAGCTGAGGGTTTGTCACATATGGACTTTATTATGTTAAAGTATTTTCTTTCTATTCCTATTTTATTAAGTGTTTTAATCACAAATGTATGTTATATCTTGTCAAATGCTATTTCTGCATCAATTGATAAAATCGTATGATTTTTGTCCTTTATTTTGTTTATGTGATGGATCACATTGATATATTTGCAGATATTGAACCATCCTTGTGCTCCGGGGATGAACCCCACTTTGTCGTGATGAATAATCTTTTTAATGCATTATTGTATTCGATTTGCTAGAATTTTGTTTAGGATTTTTGCATCTGTATTCATCAGAGATATTGGTCTGTAGTTTTCTTTTTTTGTGTTGTCCTTACCAGGTTTTGGTATCAGGGTAATGTTGGCCTCATTAAATGAGTTAGGGAGTACTATCTGTTCTTCAATTTTTTGAAAGAGTTTGAGCAGGATTGGCATTAGATCCTCTTTGAAGGTTTGGTAGAATTCACTAGTGAAGCCATCTGGTCCGGGACTTTTGCATTTGGGAAGATTTTGAATGATTCAATTTTGTTACTGGTGATCTGTCTGTTTAGATTTTTCAGTTCTTCATGGTTCAGCCTTGGAAGGCTATATGTTTCTAAGAACTTGTCCATTTCTTCTAGGTTATTGAATTTGGTGGCATATAGTCCTTCATAGTATTCTTGGATGATCCTTTGTATTTCTGTGGTGTCCGTGATAACTTCCCCTTTTTCGTTTCTGATTTTGTTAATTAGTGTCTTCTCTCTTTTTATCTTAGTGAGTCTAGCCAAGGGTTTGTCAATTTTGTTAATCTTTTCAACGAACCAGCTCTTTGTCACATTAATTTTTTCTATTGTCTTTTTGTTCTCTATTTCATTTAGTTCTGCTCTGATTTTTGTTATTTCCTTTCTTCTGCTGACCTTGGGTTTCACTTGTTCTTCTTTTTCTAGTTCTTTAAAGTGTAACATGAGGTTATTTTTTGGGGTATTTCTTGTTTCTTGAGATAGGTCTGTAATGATATAAATTTCCCTCTTAAAACTGCTTTCGCTGCATCCAGTAAATTTTCGTAGGATGTATTTTCATTGTCATTTGTTTCTATGTATCTTTTGATCTCTCCTCTAATTTCTTCTTTGATCCAGTCGTTCTTTAAAAGTATGTTGTTTAATCTCCATGTATTTGTACTTTTTCCTGCTTTTTTTTGCAGTTGGTATCCAATTTCAAAGCCTTGTGATCAGAGAATATGCTTGGTATGATTTCAATCTTCTTAAATTTGCTGAGGTTAGTTTTATTTCCCAATATACGGTGTATCCTTAAGAATTTTTATGTACACTAGAAAAAAATATATAGTCTCTTGTTTTAAGATTAAGTGCTCTATATATGTCAATTATGTCAATTTCATCTAATGTGTCATTTAAGGCGGCTTTTTCATGTTTATTTTCTGTTTGGATGATCTATCCATAGCTGTCAATGATGTATTTAGGTCCCCTAGTATAATTGTGTTTTGATCAATTTCTCCCTTTAGTTCTGTTAATAGTTGCTTGGTATATTTCAGTGCTCCCTGATTGGGGCATGACTGTTATGTCTTCTTGTTGTATAGTCCCCTTTACCATTATGAAATGTCCATCTTTGTCTCTTGTTATCTTTTTCACCGTTAAGTCTGTTTCATCTCATATCATTATGGCTACACTTGATTTTCTCTGGATACTATATGCTTGGAGTGTCTATTTCCACCCTTTCACTTTGAGTCTATGCTTGTTCTTGTAGCTGAGATGTGTCTCTTGGAGACAGCATATGGTTGGGTTTAGTTTTTTGATCCAATCTGCTACTCTGTGCCTTTTTATTGGTGAGTTCAGTCCATTTACATTTAGGGTGATTATTGATATGTGAGGATGTCCTCTCATTCTGTCTTTAGTATTCTGGTAAGATTGTGTCTCCATGGTTTCTTTGCCTTTTTGTAGTTGTTTATTATTTCTGGGTGGTGGTATTCTATGATGTTTCCCTCTGTTTCTTTTTATTAGAGTATATATTTCAGTTCTGCATTTTTTTTGAGTGGTTACCATTAAGTTTATGTAAAAGAAACTTGATATTTAGAGTATTCGATTTTCTTCAACATGCTTACTTTCTCTATTCCAGATTCTGGTTCAGGCCTTTACTCTCCCCCTTTTTATGTTTTGGTTGCCACAAATTGTCCCTGTTGATGGTGGTTGAATAGCCTCCTTTAGTATTTCTTGTAGTGCAGGTAGTATGTTAGAAAATTCCCTCAGCTTCTGTATGTCTGGAAAGGTCTTTATTCCTCCTTCATATCTAAAGGATATCTTTGCTGGATATATTATTCTTGGCTCGTAATTTCTCTCTTTCAATAATTTGAATATTTGGTTCCACTCCCTCCTGTCTTGCAGAGTTTCTGCTGAGAATTCTGATGATAATCTAATGTGCTTTCCTTTTAGTTTTCCGTCTTCTTTTCCCTGGCTGTCTTGAGGATTCTTTCTTTGTCATTGATTTTAGATAGCTTCAATACTATGTGCCTTGGAGAAGGCCTGTTGGGATTGAGATAATTCGGTGTTCTATTTGCTTCTTGGATTCATGGATCCAGTTCTTTCCACAAGTTTGGGAAGTTCTCATCAACAATTTATTTGAATATATTCTCCGTTCCCTTCTCTCTTTCTTCTTCTGGTATGCCCATTAATCTTATATTGCTCTTTCTGATGGAGTCAGAAAGTTCTTTCATTTCTTTGAAGTCTCAAGTGTCTTTCTTCTTCCATCTGTGTAATTTTCAGGTTTCAATCTTTGATGTCACTCATTCTTTCCTCCATCTGGTCAACTGTACTACCTAAGCTGGTTATTTCATTCTTGGTTTCTTCTATTGAGTTCTTAATCTCCAGAAATTCTATTTGGTTCTGTTTTAAAATTTCAATCTCTTTCATAAAATGCTTATGTTCTTTGATTGTGTTTCTGAGTGTATTATACTGCTTTTCTGTGTTTTCTTGCATCTCGTTGAGTTTTTTCAGAACTGCAATCTTGAATTTTCTGTCATTTAAGTCACATATTTCCATATCTTTAAGTTCCTTTTTTGGAGACTTTTCAGTTTCTTTCTGAGCTGTCTTCTTGCCTTGGTTATTCATTGCAATTACTGATTTATTATTTCTCTTCCTAGATGTCTACAGGAGTGGCTTCTGCAACAGGTTGATAGGAAGAGGTCTTTCTTTTGTTTTGCATTATCTGTTGGTAGAATGTTTTATTTTCTCTCTGACTGCAGCCCTCTATTGTCTCTCACACTGTTGTGTTATGTTTTCTCTGCACTATTCCAGCTTCTCACGTAGTGGGGGGATTCCCTGGAAGGCATGCCTCCCCTGTGTTAAGAGTTCACCTGGGTCATAGGGCGCCCCGTCACTGTGGGGATGTGGAGAGCTATTGATATTCCAAATCTCTTCCTGCCCCAGAGTCAGAGCCCCTGTGTTTCAGCAGTTCTGTTTACTCCTGCAGGGATCCGCCCACATAGGTAGGGACAGGGGCGTGATGAGTTGTGAGAGGTAGCTTAGAGCAATGGCAGCGACCACCATCACAGCTAGTCCTGCTTCCAACGCTCCCTCCCCTTTGCTGGAACTAGTTGGGCTGTGTATCTGTGTCTGTGGACCACAGTTTCCCAACTGCAAATATTCTGTTCTTTTGATCTGACCCTGCTACTGTTCCGCTTGTAGCACTGGGCAGGTGGGGCGGAGGGAGCTCTAGGAGGGTAGTGAGGGGGCGGCTAATCTCAGTGCCTAAGGCGTCTCTTGTCTGTGGCAATGAGGGCTTAAACCACTGTTTTTCAGCCTTATTCCCTCAGTCTTTGCTTCCACGTCTCTGCTGTGAACGCTGGGTTCAGCCATGTTATATGCTGTCCCCTCAGCCCTGTGGGCCATAAACGGAGCCCTAGCAGTCCAAGTTCTTCCCTCACCCGCAGCTGCGGTAGCTCCAGGATGCATGGAGCTCAGAGCACGGATCTAGGTCTTCATCGTGCACCCGCGCGGCTCCGTGGCCGCACTTCTCCCTTCCCTCCTCCCCAGCTCGCGCAATTTTCCCACCTTTAGGTGAATTCAGTAGTGAGCCTCTTTGTCTTGCCTGTCTGCTGTGCAGGGAGTCCTTTGTGGAGTTAGAGCTGTTTAATCTGTTGCAAATTCCAGGGGAGATTTCCAGAGGTTCACCTCACGCTGCCATTTTGATGACGTCGGTCCTGTTCCTATTTTTTATCTATTTCCTGCGTGGAGAAAAAGTTAGATATTTTTACAGTCGGGATCATACAGTATACACAGTTTGTTTCCATTGTGTTCACTTATTACGTTATGAACATATTTTCCTGTAATCAGATATTTTTGAAATATTTAAAGTCACCATATGATATTCTATGTAATGACTATTTCATAATTTATTTCACTAATTCCTGGTTTTTGGAAGTTCATGTTGTTTCCATATCTTTTTTTTTCTTCTTTTCCATATCGTTTTTTAAAAAAAGTTTATTGGTGTGACAATGGTTAGTAAAGTTACATAGGTTTGAATTGTACATTTCTGTAATACATCATCTGGATCTTATAGGTAATGCTTCAGGATATATTCATTTTGTGACTCATTATTTTTTGAGAGAAATACGTGGAAGAGAAATTGCAAGGATTCTTGTTTTTAAAGATGAATTCCTTTGACAATCTGAAATTTAAACATCGGCTTATGCAAAACAAGCCTTAATTTCAAACAGTGGCACTCAAAAAAAAAGCTGCTCTTTATGTAGTATATCATACTTAACTAAACTGACTGGTGCTATTTTAGGTAAAGTATATGTCTTGGAAATATTTTGCTTTCCTCTGATCTAGTTAACAGGTGCAAAGCAGGATGAAGTAGAGTCCTGTGTGGTATACAATCATAGGAAGTTCTGGTTTTTGAAACGGAACTCTTAGTGGAGGAAGGGAGACAGGTTTATTTTTAAGTAGCCTGTAGATTTCAGGTTGCTATAAAATTCAGTTCAAGAATACAGATGTACACCTGAAGCTGAACCTGAATAATATTGTATGTCAACTATAATTATATATATATATATATATATATATATATATATATATATATAGTCACAGGATATGGAGTACAGCATAGGGAATAGAGTCAATGGAATTGTAATAGATATATACAATGTCAGAGGGGCAATAGATTGGGGGATAGGGGTTATCACTTTGTGAGGGGTGAAATGTCTAACTATTACATTGTTTTGTACACCTGAAACTAAAAAACAATTTATGGGGATGTAATGTACGGCATAGGGAATATAGTCAATAATATTGTGATAGATGGTACAGTGTCAGATGGTTGCTAGACCTATCGTGGTGATCACTTCTTTAGGCATATAAATGTTGAATAACTATGGTGTACACCTGAAACTAGTATAATGTTAGCTATACTTTTAATGAAAATCTTAAAAACATAAAAATAAAGACAAATAAAATACAGAGCTTATTTGTGACCATAAACTTTCAGTTTCCTAAAGAAACTTAATCCTGGAGTTCGTTAAATGACTGTATTTGTTGATAGGCTTTTTAAATTTCAGGCTGTTGGTCTCTTAAATTACATTGACATCACTCAAAAAACTCAAAATTTTATATTTCATTCAGGTTGCTTAAATAATTTGTGCCTAGTTTCAGTATATGGTGACTCCCCAAATTACAAACACTTGACTTAACGAATATTTTGTATATCTGAATGGCTCATTGTGTACTGCATAGCCCTCTCTAAACTCATCTTATGCTGCTTCACAGACCCTTCCCTGATGTTTTTCTCCTTCTCTCAGTTTACCAGTTTCACTAAGGACCGTGTTAGCCTGGGTATTCCATAGTGATCCAGAAGTGATGTGGAAGGTTTGTCTGACTTGATAACTGATTCTCACCACCTCTTCCCCCCCCCCCCCCAGAGGGATCATGTACATGCTATTTCATAGTCAGAATGGATTTTAGCATGAAATAGGGGTTCCAGTAGTTTTGTTACTTTATATCTTTGTGATATTGGGGAAGTTCTCTTAAGTCCTCTAAACCTCAATTTCTCCATCTATAAAATGGAACAATACCTCTTGTTTGTAGTGTTGGCCTTAGAATTAAAAGAGAATATTTATTAAAAACTAGCATATAGTGGGTGCTTAATAAAGGTTCCCATTTACAAGTCAGTCAATGTTGCCTTAGATGATCTTTGCCAGGTATTTATAGCTTCATTTTCCTCTAATTCAAACCCTTTTTCCTTAAGTATCACCACTCAAGATAAATAAGATAGTTTATTTTTTTTATTTAATGGCATTGTGAAAATATTGCTTTTCATTGTGAATGTGGAGGATTTTAACAAAGTTCCAGGTTGGCTTAGCTAAGAAATGTATTTACCATTTAATTTACCCTTTTGTGAGTATATGCCATCCAGCAGTCTAAAGAACTTACCCTCAAAGGAGAATTCGAAACATGACACTTTTAATACATTGTAGACATCATTATAAACTCATTGCCACTGACAAATATAGCTTAGATCAGGATGAAAGGTATAGGTATGTCGATGCCTGATTTTGGGGGGAGGAAAAAAAAACTTCGAGTTCTTCAGTGTTTCTACAATAGTAGTAATGTAGAATGTTAAAAAGTTTACCTTTTGTTGTAATAGCTATGTTCGGTGTCAGGTGAGTAGTAGACTTGTTGGGGTTATCACTTAGTGAGGGGTGTAAATGTCTAATCATTATGTTGTTTTGTACACTTGAAACTGATAATAAAAAAAGTTTACCTTTGAAAAAATAGGAGAAAAGAAAAAATAAATTAGTGAAAACATATTTATTTGCCTGGGGAAGGCAAAAGGTTATAAATTAAATCAGCATCTTTCCAAGATGACATGTCACCTTTAGAAATAGGTGAGTCCAAGATACATTAATCTTAAATTTATAATGTCCACTATTTCCTCTAGTGGAAGTTTTTAAAAGGAAAAACCAGGAAACGATCAAGAACATTGACACAGTCAACAGATATTTTGAGCAATTTGTGGATCTCCAGTTTAAAGATACAGTTGAATAATTTTTGCCAATGTTTATGATTACTTAAACTTTTATATTTTGCCTTATGATAATTAAAAAACTATCATTAAGTATAGATAACATTAAGTATAGAAAAGCAATATTGATAGATTTGCATATTTAAAAATAAAAGCCAACCCATACATTTGGTGTCTTATCCTAAGTCAAAGTGTTCAGCCCTCTGGGGAAAAAATAAAAAACCTAGAATATGTTTATAGGTGCTAACAGAAGGAGGAAAACTTCCCTAACCACAGAAGATTTCTGTAAAGCTGAAGAGATGGTTGATATTTCAAGTACCTTGAAATATGTTGGTATTATGTAAAAGAAGGATTATAGGCCATTTATAAACAGATATAAAACTCAAGAAAACTTCAAAATGTGCCCAAAGTTCTCAAGTATATATTAAGATAGTACAAACTACAGATGGGGTAATAGTTAGCCCAGGATAGTAATATGGACAATACCATAATTAGTCTATTTGTGGAATGGTTTCATCATTCATTCAACTAAAAAAAAATTTAATGAAGACTGTTAGGTGCTAGAGCTGTAAAGATGGATCAGATACTCTTGCATTGTAGTAAAAGAGAAAAACACAAAAGTAATATTGGATTTCATGAAACCTAAAAATATTCTCACGTGTAGAAAATGGACTTAAATATGGCCCTTTTTTTTTCAACATAAAATTCTAAATTTAAACCTTCTGCGAACAAAGACATTCATTTATAGCCCAATATAATCAAATCTAAACTAAGAACAAATCAAATTTAAACATTGTTATTTCTTTGCAATAATTATTGCATCCCCCCAAAAAAGTGCCCATTATGAGTTAATTTTACTTAAATAGAACATTGCTCAGCCTATAAATGAAGGTCAGCAGACACCAGTGTCTTGGAATAAAATAACCCTTTGGCAAGAAAATGAGCCACACCCCATTTAGTTTTTACAAAAATAAAATTCTTTCCAGCTTTTCTAAATTGTAGATGTGCTCAGCATGTACTTCTGCAGTAGTTGGTTCTGCAGCTGTGGAAATATCCATGTATGCACAAGCCTGAAAAACATTGATTCACTGTTAATTGTACACGCAGCTCTCATGCTTTCTGTGATACAGTGTTCTGTTAAATTTTATCTGACTCACGGATAATAGCAAGTACCTATAGCTGATACCTTAATTTCCTGCCTTGAACTTCTTGATTATCAGACTTTAAAATGAGCAGGAAAACCCAGGATTCCAAATCTGGTCATTGTTTCATTTTGGTGGGAGAGAATCAAATGGATGTACTATGTCTGCTGTACTACATGGTTTTCTTCAAAGAGTAGCACTAAATTATTGCCATGTGCTATAGAAAGAACTGTACTTATAGGGAGAAAGGAAAATGAACCCTGAGGGGGAGACCCCATTCTCCTAGTTCTTTCACAGTGTGCCTGACACACAGCAGGTCTCCATATATCCATTTGAAAGAGTGAAAAATAAATGGCCATGAATAGTCCTTGCTGAATAATATCCTTCATTCCTTTTTATGGATGAATAATATTCCATTGTATGAAGATTAAATTGTGAAATCCTAATCAGCAAATCAGTAACTTATGATGCTGATTAAGAAGACTAAGCAAATGGCTTCCTTGGTTTTCTTTCTCTTTTAGTTGTTTTAAAAGAACAGTCATGAGTGAATGTTCTGGATCTCACTTTCATTGTGAGAACTGTTTGACTTTAGAGTCAAAAAGGACATTGGGGAATTTAATTTTTTTTCACATTTTAAAGAATTTTTATTGAGAGATAATCCACATTCTATACCACTCATGTAAAGTGTACAGTTCAGTGGATTTGAGTACAGATTTTTTCACAGATATGTGCAACCATCACCACAGGCAGTTTTCATTACCTCAGAAAGAAACCCCATATTCTTGAGCTCTCCAACACCCCTCCTCCTCAGCTCTAAGCAACCACTAATCTACTTTGTCACTATAGATTTCCTGATTCTGGTCTTTCATATGAACAAAACATATAGTATGTGGTCTTTTGTGTCTGGCTTCTTTCACTTAGCATAATGTTTTCAAGGTTCATTCACATTATAGCATGTAAATACTTCATATAGCATCAATACTTTTTCCTTTTATGGCTCAATATTTTATTGTATGAATATATCATGTTTGTCGATTCATCTACTGATGGACATTTGAGTTGTTTCCACTTTTTGGCTATTATGAATATAGGACGTGTTAATATTAAATGTCTAACCACAGGTCAGCTAATAAGTTAGAGATGGTACTGACAAGATGACACTTCATTTATCAGTACTCTGCTGTTAATGTAAATCCTTGCTTTGATTGACTGAGCAACACTGATTTCTACATCTAAGCATAGCTAATTTTCCTTGTTTCTTGTTTCCTGATGCTTACCAACTTATCATCAACTTGTTCCCAGTACCTTTGTCCTTAGTAGTATTTTTACTTGAATAATGGAAAGCCTGTAAAAGTTATATAATCACCTTTTGTAAAACTTATTGTATAGTAGATGTTTACAAACTTCCTTGTTTAAACAAATTTATTGAACACCTACTCTAAGGAGCAAAGGTAAGCAGTATTAAGGACTGCAGAAATAAATTATAAATGCTTTGAAACACAATGGTTTTAGTCAACCTAAAGCATTATTGACCACATCTAATATATTTATTTTTTTAATTTACTTTTCAAATAAGAAATACATTCACAGAACAAATTTCAAAAGGTATAAAGGAACATAAAAAAAAAATAAGCCTCCTGCCCCTTCCCCTAATCCCCCACTTCCCTTCCTCGGAGGTGACCATTAGTACTAGTTTCTTGTGTGTCCATCCAGAAATGATATGAAGTACATTTAACATTTGACATTTTCAGAAGAGCTTGGTGTTCTACATTTAGGAAGTGTGGCATTAAGTTTCAAGAAGTCTTTACCTTTTGAGTTTTTAGGGGTGAATATAAGAATGAGGGATTATCACAGGATGATTAAAAGAATCACCTTCAGTTTCAGATTGGAGCTTTTCTTTCAAACACCCTTGACCCCAGATTCACCTGCATGGCATTAGGTCAAAATAGTTAATGACGCCTATAACCCAACTCTCCCATTTTCTGAATTCGATGCACAGAGCAATTCCTGGCTCCATTCTCCTTGCTTTTATGGGCAGTTAGTACCTCGTAGGCCCATTAGGAAAGGATAAGCTTCCCTGAGAGAGGTGGGCTGTAGTTCAGTCAAGAAAAGATATAATTTCTGGGAGACTGATTTAGAACTTTTTATATAATTACTTAATTCATTTAATAGGCCTGTATTAATTATCAACAGTATGCCAGGTACTGGTATCACTATGATAAATAGAACAATGTGTCATCGTTTGAAGAATTCAGAGTCTAATCCAGAGACTAAATTTTTTACAGTTGAGGCAACAGAGGACTAATTTATTTGCCTCAGCAGACAGTGGTCGAGTACAGGTGAAGGACGGGGTCTCTAGATACCTAATCCATCATTCTTCTCAGCATAGGTTTAAACTCCACATCCAGGGTCCAACTTCATTTAATAGGAATGCCTCTTCCTTCCTGAATCAGTTTATAATAACTGGTGTTTCCTTTCAGATGATAACCAAATATCAGATGCCATGTTACTAAAGTTGACATGAACTCTCTGAAATTCACTTCACCTGTAACTGAAGCAGCTTCCAGCTCTTCCATAGCTAATGGGAATTCATTAGCAATATCTCAGCAGTGGTAAATTATTTTTCTAGGTCATATTTTTAATCCAAAGTACTCCTTATGCGAACAAAACTGCAGTCCTAATTACTGATCTTAAACAGTTTCCTATGTTGTAAATGCATCCAAAAGATTCTGAAAGCTAATTCCAATACAGTATATTGGGTATACATTATAGGGTTTATCACTCTTGATTTCCTCTAAACTGGATTTTATCACTCTCACAGAGCCAGTATTTGTATTCTCACCAAGAAAAAAATTTCCGTTTCATTCATTTATTCATTCACTTATTCAAATATGTACTGAGTGCTTTCTATAGGTCGGGTACTATTCCAGGCACTGGGGATTATACCTGTGACTGAAACAAACAAAAATTACCACCCTTATGAAGTTAACATCCTACCATGGGGAGATAGAAAATAAACAATTACATAGTATATCCTATGGTAATGTGTTCTGGAGAAAATTGAAGCTAGATTGAAGGAATGGGGTGTGGGAAGAAAGGCATTGTCATTTCAAGTCAATCATGTGGTCACAGAAGGCTTCACTGAGAGGGAGATATTTACAGCAAGACAGGAAGGACACCAAGGAGTGGGCCGTGGGAATATCGAAGGATATTTACTTGTTCGCTTGAACAAATGAAATACATTTCTAATAACAGATACCTAAATTGTCATGCATTGATGGGTTTTAGCCCTGAAATTATTGTTTATATTCGTTTTCTATTTAGGTATTGAACAGAAAGAAATATCTTTTACCAATATCAAATACTCTAGTGGAATCACAAATTGACTAAATATGCTAAGGCTATTATGTCAGTTATGTCAATAACGTTTTGAAAGCTTAGCAGGAATAATGTTGAAAACTGAATATGGAATTAATGCAAGGAGATTTTCCTCCCTTTTCCCTATTAATTTAGTTGCACTGTATTCTGTGTTTAATTCCAAATTAGATTTTTGTCTTGTCCTTTTGTTGTTTTTGGTTTATATACCACATATCAGTGAGATCATATGGTTCTCTGCTTTTTCTGTCTGACTTATTTTGCTTAGCATTACACTCTCAAGATCTATCCATGTTGTCACAAATGTTCCTATTTCATCTTTTCTTACCGCCGAATAGTATTCCATTGTGTATATATACCACAATTTCTTTATCCATTCATCTATCAAAGGACACTTTGATTGTTTCCATGTCTTGGCCACCATAAACAAAGCTGCAATGAACATTGGAGCACACGTGTCTTTATGTATAAGTGTTTTCAGAATTTTTGGGTATATACCCAAGAGAGGAATTGCTGGGTCATATGGTAATTAATTCTATTCATAATTTTTTGAGGAACCTCCAAACTGCCTTCCATAACGGCTCCACCAGTCTGCATTCCCACCAACAGTGTATGAGGGTTCCTTTTTATCCACAGCCTCTCCAACATTTGTTACTATGTGTCTTGTTGAGGATAGCCATTCTGACTGGGGTGAGGTGATATCTCATTGTGGTTTTGATTTGCATTTCTCTGATGATTACTGATGTTGAGCATTTTTTCATATTTCTATTTGCCATTTGTATGTCCTCTTTGGAGAAATGTCTCTTCAGGTCCTCTGCCCATTTTTCACTTGGATTGTTTTTTTTTGTTGTTGTTGTTGAGTTGCATGAGTTCCTTGAATATTTTGTATATTAGCCCCTTATCGGAGGCACTGTTTGAAAAAATCTTCTCCCATTCAGTTGGTTGCCTCTTTATTTTATCGATGGTTTCTTTTCCTGTGCAGAAGTTTTTAAGTTTCATTTAGTCCCATTTGTTTATTTTAGCTTTTACTTCCATTGCCTTTGGAGTCAAATTCATAAAATGTTCTTTGAACCCAAGGTCCATAAGTTTACTACCTATGTTTTCTTCTATGCAGTTTATTGTGTCAGGTCTTATGCTTAAGTCTTTGATGCATTTTGAATTAATTTTGGTACATGGTGACAGACAGAAGTCCAGTTTCATTCTTTCGCACGTGGCTATCCAATTCTCCCAGCACCATTTATTGAAGAGGCTGTCTTTCCTCCATTGTATGTTTCTAGCTTCTTTGTCAAAAATTATCTGTCCATATTTATGTGGTTGTATTTCTGGGATCTCAATTCTATTCCATTGGACGATGTGTCTGTTTTTCTGCCAATACCATGCTGTTTTGATTATTGTAGCCCTGTAGTACAAGCTAAAGTCAGGGAGTGTGATACCTCCAGTATTCTTCTTTCTTCTTACGATTGCTTTGGCTATTCGAGGTGTTTTGTGGTTCCAAACAAATCTGATGATTTTTTGTTCTATTTCTTTAAAAAATGCAATTGGGATTTTGATGGGGATTGCATTAAAGCTGTATATTGCTTTCGGTAATATGGCCATTTTAACTATGTTGATTCTTCCAATCCATGAGCATGGAATGTCTTTCCATTTCTTTCTGTCTTCTTCAATTTCTTTCAAAAATGTCTTACAGTTTCAGCACATAGGTCTGTCACAACCTTGGTAAAGTTTATTCCTAGGTATTTTATTCTTTTTGCTGCAATTGCAAAAGGAGTTGTTTTTGGCATTTCTTTTTCTGACATTTCATTGTTAGTATATAGGAATGCAATGGATTTTTGTAGGTTGATTTTGTAGCCAGCAACTTTACTGTATTTGTTGATTGTTTCCAATAGCTTTTTGGTGGAGTCTTTAGGGTTTTCTATATATAGCGTCATGTCATCTGCAAAGAGTGACAATTTAGCTTCTTCATTCCCAATTTGGATGCCTTTTATTTCTTTCTCTTGCGTGATTGCTCTGGCGAGGACTTCCAACACTATGTTGCAAAGCAAAGGTCATAGGGGACAGCCCTGTCGTGTTCCTGAACATAGAGCAAAGGGCTTCAGTTTTTCACCATTAATTATGAGATTAGCTGAGGGCTTGTCATATATGGCCTTTATTATGTTAAGTTATTTTCCTTCTATACCTATTTTATTAAGTGTTTTAATCATAAATGGATGTTGCATCTTGTCAAATGCTTTTTCTGCATCAATTGATATAATCATATGATTTTTGTCCTTTATTTTATTTAAGTGAAGTATCACATTGATGTATTTGTGGATGTTGAACCATCCTTGTGCCCCAGGGATGAACTACACGTGGTCAGGATGAATAGTCTTTTTAATGCATTGTTGTATTCGATTTGCTAGAATTTTGTTTAGGATTTTTGCATCTGTATATATCAGAGATACCGTAGTTTTCTTTTTTTGTGTTGTTCTTCCCAGGTTTTTGTATCAGGGTAATGTTGGCCTCATAAAATGAGTTAGTGAGTACTGTCTCTTCTTCAATTTTTTGGAAGAGTTTGAGCAGGATTGGTATTAGATCCTCTTTGAAGGTCTGGTAGAATTCACTCCTGAAGCCATCTGGGCCTGGACTTTTGCTTTTGGGAAGGTTTTGAATGACTGATTCAATTTCGTTACTGGTGATCGGTCTGTTTAGATTTTCCAGTTCTTCATGGTTCAGCCTTGGAAGGCTATATGTTTCTAGGAACTTGTCCGTTTCTTCTAGGTTATTGAACTTGGTGGCATATAGTCCTTCATAGTATTCTTGGATGATCCTTTGTATTTCTGTGGTGTCCGTGATAACCTCCCCTTTTTCATTTCTGATTTTATTAATTAGTATCTTCTCTCTTTTTATCTTAGTGAGTCTAGCTAAGGATTTATCAATTTGTTAATCTTTTCAAAGAACCAGCTCTTTGTCACATTAATTTTTTCTATTGTCTTTTTCTTCAATATTTCATTTAGTTCTGCTCTGATTTTTGTTATTTCCTTTCCTCTGCTTACCTTGGGTTTCATTTGTTCTTCTTTTTCTAGTACTTTAAGATGTAACATAAGGTTATTTATTTGGGACTTTTCTTGTTTCTTGAGATAGGCCTGTAATGATATAAATCTCCCTCTTAAAACAGCTTTAGCTGCATCCCAAAAATTTTGGTAGGATGTATTTTCATTGTCATTTGTTTCTATGTATCTTTTGATCTCTCCTCTAATTTCTTCTTTGACCCAGTCGTTCTTTAAAAGTCTGTTGTTTAATCTCCATGTATTTGCGTTCTTTCCCGCCTTCTTTTTGCAATTGATATCCAATTTCAAAGCCTTGTGATCAGAGAATAATGCTTGGTATGATTTCAATCTTCTTAAATTTGCTGAGACTGATTTTATGTCCCTAAATATGGTCTATACTTGAGAATGCTCCATGTACACTAGAAAAGAATGTATAGTCTGATGTTGTAGGATGAAGTGCTCTTTAAATGTCAATTATGTCCATTTCATCTGATGTGTCATTTAGGGCTGCTATTTTGTTACTTATTTTCTGTTTGGATGATCTATCCATAGCTGTCAATGATGTATTTAAGTCCCCTCGTATAATTGTGTTTTGGTCAATTTCTCCCTTTAGTTCTGTTAGTAGTTGCTTGGTATATTTCGGTGCTCCCTGATTGGGGGCACAAATATTGATGACTGTTATGTCTTCTTGTTGTACAGTCCCCTTCACCATTATGAAATGTCCATCTTTGTCTCTTGTTATCTTTTTCACCTTGAAGTCTGTTTCATCTGATATCATTATGGCTACACCTGATTTTCTCTGGGCACCATTTGCTTGGAGTGTCAATTTCCACCCTTTCACTTTGAGTCTATGCTTGTCCTTGTAGCTGAGATGTGTCTCTTGGAAACAGCACATGGTTGGGTGTAGTTTTTTGGTCCAATCTGCTACTCTGTGCCTTTTTATTGGTGAGTTCAGACCATTTACATTTAGGGTGATTATTGATATGTTAGGATTTCCTGTCATACTATCTTTAGTTTTCTGTTAAAGCTGTGACTCCATTGTTTCTTTTCATTTTTGTTGTTGGCTATTCTTTATGTGTGGTGGTAGTCTATGATGTTTCCCTCTGTTTGTTCTTTTATTACAGTATATGTTTCAGTTCTGGATTTTTTTTGAGTGGTTACCCTTAAGTTTATGTAAAAGGAAATTTGATATTTAGAGTATTCCAATTTCGTCAGCTCGCTTACTTTCTCCATTCCCTTATTCTGGTTCAGGCTTTTACTCTCCCCCTTTTTGAGTTTTGGTTGCCACAAATTGTCCCTGTTGATGGTGGTCGAATCGCCTCCTTTAGTATTTCTTGTAGTGCAGGTCGTGTATTAGAGAATTCCCTCAACTTCTGTATGTCTGGAAAGGTCTTTATTACTCCTTCATATCTAAAGGATATCTTTGCTGGATTTATTATTCTTGCCTCATCATTTCTCTGTTTCAATAGTTTGAATATTTGGTTCCACTCCCTCCTGGCTTGTAGAGTTTCTACTGAAAAATCTGATGATAATCTAATGTGCTTTCCTTTGTAAGTTACTTTCTTCTTTTCCCTGGCTGCCTTGAGGATTCTTTCTTTGTCATTGATTTTAGACAGCTTCAATACAATGTGCCTTGGAGAAGGCCTGTTGGGATTGAGGTAAATAGGTGTTCTATTTGCTTCTTGGATTCCAGGGTCCAGTTCTGTCCACAGTTTGGGAAGTTCTCATCGACAATTTGTTTGAATATATTCTCTGTTCCCTTCTCTCTTTCTTCTCCTTCTGGTATGCCCATTATTCTTATATTGCTCTTTCTATTGGAGTCAGAAAGTTCTTGTAGAGTTGTTTCATTTCTTTTAAGTCTCAAGTCTCTTTCTTCTTACATCCGTGGGATTTCTAGGTTTCTGTCTTCCATGTCACTGATTCTTTCCTCCATCTGGTCAACTCTACTACCTAAGCTGGCTATTTCGTTCTTCATTTCTTCTATTGAGTTCTTAATCTCCAGAAATTCTATTTGGTTCTTTTTTAAAAATTCAATCTCTTTCTTAAAATGCTCATGCTGTTCTTTGATTGTGTTTCTGAGTTCATTTCACTGCCTATCTGTGTTTTCTTGCATGTCGTTGAGTTTTTTCAGAACTGCCATCTTGAATTCTCTGTCATTTAAGTCACATATTTCTGTATCTTTAAGTTCCTTTTCTGGAGATTTTTCACTTTCTTTCTGAGCTATCTTGTTGCCTTGGTTATTCATGGCAATTACTGGTTTACTATTTATCTTCCTAGACATCTACAGGAGTGGCTTCTGCAACAGGTTGATGGGAAGTGGTCTTTCTTTTGTTTTCCAGTACTTGTTGGTAGAATGTTTTAATTTTTCTCCGTCTGCAGCTTATTTTTCTTCTCCCACATGGTAGTGCTATGTTTTCTCTTCACTATTCCAGCTTCTCACACAATGGGTGGATTCCCTGGGAGACGGGCTTCTCCTCTGTTAATAGTTCATCTAGGTCACAGGGTGCAGTGTCCCGGTGGGTATGCGGAGAGCTTTTGATGTTCCAAAGCTCTTCCAGCTCCAGATTCAGAGCCCTTATGTTTCAGCAGTTCTGTTTACTCCTGCAGGGATCCGCCCAGATAGGTGGGGTCAGGGGTGGGGTGAGTTGTGAGAGGTGGCCCAGAGCAATGGCGGCGACCACCACCACAGACCGTCCTGCTTCCCCGGCTCCCTCCCCTTTGCCGGAACTAGTTGGGCTGCGAATCTGTGTCTGCGGTCCACAGTTCTCAGAACAGTAAATAATCTGTTCTTTTGATCTGACACTGCTACTGTTCCATTTCTAGCACCAGGCAGGTGGGGGCGGGGCGAGCTCTGGGACGGTAGGGAGGGGGCGGCTAGTCTCAGTGCCTAAGGCTTCCGTTCTCTGCTCGGCAGTGAGCACTTAGACCACCGTTTTCACCCTTCTTCCCTCAGTCTTTTCTCCGAGGTCTCTGCCGTGAGTGTTGGCTTCAGCTGTGTTATATGCTGCCCCCTCAGCGCTGTGGGCCACAAGCGGAGCCCTAGCAGTCCGAGTTCTTCCCTCTCCCGCAGCTGCGGTAGTTTCGGGAAGCAGCGAGCTCGGAGCACTGAGCTAGTTCTGCGTCCTGCGCCCACGTGGCTCCGTCTCCACACTTCTCCCTTCCCTCTTCCTCCCCCAGCTCGCACGAATCTCCCACCTGTAGGTGATTTCAGTAGTCGTCCTCTTTGTCTTGCCTGTCTGCTGTGCAGGGAGTCCTTTGTGTAGTTTTTGTTGTTCGATTCGTTGTAAATTCCAGGGGAGCGTTACAGAGGCTCACCTCACACTGCCATTTTTCCCCCTGTCTCGGAAAATAAAAATCTTTAAAATCACAACAAGGATTTGGAGAAGTTCTTAATTAAAAAGCACTCTTGGAAACGTACTGCTAGGTGTTAAAAAATGAAAGGAACCGTTAAACTGATTGAGCCTGAAGAACAGAAGAGAAAAATGTCACCTTGTTGCTTTTTTCAGGGAAAAGTGAATGAGAGTGAGCTTTCATTTCTCTCTTGCTTTCTGAAGGTAAAGCTTTTTCTACCCTTCTTTCTTTCTGTTTAATGATTCAGGGTGAAAGCACCAAAAAACCTTCTGGCTCTCTTGCCCATCCTGTTTATATTCTAAATTGGCTTGTATTGCTTTAATAAAATATGTCACTGGTGGCCTATAACATTATGAATATAGTATTAAGTTGTTACACTTAAAAATCAGGAATCTGAAAATCACAATCCAGTATACTACGTTAAATACAGTTAGCAGAATTACTTCTCAATAATGAAAACTTCCCTAGGTTATAGCATATGGTTCATAGTTTTAGTATAATCATTACAGTGAAATTTACTACCAGTAATACAGAGGGTTCCAAAAAATGTATACATAGTTTAGGAAAGGAAAAAAACTATTAAAATCATAATACTATATATCAATAGCAAAAGATGAATACAAGTCATGTTTGATTTCTGCAATTACAAGAGGTGCTCAAAGTGGTTACCATCAGTGTAAACTGTTCCAACACCACAGTGGAAGAAGCAGGACTTGCTGTGTGCTAGGCCTCCCGGATCTCCCCTTGTGCACATCACACACAGTAGCATGCATCACAAACTTATCATGAATGCATGCAGTTGTTAGGTGTGTTGGAGGTTGTGTTGCATACTCTCGCCTCCATTGTTGTACTTCCACAACATTCTCCAATTTCAAATACCACTTCAAAATAGTCTTGTGCTCCTCAAACCACAACCGTGCTTCCACCATTTTCTTTGACTGTCCTGCCTGTTGCATGGTGACGCTAGCATTCATTTGATTAATGCCATCTTTTGAGCGAACATCATACTACACATTGCTACCATAATTCAATTCAATTTCAAAAAGTAATAGATAGATAACATCGCTTAAAATGTGTATACATTTTTTTTTTGGCAACCCCAATATAAGCGATTTGTTTCTTCTCCACCTACTCCTAACTTTATTTAGGTAATAGTCACAGCTATAGCAAATGTACAGCTACATATCCTGTGATTAGAAAAAAGGTGTAGTTTAAGGAAGAAAGCAATATATTTATTTGGTCTAATGAGAGACGTTTAAAAGCTCATTCTTTAAAGCAGTGAATTCTTAGAGCCATGTGCTGGGGCCAGTCTACCCCATCAAAAGAACCCTGCTAGTGGCTTTAACCAATTTCTGAGATAATAGTACCAGGGAGAAGGATATACTGGGAGAGGGAAGAAGTTACTCTTGTGTGGATGACTTTTTGCTACCAATATGATTTTTAGCAAGTGAAGGCCACAAAAGCAATTTGATTTGTGGCAGAATTAATTATAATGAGATTTTATTAGCTGTAGACCCCCTTATCTGCAGTTTCACTTTCCAAGATTTTGGCTACCCACGATCAATCATGGTCTGAAAATATTAAATGGAAAGTTCCATAAATAAACAATTCATTCTGAGCAGCATGATGAAATCTCAGGTCACCCTGACGGGGACGTGAATCATCCCTTTGTCCAGTATATCCATGCTGTATATGCTCCCGTCCATTAGTCACTTAGTAGCCTTTTCAGTTATCAGATCAACTGTTACAATATTGTAGTGTTTGTGTTCAAGTAACCCTTATACTAATAGCCTAAGGGTATGTCACAGTCATTCACCTCACTACATCTTACCACATTGGCATCATATCTTCTCACCACATAGGTACTGTATCATCTCATTATGATGAGAAGGGTGAGTACAGTACAATAAGATATTTTGAGATAGACCACATTCACATAATTCTTATAGTACATTGTTATACTTGTTCTATTTTATTATTGGTTATTGTTAATCTCTTACTGTGTCTAATTTATAAATTAAACTTTATCATAGGTATGTATGTATAAGAAAAAACAGTGTATATTGAATTCAGTACTATCCACTGTTTCAGGCATCCACTGGGGTGTCTTGAAATTGTAGCCCCTGTGGATAAGGGGGGAACTCCTGTACCAGATAACAGATTGCCAAATAAAATACTGAGCAAGCAACACTGGTCAGTTATAATTCAGTCTCTAGAGATCTGAGTTAGCATAGTGTTATGTTTATGGATTCAACTCTATCCTCAAAGAAATACAACTGGGGCATCTCAGCAAAAATAAAATAAAAATTATGGGGCATCTCTCATACGTTTGAATAGTAAGGACATAAAACGCATTATGAGACCACAGTATTTTTGTAGCCAGTCTTAAGGATAAATCTATATTGTGTTCAGAATTCTGTGTTGGTCCAAAGTTAATAATGACCATTATGTGAAGAAAATAGCAACCATTGTTGTTAAATTAAACTCTCTCTGGAGATTAAAAGAAAATTTTAATTAAACTAATAAAATCTTATGGAAACATAACCAAAGAAATTAGCATAACCAGAGGAGAATGGGTAGAATTAGAAAATGGTGCAATTGTTGAAATATACCTGGCAAAGGAACCCTAAACTATGTAAAGCTGCTGGCTGTTTACTTGTCTAAAAAAACAACTCCAAAAGTATACACACACAAATTTGGATTTTTCAGCTGGGCCTTTAAACAGACTGTTCATGACAAACTCCCAGTGAAATAGAATTAATTTGTATTGTGTTTTAAACATGTATATATGTGTTTGCAAGAATTACATGGAAGAATTAGACAGACAGAGAGTACTTGGCGGTTCTTGAAGTGAATATTGACAATCTTAAGGACGTTTTATTAGACAGTGAGGCAACAATTTTTCTCTGCAAACATGGCTTCACTAATACTAGCAGAAAATATTTTACATGCAAACATATCTGAACCTCTTCATGAATGCATTTAATACTTTGAAGTAATGGCAACATCTGGTAACAAGTAGAAACCAGCATCTTATAAACTATGGCTTCATGTTACCACTTCATCTGAATTAGTCATTTAAAGGGGTTTTATTTGTCTTCCAAAGAACTGACAAGGTTAATCTTGGACTAGGGCAGGCAGGCAGGAAATGCTAAAGCGGCTCTTTCTTTTGAAGGTTTGGTTATTCCTTATGAGGTCAAAAAGAAGTCGTATTAAAGTTTAGAAAGGTAAAGCAGTGATATCTTAGCAGCTAAGTTAGATTTTTCTTTCTTTTTTTTGTGCCGTTAGTTTGAAGGTAAATTGTAAAATTCAAAGTTCTTTATACTTTTCATTCCACTTCTTTTCTCTGAAATGCTTTTATTTTCTAAAAGTGAAGAATTTTAAAAAACCATTTCAGCTGTCAAATTTGATTAGGGATTCAGTGTCACTAGAAAGATGTAACCTATCATTTGTTTGGCCAGATTAACTCTCGGGAATGATCCTATTTTGTCGAGTTACCCAATGGAACAAGAGTAGATGCCTTTTATGTTTACTTATTTGATTTGCATTAAAAGAGCTAAAAGTTTGCTCTTGATTGTGTAATAAACCACTATAGCAAATAACAGTGAGTTAATTCCTTTAGCATGCAATGTCATCATATAATCATTTAACAGGTACTTATTGAGTGCCTGGCACACAGTAGGCACTTGAGATAGATTGGTGAACAAAGCAGACAAATCACTGCCCTTATCGAGCTTAATAAATATTAACACAGTAGAGCAATTTAAAATCATTTAATGATATCACAGCTTTTAAAGACCTTCATTGAATGAGTTTTGAGAATTCTTGCACATTTTGTCTGAAGTTTGAATAGGGAAAAATTGACAATTTGTTTGGAATAAATGGCAATGAGCTAGAAGCTGATAATTAAAGCAAACATTTGATTTTTGATTCTCACTTTTATTTTTCATTTACCAGTGTTATAATTAAACCCCTTAAGTATCTGAGGAAAGTTATGAGTTTAACTTGTGAATTTATTCTTTAGGATGGGCTTAATTTCTGGGGGAGGGTTGGTGGTGAAAGCACATAGTAGCCTGGGAAATTAATGTTAAAGTATGTCATTTGTAAACATTGTCTTCTGTCATTTGAAGAATTATAGAATACTTAATTATTTAATATTCACAGTGGAAAATGAATGTACTGCTCAGTTATTTTTGCCTATGTGAGTAGTACAAGAGCTGACTCAAAGGAGATGACATGATGGTTCCTGTCCTGAAGTGAAATAAGATGATGGGTTGTGGTGGAAAAATGATGTGGTCATGCCCATATTTGTTCACATCTCGTGTTCGTTTCCTTTTATAGAGGAAAACCAAAGAGAGTCTCATTTCTCATTTTTTAAGTTTCCTTTTTGTATTTCCTTGCCATTTTTTCTTTCTTTTCTCTTAAAATTGCATTATAATGATTTGCAATTCAATTGGCTCAAGTTGTGCCTTGCAATAATATAAGTACCCCTTAGAATGGTCATAGTGGTGGCATTATACCCATTTTAGGGAATTGATTACATATATGGACACTACCCTCTGAGCCCTTTGGGTGTGAAAGACATGTTTCATAAATCTTTATATTTCCTGATGCCATCTCTAGTACAGTGCCTTTTTGAGAGTGGATGCTCATCCAGTGTTTATCTAGTGAATGAACACGAGCCAGGAATTTTACTTTTGCTTTCCAAAATACCAAATACTTTATTGTAAGCATACAGAATTTTTTAAAACTTATTTTTATGGAAAATTTGAAACATACAGTGTAAAATACCATAATGAACCCCCCAGCTTCAAAAATTATCGATATTTGACCAATACACTATACATCTAAAGCTGAAGTAGAATAATATTGAATGTCAACTATAATTAAATGTATGTATGTATATGTATACAGAGAGTGCCAAAAATGTATACACATTTTAAGAAAACTATTAAAATTGTAATACTCAATATATACTGACAAAAGATGAATACAACTCACGTTTGACTTCTGCAATTACAAGAGGTGCTCCAAGTGGTTACCATCAGTGTCCAGACACTTCTGGTTATGGCGAACTACTGCTTGAACAATGTTGACCAAAGTGTCCACTTGTATACATTTTTTTCGCACCCTCTGTATATATATAATCACAGAATATGGAATACGGCATAGTGAAGATAGTCAATGGAATTGTAACAGTTGTATGCAATGTTAGAGAGGTAGTAACTTGGGGGAGGAGTTATCACTTTGTGAGGGGTGTAAATATCTAACTATTACATTGTTTTGTGCACCTGAAACTAATACACAATTGAAAACAAAAGAATTGTACACTTGAAATAAATTATCAGTATTTGATATTCTTATTTTATCTTTTCTTTCCCCTTCTTTTTTATTTCTGTTTGGGATTTGTTTTAAAATAACCCACATATTATTTTACCCACAAATACTATAATGCACTTAATTTTTAAGTAGTAATAAGTTCTACATTTCATATAGAGTTTAACTTTCAAACCCTTTCTCTTCTAGTTTATGTCAGAGAAGGAAACTCTTACTGTTTAGGAAGAGAAAAATCTGATTTGCTACATATGAGCTGGATATTTTTAAGACGTTTTATAACAAACATATTGCCTTTCTCAACCTTTTTTTAAAAAATGTGTTAAAAGTTTTTAAGACCTAAAACCATAAACTCCTAGAAGAAAACATAGGCAGTAAACTCTCTGATATTGCTCATAATAATATTTTTTTCTGATATGTCGTCTCAGGCAAGGGAAACAAAAGAAAAGAGAAAACAAATGGGTCTACACAAAACTAAAAAGTTTTTGCACAGTGTTGTGCAGGGTGTCATGCGGGGTCTCCGCTCCCGTTCCCCACATAAGAACACAGGATGTGGCTAGGCCAAAAAGGAACACCCACAGAGCCATAGGTAGGGGAGTCATACCACTATAGTCTCACTGGAGGCTGGATTCACACGACGTGTGACCTGCTGTCTGCTTTTCTACCAACCGACCGACTCCCACTCCCCAGTGCAGCCACGGCAGTTATATCAGTGGCCAATGGCTCACTGGTTACAGCTGATGGCCAACTAGCCACAGCCTTCGACCATCTACTAGCCGAGCCAGCACCTTTCCACATGAGGCCGAGAGCCTGGAAACTGCTCTCCCGGGCTTTGTCCCCACAACAGCAAACAACCTCTGAATGGGAGAAGATATTCACCAATGATACATCTGATAAGGGGTTAATATCCATAATTTATAAAGAACTCACGCAATTTAACACCAAAAAAAACCTAACAATCCAATTAAAAAATGGGCACAAAACCTGAATAGATGTTTCTCCAAAGAAGATATACAGATGGTCAATAGACAAATAAGACGCTCAACGTCACTAATCATCTGAGAAATGCAAATTAGAAACACAATGAGATACCACCTCACACCTGTCAGAATGGCTATTATAAATAAATCAACAAATAAGTGTTAGAGAGGATGTGGAGAAAAGGGAACCCACGGGCACTATTGGTTGGATTGCAAATTGGTGCAACCACTATGGAAAACTGTTTGGAGGTTCCTGAAAAAATTAAAAATAAAACTACCTTCTGACCCAGCAATTCCACTACTGGGTATTTACCCAAAGTTTTCAAAACGATATATGCACCACCATGTTCACTGCAGTGCTATTTACAATAGCCAAGATAATGGAAGCAACCTGAGTGCCTATCAACAGACGATTAGATAAAGAAATTGTGGTACAGGGAGGACGGTAGTAGATGAGGGTAATAGGGATCAAATATATGGTGATGGAAGGAGAACTGACTCTGTGTGGTGAATGCACAATGTGATATATAGGTGATGTATTACAGAATTGTATACCTGAAACCTCTGTAACTTGACTAACAATTGTCACCCCAATAAACTTTAATTAAACAAACAAAAAAGAGGGGCGGCCAGTTAGATTAGTTGGTTAGAGCGTGGTGCTCTTACCAACAAGGTTGCTGGTTCGATCCCCACATGGGCCACTGTGAGCTGTGCCCTCCACAACTAGATTGAAACAACTACTTGACTTGGAGCTGATGGGTCCTGGAAAAACACTTAAAATAAATAAAAGTTAAAAAAAAGAAATTAAAAAAAATTGAGGTACACATATACAATGGAATATTACTCAGCCACAAAAAAAAAGAATGAAATTATACCATTTGCAAGAACATGGATGGACCTGGAAGGTATTAATGTTAAGTGAAATAAGTCAGACACAGAAAGACAAATATTACATGCTCTCACATGTGGAATTTCAACAAGAAAATAAATGAACAAATAGCACAGAAAGAGACTCATAGGTGTAGGGAACAAGCTGATGGTTGCCAGATGGGAGGGTGTTGGGGGGCTGGGTGAAAAAGGTGAAGGGATTAAGAAGTACAAATAGGTAGTTACGAAATAGTTGTGGGGATAAAGCAAAGCATAGGGAACATAGTCAATAATATGGTAATAACTGTACAGTGCAAGGTGGTTACTAGACTAGTCTGGGCCATCACTTCTAAATTATATAAATGTTTAACCACAATGCTGCACACCCGAAACTAATATAAAATACTATTGAATATCAACTGAAATTGAAAAATTAAAAAGGGGGAGGAACCAAGATGGCACAGTAGGTAAACACTGTGTTTACCTTCTCTCACAAACACATAAAAATTACAACTAATCTACAAAACAACCATTATTGAGAATCACCTAAAATCAAGCTGAACTAAAGCCTTTCAACTAAGGACTTGCAGAAGAAGCCACCTCCAGATGGGTGGGAAGGTTAGAGACGTGGAACGGGCTGGTCCCATACTCACTTGTGACTATTAAAGGTTGGAAGGGCTATTTCGGCTGTGGGGGTCCCTCCCCATCCCCTAGAAGGGCAAGAGATCCCAGCCCCACTGCAGCCCAGGGTTCTAGTGCCGGGGAGAGAAGTCCCATAGTTTTTGGTTGTGAAAACCAGCAGAGATTTTGACTGAGACAGTGCAGCTGCACTCACAGGCGCTCATCTTAATGGGACTGTGCGCAGACTTACCCACCAACAGAATAACTCGCTCCAGCGCTGGGGCAGCAACTGAAAGGCAGCAGAGACATATGGTGGGGAATTGAGTTGTCTGGCTTGGGACGGGGACTGGAGAAGCGGCTTTCACTTGGACGAGGGAGCTGGTGGAGGCCGTTGTTTCTTTGTTGAGCTCTCCCCCTTCCCAGCGTGTGAACACAGGTGACCGCCATTTCTGAGTCTCTGCAGTTCGTTCACCACGCCCTGGTGATTTGAGACCTGGCCCTGCCCAACTTTCGGGCACACCCAGGCCGCTTCCAGCGGCTTTTTTATGCAGACCACCTGCCTTGGCTCAAGGTGCAGACTTGCCCAGACTCTCAAAGGTTCACAGAACCCAGACAAGCAGCATCTGGCTTGAGCATGTCCTATACCTCTGGCTGAGCAGCCCCAAGCCAGCACTATTGGCAGCTGGTCTTGGTTCGCGGCTTGGCCTCTCAAAGGTGCTTCCAAGCACGCATCATCTGTGGATTTCTTTCTGGCTCCCGCTAGGTGGTCCAGGGTGTGGGGCATAGGCTGAGGCTGAAGTAGACCTACAGCGGATCCTCTCCAAGGTGGTCCTAGGGCTGGTGCCCGCAGTGGCAGGCTTCAAAACGAGCTGGAGCTGTAGGGTCAGCCCCTGTACAACAACTCTTCCACTGTCAAGGCCAGTCCTCACAACCAGTGAACCCAAGGGTAAGTCCCTCCTATTGATGAGCTATTATCAACCAAAGCTCAACTACAAGAGGAGGGCACACACAACCCACACAAGGGATGCACTTGGAGTGCATGTCTCAGGTGACCAGAAAGACTGTGCCACTGAATCCCACAGCACACCTACTACATAAGGCCATTCTACTAAGACCAGAAGACATAGCACCCCTACCTAATACATAGAAACACAGGGAGGCAGCTAAAATGGGGAGACAAACATGTCCCAAATAAAAAAACAGAACAAAGCTCCAGAAAAAGAACTAAGCGAAATGGAGATCAGCAATCTCTCAGATGCAGAGTTCCAAACACTGGTTATAAGAATGCTCAATGATCTCAGGGAGAACTCCAACAGAAAGATAGGAAGCATAAAAATGGAGATGGAAACCATTAAAAAAGAACGAGTCAGAAATAAAGGATACAATCATGGAAATGAAGAAAATATTACAGGGAATCAATAGTAGATTAGATGAAGCAGAGGATCCAAACAGCGATGTAGAAGATAAAGTAGCAGAAAACACCCAACCAGAACAGCAAAAAGAAAAAAGAATCCAAAAAATTGAGGGGAGTTTAAGGGGCCTTCAGGACAATATCAAGTGTACCAATATTCACATTATAGGGGTACCAGAAGGAGAAGAGAGAGAGCAAGGAATTGAAAACCTATTTGAAGAAGTAATCACAGAAAACTTCCCTCACCTGTTGAAATGGACATACAAGCCCAGGAAGCACAGAGAGTCCCAAACAAGATGAACCCAAAGAGGCCAACACCGAGATACATCATAATTAAAATGCGAAAAGTCAAAGACAAAGAAAGAATCTTAAAAGCAGCAAGAGAAAAGCAGTTAGTTACCTACAAGGGAGCCCCAATAAGACTGTCAGCTGATTTCTCAACAGAAACTTTGCAGGCAAGAAGGGAATGTGGCAGGAAATATTCCAAGTGATGAAAAGCAATGACATACAACCAAGATTGCTCTACCCAGCAAGTCTGTCATTTAGAATTTAAGGACAGATAAGGAGCTTCCTAGAGAAGAAAAAGCTGAAGGATTTCATCACCACCAAACCAGTATTACAAGGAATCTTAGAGGGACTTCTTTAAGATGCGAGGGGGGTTAAGGATGGGTGAAAGGGGAATGGATTAAGAAGTACAAATTGGTTGTTACACAGTAGTCATGGGGATGTAGGTTATAGCATAAGGAATATACTCAATAATATTGTAATAACTAGGTATGGTGCCAGATAGGTACTAGATCTATCAGGGTGAATAGATGAGAATGGGGTTGGGGGCAGGGTGAAAAAGTTGAAGGCATGCAAAGAAATACAAATTGGTAGTTAATACAGTATGGGGTATATATAATCGACAGTGTTGTAAAGATCATGTGAAGTGCCAGATGGGCACTGGACTTATCAGGGGGATCACGTCATAGACTGTGTAGATGCCTGACCAATGCGCTGTACACCTGAAGCTGAAGTAGAATAATATTGAATGTCAACTATAACTAAATATATAGGTATATATATTCACAGTATGTGGAGTACAACATAGGGAAGACAGTTGATGTATCATAACAGCTATATAAGATGTCAGTGGGGTAGTAGGTTGAGGGGTGGGTTATCACTTTATAAGAGGTTTAAATGTCAAACTATCATGTTGCTTTGTACACCTGAAACTAATAAAAAATGGAAAAAAATAAAAAGAATAAGAGGTTCACCTTTACAGTTACAAAACAAATAAGTCATGGGGATGTAACATACAGCCTAGAGATTAGTCAGTAATATTGTGATAGCATGGTACACTGTCAAATGGTTGCTGGACTTATGGCAATAACTTCTTTAGTTATATAAATGTTGAAAAACTAGGGTGTACACCTCAAACTAATATTGTATGTTAGCTATATTTTTTTATATTAACATTTTCTTTTTTATTTTAAATTTATTGGGATGACAATTGTTAATAAAATTATATAGGTTTCAAGTGTACATTTCTATAATACAGCAATCCCTCTTTTGGGTATCTACCAAAAAATATGAAAACATTTATCCGTAAGATTTATGTGCTCCAATGTTCATTGCAGCATTATTTACAGTGGCCAAGACATGGAAACAATCAAAGTGTCATGCGATAGATGATTGGATAAAAAAAGATGTGGTATATATACACAATCGAATACTGCTCTGCCATAAGAAAAGATGAAATACTGCCATTTGTGACAACATGGATGGATCTTGAGATTATCATGCTAAGCAAAATAAGTCAGACAGAAAAAGTCAAGAACCATATGATTTCACTCATATGTGGGATATAAAACTGAAAACAACAAAGGAACAAGACAAAGAAATGAAGAAACAAAAACTCAGGCACAGGCAACACTTTAGTGGTTACCAGAGGGTAAGAGGGACGGGGAGGAGTTAGAAGTGGGAAAAGGACATCAACTATGTGGTGATGGATGTTAGCTATATTTTAATAAAAATCTTTTAGAAATATATTAAAAGTTTCTAAACTATGCTATCCTGATAAATTCATGTCTCATGGACATGAACCTGATTCTGCAAAATGTGGTTTGGAGTAGATAATCTGTAGATTGTTCCCCTCAGAATTTATGTTAATGAATTAAGTTTTCTTCTCACAATTCAACAGCACAGAACTCACATTAAAAATCTATTCTGTGTCTGTATGCAATGTCAGAGGGGTAGTAGATGGGGGGAGAGGGATTACCACTGTGTGAGGGATATAAATGATAAATGTCTATAACATTGTTTTGTGCACCTGAAACTAATAAAAAAAAAACCTATTCTGTTAGAATGATACCCTCTGAGTCCTTCCATCTTGTTGCAAATGGTAAGATTTCAATCTTTTTTATGATAGAGTAATACTCCATTGTATACAAGCATATGTACCACAATTTCCTTATCCAATCATCTATTGCTGGGCATTTTAGTTGTTTCCATATCTTGGCTATTGTGAATAGTGCTGCAGTAAACATAGAGGGTATTATGCTAAGTAAAGTAAGTCAGACTGAGAAAGACAAATACCATATAATCTCAGTTATATCTGGAAAATCTAATGAACAGAATAAATGAGCAAACAAAACAGAAATGGACTCATAGATAAGGAGAACAAACTGATGGTTGCTAGATGGGAAGGGAGTGGGGGTTGGGTAAGAAAAGTGAAGGGATTAGGAAGTACAAATTGGTAGTTACAAAACAGTCAAGGAGATGTGAAGTATAGTGTAGGGAATATACGTAGTCAACAATATTTTTAAAACTATGTATAGTGTCAGATAGGTATTAGACTTATCCGGGGGAATCACTTCATAAATTATATGCCGAACGACTATGCTGTACACCTGAAACTAATATAAAATAATATTGAATGTCAACTATAATTTTAAAAATATATAGTCATGGGATGTGAAGTACAGCATATGGAGTATCGTCAATGGTATTGTAATAGCCATGTACGGTGTCAGATGGGTGGTAGACTTGTTGGGGTTATCACTTTGTGAGGTGTGTAAATGTCTAATCACCATGTTGTTTTTGTACACCTGAGACTAATAATAATAATAAAAGAAAGATGTGGAAAGAGGTATGGACGCCTAAAAAAAGAACCTATTCTCGTGATTGTATTCTCAGTTTTGAAATTTCTTTTTAAAACATATATACCTTTTGTTTTTTGACTCTGAAATTGGATGACTGCATCATAAATATTACTAATTTAAGCACCAGTTGTCAAAAAAAAGTGTGGCATATGGGCCCTTGAAGGTCAAAATTACTTGCATAGTAACACTAAGATGTTATTTGCTTTTTCACTGTTGATATTTGTGCTGGTGGGTAAAACTGCTGGTGCCTTAGGAGGTAAGGCAATGGCACCCCACTGATAAGTCATTGTATTCAACGCTGTACCTTCCCTGTAAAAAAAAAAAAGAAAGAAAGAAAAAAAGAAGCCCTACAAAATTTATTTCATTTACAAATGTCCTTGATGAAACAAGGAAATTTAATTTTATTAAATCTCAACTCTTGATATACAATTAAAAATTTTTTCTGTGTGATGAGATGGGAAGTACATTAAAAGCATTTCTGCTGTGTATTGTAACAGGCATATACGATGTCAGAGGGGTAGTAGCTCGGGGGAGGGGGTTACCACTTTGTGAGGGGTGTAAATGTCTAAACTATTACATTGCTTTGTACACCTGAAACTAAAAAAAAAATTTGAAAAAAAACATTTCTGCTGCATATGGGTGTACAATGGTTATCTTCAGGGAAAGCCCTTTTGCAGTGTTTTGAATTGCAAGGTGAATTAGCTGCACATTTAAAAATAGAAAATCGTTTTTATTTGAAGGATGAAATAACATATTAACTGATTATTCAGACCTGAATATTTGGCAGATATTTTATCAAAAATGAACCAAGTGTGCCTGTCACTGCAAGAAAAATAACTGAGAGTATCTGTTGCCAATGATAAAGTTAGAGCTTTCGAGGAATAATTCAGATTTTTTAAAATTTGCATCAGCCACCAAATTTCAATACTTGGACTTTTCTAATGAGATCAATGGTGTTTTTACTGAAAGTGATTTGCTAGATACTGTAAAATGAAGTGTGACAACATTTGGAAGATGTGCGTCAGTCAAACAATATTCTTCCAAATAACCACTGCATGGTGTTACAAAATCAAGTGCAGGTTAAAAAAAAACAACAAAAAATGGTCCATTTAGAGTGCAAGGTAGACCAATGGATTTTAATGTAACAGAGTATGAAAAATTCATTGATATGGTATCCGATTCGACACTGTAACTAACATTAAATAAACTTCCACTTCTTGAATTTGGGCATATAGTATTATAAAGAAGAGTATCCATAATTATCTGAAAAAGCTCTTAAAATACTTCTTTTCACCAACATGTTGGTGGGAGAGCACATTTTCTTCGTGTACTTGAACCAAACAACATGTGAGTTATTCCTTTGTATGAGTTTATTAGCTATGAACAGAACACAGATGTCTTTTTTTCCAGTTTCATTGAGATATGATTGACTTACAACATTGTATTAATTTAAGGTGTAAACATGGTTTCATATTTGTATATATGTGAAGTGATCACCACAATAAACCTAATTAACAGCCATCAGCTCACGTAGTTACAATTTTTTTCTTGTGATGAGAAGTTTTAAGATTTACTCTTTTAGCAACTTTCAAATACAATTTAGTATTGTTAACTATAGTCACTACACATGTCTTTTATTTTTTTAACTTGTCAAAAAATGTACTGTAAAAATGTATCTGATGCCATTTTTATTTTAAAATTCACTGAGAAGACAAGGTAAAATGTCAACACGTCAGTTCTATAACAGTAATATGCATATCATGAACATATACGGTTTTCTTTTCAAACGTATATCCCTACTTTTTGAATTGACATTGCTAGAGAAAAGGGCTTCAACAATAGAATTATTACCCAAATACTAACATAAATCTATACTTTTTGCCCAGATGGGTGTCACTTATTCAACTCTAGCAAAAGGAACTTCAATTGGCATTTTATTTCTGTTGAATATTTCATGTATTCTTTCAATCATTATTAGTGCTGCTTTTAGGAATATGTATTCCTTTGGTAGGAAAAGGCATTCTACTATGAAATGCATGTACTCTTTAATAATATACATATAACGAAGACATGGTATAGTTACCACTTATTCAAAATATTCTGTATCTGTAAATACATCAGCATTACAGATGTCTTTTAAATCAGTTCATTGCCCCATACATAGTTAAGTTGATAATTTTTGAAGGACTCGTGCTTAAAACTACCATCCGTTTATTTCAGAATTTTGTTTTAGTGATTAGGACAAGGTATATAATATATAATAAGAAGTCCTATTCTAAAATTTTGACAGATTTGATTACTTTGTTATGCAAATACAGAGCTAATGAAGACTTATTGGAGAGGCATACGTTGAAAGTTGAAATTAAGATACTTTATGGTTTATTTTCCCCCAAAATATGAAAAACAAATGATTGCGTAAACGAGATCTACTTGACTGTTAAAACTGACACATCCATGCAACAGAAAGTTTGTGTGCCTAATACTGTTCCTACTATCCATTTCCTAAACTTTCCAATATAGTCCAAAATTACAGTAGAATTTCCTGCATGTTAATTTGGTACCTCTTAATGTTAGATTCCTTTGCTTTGATGCTTCTCTCACTGTGGGTGTTATCTATTTGTTTGTTTGCTTTATACTCATAAGTCATGAAGATGGGTAAAATACTATTTCATTAAAGGACAATAGATCTGTGTCATTGAGGTGTGTCATTAAGCACAGTGGGAGAGGCCTCCATTGTACATGTCATACATGGAAAGAATATACCCGGTACTGGGTGTGGTGGAGAGCGTGACATTTGAAGGAAACTTGGAGGAGACTTTAAAAATACTGTCTAGGTCTTGTGTTCTAACTATACTGCACTGATATATCTATGAAATTCTCATGCAGCTTTGGATGTGCCTTTTCCCCCCTTTCCTCCCTGAGGGGTGTGCGTGTCCACAGGTGTATGTGTGTGAACTTTCAACTTTATGGATTTTTGTAACATCAGAGAGAGAGAGAAAGGGTGCACTTTATGTGTACAGATAATGCATAGGTTTGTTTCCATTGGCTTTCCTCAGCATTCATCACGATGAATTTGAAATGCAGTGTAAAAGTTGTTTTCATTCTGTGGCCTGCTTATAAAAATGTGAAATGTATTACACAACAACCCTTGCCACCATCTTCTATTCCCAAACCCATTTTCATTACCTGTAGTAAAAATAGAAATTCTCTTCACACACAGAGTCACTCACAGGCTCATACACAAACACACTCCTCTCCCCATCCTGCACACCCACACATACCTCAGATGATGAGTGAGACATTTAGAAAGTTACAAATGGGCCACAGATTAAAACTGGTTGAACTACTGATGTGATAGAACAGTCTTTTAGGAAATGTCCTAGTAGTTACTAAGCAGAAGATAGCATTTTTGAGGAGAGTATCCATTCATAGAAACTTGACCACAGTGTTTTGCAGTTTAAAATGAATTCTATTATGTAATGGTGAATAGACTTTAAAATCAGCGACATGGTGCCAACAGGTTTCACTCTAAGCAAAGATGAGCCTTAGAGTTCAGAGATCTAGAAAACGAGCACACACACACACACACACACACACACACACACACACACACACACTCCAGATGACCAGGAAAAGGAAAGTCAAGAAAGTTTCTAGGTAGGGTTACCATTGAAGAAGTCAGTAGCACTTGGGACAGATCTATCTGAATGGTTTGAAACTACAAGTGTGGCAAAAAAAAAAAAAAAAAGTAGGGCTGGTAAAACCCAACATTTCTGGTCTAACACTGAAACTATCTTCTTACCTGAGGCAATTGCCTATGCCCCAGTTTTCTCTGTCTCTAAAATGTATAATAATACAACCATTTATATCCTTTCCTCCAGATAGCTCAAAGTGCTTGAGAGTTACTATGTCATGTATTCCCTGACAGGCCACAGGCAGATAGTGCTATGCTTATTTTACAAATGGTGAAATTGAGACTTGGAAAAGTTGAAGAGGCTTCACGTAGTGAGTGAGTCAGCAACGCAGACATGGAAAAACACGTCCTCTGGCTCCTGCTGTTATATTCTTTCTGTTCTGGATTGTGTTGCCTTTTGATATTTTATGTGGTTTTTGTGATTGATGAAATAAATAAGTGCTTCCATTAAGGAGACAAAATGTAATCCAGTGTCTGCTAATGATGGTTAGTGATGAGGACAGGAGAACACTTTGCCTCATAAAAGAGACTATCCCAGTCCTTTTTACAAATTAGTGCATTGTGAGTTGCCTCCTTATTCTGAGATTTCAATATATTACCATAAAATGCTTCACTGTGTTTGCTTGATATTATTTATAAAGGACTGGAGTAGCTGTTATTTCACTTTCATTCTTATTAGGTAGAACAGATGATATTATGCATATTATATCCCAGACAGATTATAATAATGAGTGCCACTTACTGAGCACCTTGCTGGAGCCAGATGCTCTAATACACTTATATCGGCTCATTTAATCATCACAGCAACCTTGTGAAGTATGTGGATTAGCTCCACAGTTATAGATATGAACATGGGGCTCAGAGAAGCTAAGTAATTTATTCAATGTCACACAGACTTCACATTTGTTAGACTCCTAAGACCCTGATGTTTCCAATGGGCTCCATTTCCTATCAAATGATTGTCAGTATTAGAAATGGCCTCCTGAGCCTAGTGCTTTACTCCTATTGATTTTCTGTTCTCTCCCATAAAGGGTACTCACAACAAATTAGTTGCTTACTTTAGTAAATAACTGTTTTTTGCTAGACAAGCTAAAAGGCAAATTTCAATAATTAGAATAGCAGTGATCACCTATCTAATGCTTACCAGTGTGCCAGACTATGATCTAAATTTTGGACACACATTATATCTCTTAAGCATCACAACATTGTACAAAGTAGTTACTATTATGTGAAGTAGTTACTATTATCATTCCTGGATGAGAAAAGTGAGGCACAAGAACTTAAAGCAACTTGCCTAAGGACAAGCACAGCTAGAAAATGGTGGAGCCAGGATTTGAACCCAATCTGGCTTCAGAAAATTCTTAACTCTGCAGTCCTGCCCCTCAATAGAAAATTCATTTCAGCAAGTATTGGCTTAGTTCCTATATGCTATGCTGGTAGAAAATACAGTTCCTACGATTAAGAGCTTACATTTCAACAGAAAACAAAGTGTAATAGATACAGTAAATGCTACAACACCTAGCCCATGGAGGTTGTATGAAGGTATGAATACGTTTGGATGGAAATGAATAATAGAGAACGTAAGTAGTCAGAGAGTTAATTCGCCTTTCTAAGTAATGCACTTTGCTATGGACAAGTGACTTGGACACTGGGGAGAAGCTGGTTCCATATGTTCTAAAATAAGCAGGTTATTTGGCTAACGTTCAAACTCTAAATAGGTATGTGGGTTGTTGCTATTTGACCTGAACCAACTTTAAATTCCCTAGTGTTCTTGCATGATTTCAGTGGCTCTGGAATGAAAAAATTAACTTTTCTCTAAATGTTGTGAAGTTAGAATGTATTAATATTTGGCAAAATACTGTGAGGCCTACAGGAAGTGGATTCATAAGTATTATATAATTCTTTTGTCAGGGTGTTCCCTTTTTCTAGCAGGAAGTGTTATGACTTGCTCTCTAAAGTTGCAGTTGTAAGAAGAATGTTGGATTTCCAGATTGGTTTCTGGGCGTGGGAGGTTCCTTCTATTAGTGCTGCTGAGAAAGAAACAGGTTTGCTCCCACCGTTGCAGAAGGGTAACTATTTTAATATTATTTTGTTAGGCTCTATCTTTTAGATTACTGAATACTTAAGCAGAAATTTACTTTTAAAAAGTTGAAATTCTTATTATATATTAGGGTAGTTAAACATTTGGAGACACTCTCTGAATCTTATTCAAGTAGAATCAAATTTAAGAGAAAAATTTGAAGTTTAGAATCCAAGCTGTTCTCTATAGCTTCTGTCTTTTCTTTATTTTGGAAGTATTTTAGGGACTTCGTACATTTTTTTTAAATTGGTTTTGAAATCCTAATTATATAACTGTATCTATCAAGTTAGATGACCAAAGGTTTAAATGACAGAAACTATTACTCTGTATTTTGGGGGATGGGGTGAGATTTTAAATGCTTTTGGTCTCTGTTAAATGGTTTTTCAATATTTTATGAACTAGAATATGAGGTAGCTGTCATGACAACACGATTAGATTAGTATTCTACTCTTACAAAATGACTTATGACAAACAGTTGTCCTAGTGTTTATTTATACTTTACAAATAATTGAAAATCATTGGTGATGAAATTTTAGTGGTGTTATTTTATAACATGGTAGTGATACTGATTTTTGATGCTCACAAACTCACCAAGGTATTCCCTCACATGGTGATCCTATAAGTTTTATTTCTCCTTGTTTCAGTATAGCTAGTTATATAAATCCTGACCCCAAGTTAAAGGTAACCTCTCAGAGTGGTCGCACTTAATATACCTGTATGAATTAAAAAGTGAAGTATGAAACAAAAGAATCTAGTTTTCAGTTAACAAGTACGATATTTGAGAACATATAAGCAGGGTATGTAACACTGCAGGAGGCACTTTCAGTGGCTAATAGATAAGCTCTCAACTTAGCTCAAAGTCTAAGCTAAAATTGTATCTCTAGTGATTCCTGAGTTGTACTCGTACATCATAATATTTGGTTGGAGTTGAAGCATGTTAACTAGTCTGATCTTGCCGTGTGTGTGTGTGTGTGTGTGTGTGTGTGTGTGTTACCCTTAACCTCAATGTTAATTTCTTAAGGAAAGGAGAATGGAAATACCGATCAGGTGTGAATGTTAATTAATTTCATTAACAGCAGATAAATGTTTTCATAAATTATTCAGATATTTTTGAAAAGTGTCGAGGTTTACTTAGGAAATATGGAAGACATTAGGCCTTTTAAAAGAGGAGTACACTGCTTCAATCCAAGCAGTTAATACACCTTAGCTTTGTAAAGATGGGGGAAGGAGCAGTGTCATTTTGTTGTGTCCTTAGTTTTGATATAGTATTCTTCATCACAAGCAAAGAGGTTTTAGAATATAATTAAGATGTACAGTAAATATCTACAAAATTCTCGTCTGGTAAGAATTCAAAAGAATGTTTTCAATATGACTAAATTGAATTGAATATTTCTGTTACTGGTAAGTTGTTAACTTATTTTTAAATAGCTATTAAGCACAAAAAAAGGAAAAGAGAAACTTTTACTTAAAATGGAGATATTTGATATTCTTCCAGGAAATGACACAGGATTGGGCACCCCTTTGGATTTAAGTGACTCATAGGTATCAATGCTTGAAAAAAAAGATCAATTAGAATCTAGCTAGCTTCTAGAATAGAATAGAGTTATTTCCAGAAAGTGAAATCCTGGGATGTCTGTAGTTCACTTTAAAATAATTCAAAGAAGAGGGCAGGGGAGGGGAAGAAGAGGGGTATAGGAAGCAATTGTGGGACAATCCCAATAAATGTAGAATCTGGATGAAAGATTTATGGGTGTTGTACTGTTTTCTCTTGCCTTTGTATATATTGAAAATTTCATAATAAAAAAAATTAAGTATAGCTTTTGTTTGGGGCAATTTACATTTATTTCTAAATGTTACATTTATCTACAAATTACAGGTTTGTCAAAACATAATTTGTTGTAAGTGATGTGTATTATTGTAAAGGTGAAAT
This sequence comes from Rhinolophus sinicus, assembly GCF_057876585.1. NCBI lineage: Eukaryota > Metazoa > Chordata > Mammalia > Chiroptera > Rhinolophidae > Rhinolophus > Rhinolophus sinicus. The sequence continues at coordinate 79,082,442 of NC_142518.1, forward strand.
GTGCTGCTTTCTTGATTGCCAAAAATGTTGCAAGTAAAAACCGTTTCTGGAAAAAAGCAACAAAAAACAACTTTCTGTTTGACTTTCAGCTATATTCAAAAGACAGTCTGCAAACATCTTGAGGAGTTTTGTAGTATCTTGAAGTATTAAACAAGAGTTGATAGTTAAAGCATGCTAACAGGCCAATTACATGTGAAGAATGTGGGAACATTATTATGTCTTGACTATTTTGTTCATAGCTTTCTCTAATAGAGTATGCATTTTTAAAACCTATTTAGCCTGTGTAATGTTTAAGTCTGTTCACTTTCCCTATTTGCCTCCATCAGAGTTTATTCAGGAAACGTTTAGTCGGTACTTATTGTGAACCAAGATACAAAGTCAAGCAAGGTGCCAACCCTGCTTCCAAGGAGCTTACAGACTAGGGGAGGAGATAGAGAAGTAGATGGTCATCACACACCAAAAGGGGCTACAGGAATTGGGGAAGGGGTGTTACTGGTTAGCACCTATGACTCTGTAGTGCATCTCCTTTTAAACAAACAGAAAATTTGAGATGGCTTAGTTGTAGGTATTAGAGAAGTAGGAAGAAGGCTAAGATAGCTTAGCTTAAATGTGCAGTCCCCCATGCATGACTTTGCAAATACCAGCCATCTCTGCTCCCCTGCCCTTTTTAATAACCCTTCATAATTCTCTCAGGCAGCATACCTGCCGGAGATAGCAATCTCTTCTTCACATTAAATTGTAAGCTAATGTTTAACTCTCCTTAAAGTTTTTGGATGAATTCAGGGCAAAATTGCAATGATAGATAGGCTGCTCTTGGGGTTGGATAAAGGGTAGAATTAGCCTTCAGTCACTAATAGAGCCTTCCAAAGTTTATTTCTCAATTGACTTGGAATTTGAAACATTTTATCATGGAAATAGTAGATAAGGTTTTTCAGGTCAATTCACAAAGGTCTCTGAAATGGTATACTAATGTTACCTGAAATGTTATGTTTTTGTGCTCATATTATTTTAATCTAAATGAGTTGTAGAAGCATAGTTGCTAAATACCGGGGATGCCAAAAACATGTATGCACATGACTTGTATTCATCTTTTGTTATCAGTATATATTGAGTATTACAATTTTAATACAGTTTTTTTCCTTTCTTAAAATGTGTATACATTTTTTGTCACCCTCTGTATATCCAGATTTATGTCCCATCAGCCACTTGCTTTATTCTGTAGTCCCGAATACTGTATAACCTAACAGCATATATAACAGTACCTCATGGGAAAATACTGTCAGTTTCATTTGGCGTTATCTAGCAATGTCCCCTGTTTAGTTTTACCAATTTGCGTCTGAAATGTCAAGTAGAATTACCAGATCTAGGCTTGAAAAACAACCTTGCTAAGTAAAGTATGCTGTATATGTTGGATATTGCTGTCAGAGAAGTTTGCTCTCCACATTGACTATAATAAGGAATTTTTAATAACGCTGAGGTGCTAAAATAATGAACAGTAAAATCTTTTACTCTTTCTTCCCTCTGCTTTAACCTTTCCTAAACTTTCAGGACTGGGAACCTATGACCCGTGAGAGGGCATTTAGAGTTTCACTCACTTGTTTTGACTTTCAAAGTAACAAATCATTAAACTGAGAAAGATGCATATAACCTCTTAAGCTATTACAATTACTCCTTTACCAAGATTCCATTCAAGTTTTCTAGAAGGAAGCAAACAAAACTTCAAACCACTTGCTCCTTGAGAAAAATCAGTTGTAAGGTTACAAACTAATCATTAAACTGTGGGTACCATAGCGATGGCATATCCATGAAAAAAAATCCTAAAATAAAAAGTAAATCACGTAGCTACTTGAGTGTTTGGTTATGTTTATACTAAGACTAAGTTATTAGCACTGATACAATGGGACTAGGTACAGGTAATCCCCATATAAAACAGCACTTGTATAATATGGTTTGAGAATTGGGGAAGCCCCTCGTACAACACGGCATCCTAGAACACGGTTTCACTCTAACACGGTTTGAGAATTAGAGAAATCCCCGAACAACACATAGTGTATGTAATAAGAGCTTTTAAGAGCAAAAGATATCTCATTTGAAATTAGGGAAATCCCTGAATAACACGGAACATAATAAAAGCTTTTAAGAGCAAAAGGTATCTCATTTGAAATTTTTCATTCGAGCGTGGATGTAATATCAGATTTGACTGCAGAATTTTAAAACATATTAGAATTTTAAATCCATTTTGTTTGTGGAGTATTAAGTTCAGAGCATGAAGATATCTTGTCAAAAAGAAAATGCCCTCTGTTAATGGTGCTTAGAAGTGATGACGAAGAAAACATTATTTAATACATATTAATATGTTATACTTTTGGTGAAAATTGCTTTAATAAAGATATTTCTCTTAATTGTAAAAATATAATAGTATGTTTGTTTTTTTAATTTTTAGAACCTAACCCCCTTTCTTGTACTAGTTTTTTGTTTTGTGTAACGGATTCTCATAACACGGCATTTATAAGGAACCTAATAACCGTATTATACGGGGGTTACCTGTATTTAGCATTTAAGAGGCTGAAATTAAGCAATATTAAATACAATGAAGCAGAAGCCTCGTCATTTAGGAATGAATGTGCCACAAGAGAAGGTAAGCATTTGTGTCCTTATTTTTTAAAAGTATGGCCTGTTTTATTGTCAGTACCCATTTGACACCACTGTTTTGAAGACTGTAACTTAGAACTCACTCTATATATTGTCTTTACTGAACCTGTTGACTATAGTCTATATTTTTACACAATTACAGTTTTGGTGATTTCAGTTCAAGGATTAAGTGAATCCCTTATTCTTTAAGTAATGAAAACAAGTTAGTATTACTTAGCGGGGTCACTATGTACATTTTCTGGCAACCATTCCTATTTCTCAATATCATGATCACTTTTATTAGGAATGTTTAAATTATCTTCCATAGGCTACAATAGGCACGAGCCTTCTTTTCACAAAGCAGTGTGTAGCTTCTTTTTGTTTTTATGGTAAGAGTGGTTAATAACCTTCTTTCACACACACTATTTTAATTGTACATTTGCTTCACAGCTCTGTGTCCTGGGCAAAGTCCCTTAACTACCCTAGGCTTTTGATTCTTCCCTAATGAAATTTCAGTCATCACTGGTTATTGGACATACTGGGAATTATCCATACCCTTGAAACACGGAAAGCAGTTGCAATATTTTTTGAGCCATGCCTCTGTTCCCAGCATCTAGTGGTGGATTATTATTGTGGGAGTACAGGAGAGGAAGATGAAGTTTAGACTCTGTTCTTGAGAAACAAACAATCTTGAAATAGCGTTTGCAGAACAAGTGGTTAGACAAGTATTTGTGAGTTGTTGACAAAAGAATGGTTCTTTTATGGGGAAGAGTATTCTCTTTGACCAAGTTTGAGGATCTGTGTGGAGGAGGCAGATGAACTGAATCAAGTAGGGTGGTAGATGTCCCAGCTGCACTGTCCTTACATCCACTTGTATAACTATAGGTGGAAGCCTATAATTAAATTGTTAAATTTTGTGGCAAGATTTTAAATGCTGTGGGAGTTGAAGAGAAAGAGCAGGGTTGTGAAGTCATTGGGAAACATGGTTTGGGAGAGGATGAGGTTTCTGCTGAACCTTGAAGGGTGAGTAGAATTTGCAAAAGGGAAAGAAGAAAAATAAAGAGGAGGGCATTATAAGTGTGAGAGGTGTATACAAAGAGAGGGGGTTCTTACTAGAGAGAGGGAAAGAAGGAGGGGCAGGATAAAACAAAAGGTACTGATATAGGAGTTAATAGGCCATGTTCAGGAAAATGGTTGTGATCAAAAAGCTAATTTTAAGTGTTGTGGAAAGGTAAAACCAGTTAGACGTAACTAGTAGGACCACTCTAGAGGACCTTGGAAAATAACACAGAGATTAGATAATCTGTTTAGGCATAAGCAATTAATAGCTTCCTAAAAAGGGACTGACATGATCAAAATGTATTTGTAGGTTATTTTTCATTCAAAAGATATTTATTGAGACTGCACTGTGTCCATGCATTATACCAAATGCTATGGTGAATGCAGAGATGAGTGAGCTGTATTTCTACTCTAGTAAAATTATAGTCTTGTTGGGAAAATAAATTCATTCAATCAGTCTTTACTGAAGAGTTTATATAGCATTAATGGTTGATAATACTGACTTTGCTGTCAGGCAGACCTGGGTTTGAGACCTGGCTCTACCTATTTATATGTGACTTTATGCAAGTTATTCAAATTCTGTAAGCCGATGTTCTCTTCTTTAAAATGGGAATAACAATATCACCTGGTTCATAGAGGTTTTCTGAGAAGCAACTTGCATAATGTATATCAAGCATTTAGTATAGTCCATGTAAATAAGTCCTCCATAAATGTTAGCTGCTATAATATAAACTTACAATGATATGTTATTATATTGTCTTAATTATTATTATTACCTACTTTGTAGACACTGTGATAGGGGCTGGGAATATGAGGATGAATGGGGTATATATGGTGTCTTCCATCAAAGAACTTTGTATAATAATATTAAATGCTATCATTATGGTGACTATATTTTCCCATTCAAAAATTGGTACATATGATCTGAGAGTAAAACAGATATTTAAAACTGGAGCAGTCTGAAAGAATCCAGCATTGGTTATAATAGAAGAAAACACACAGTTCTGTGAGAGTACTGGGAAGATAGAATTTTTATCTCAGGTGGGGACAATCTAAAAAGACTTCCTTAAAGATGCTTTTGAAGAATAGATAAGAGGTGAGTGAAGAGCATTCCACAGAAGAGAAAGACTGGAGGTGAGAAAACACATGGCCTACTTGGGGAATGGGGTATCTTTTATTTATTTATTTTTAGTTAAATAGGTTTAATTATGAAACAATATTAGGCTGGTAGAAAAATATTCCTTCTTGTATTTAAATAGAAAAGCTCAAAGTATTTAACAGAAATAATACTTATGATGAGAGAAAACAAAGAACTTCATTAAGTAGGAAAGACAGGTTGAGGGAGAAAAGGATAAATACAATGATTATAACATTAAGCATTAATCGGCTGTATTCAGCTTCTGGTTTGTTGTGTTTTTTTTCAGTTACAATTGACATTCCATATATTAGTTTCAGGTGTTCAGCATAGTAGTTAGACATTTACATAATTTATGAAGTGATCACCCCAATTAGTCTAGTACCCACTTGGCACTATGCACAGTTATTACAATATTATTGACAATAGGGAATGGGGTCTCTTTATAGAGTGTGATTCAAGGGTGCAATGCATATAATGGGAAGTAACATTGGAAAGATAGGCGTGTCAATATGGAAAAGTATAGGGCCTTGAATATTGTGCTTACAAGTTGGGGCTTTCTTTTGCATGAAATATATCATAGATCTGCTTTTCAAGAAGTTAGTGTAAAGATTACATTTGAGACAAGACTGTATAGATCAGCTAAAAGGCTTTTGGAATAGGCCAGACATGAGGTGATAAAAGGTATGATGAAAGAATCCAGAATGCTTAGTGATTTACTTCACACTCCCTTTGTTTCTTGTGGCCAAACTTCAGTCTCAAATTTGTAAGCCTGGTGTCATGCGGAATGTCATGCGTGGTCTCTGGTCCCGCTCCCCACATAGGAACACAGGATATGGTGAGGCGAAAAAGGAACACCCACGGAGCCATAGATAGGGGAGTCATACCACTATAGTCTCGCTGGCGGCTGGGTTGGAGACATAGGAAGCAAGAGCCAGACGATCTGCAACCTGCCGTCCACTTGTCTCTGCCAACCAACCTCACTTGCTAGCTGCACTCCGCTTCTCTCAATCCGTAATCCACACTCCGCCACACCACACCAGGATGCCACACCACCACGCCACATCTTGCTAGCTTAGCCACGGCAGTTATATCAGTGGCTAATGGCTAACCAGTAACAGCTGATGGCCAACTAGTCACAGATGATTACCATTTACTACCTGAGCCAGCACCTTTCCACGTGAGGCTGAGAGCCTGGAAACTGCACTCCTGGCTCTGTTCCCACACTTGGAGACTGAGGAAAGTGGGTAAGTTGAAAAGGAAACCTGATTTGGCAGGAGAGATATTTGAAAGGCAGGAAAATAAGGTGGCAATAAGTTAAATTGTAGACACTCAGATTTTCCCAACTGGAGTCCTCCTCAGTGACCTTCCTTCTTTCTTGACCAGAGGGTCAAGTCTAGATTTTGACTGTAACGCCTCTAAATTGGACTGACCTTCTGTTCCAATTGTGTCTGTCACAAACCGTAGGCTCCAAACAGTGCTCCAACCACACTGTCTTTCTCCAGCTCCAGAATATCATTTTCTCTTTATGTCTCTGTGCCTAAAATTCCTTTACGAGTGATGTCTATCTGAGCAATTCCTACTTGTGTTCTAAGATAAAGTTCAGAAGTTACCTTCTCTGGAAAACCTTTACTGATGCCCACTCAATAAATATAACTATAATAGCGTGATAGCACTAAGGTTATATGTTGTTTTTTCCATCTGTTTCCCCCACTAGACAGTAAGTTCTTTGAGAAAAGGGCACTTTGGGTCCTAATTCTTTATATCGGCAGCACCCAATACTACCAGGTACATACTAAGCCTTCAATTAAGACTTCACTATAAATGAATGAGTGGGTGAATATGGTAGACATTCAAGTTGAAATCTTCTAGTCATTCAGAAACACGGTACTGGAGCCTGAGCAATCGTAAGAGTAAGTTGAGCTGTCGCTCAAAGTGTTGACGCTTATCTGACCTGGAGACTAGTGCTGTTGACTTGCTTAACGAGGGAGGAGGCAGGGTGGTGGTTTCTGTTGGTTGAGGTAGGTATGTGAAGTGTGGGTGTTCCAAAGCCCTGCCTGTATTGGGATGGAGGAAGGGGATAAATGCACAACTTTTTTGTTGACCACTGTTGAATTGTTCACACATAGCAGTGACAGTGGTTGTTTTTTTTCATTTGTAGTAAAATAATATATTCGTCCATGTTTTGTCCACTCTGTTGCTGTCTTCATGATACGAGCTCAAGTATGTGTTGCCAGATCTCTGATTTAAGCCTTGCTTTCCCAATTTTGTTTACCCATCATACTAGTGGCTGGGATAGTCTATGGTGAATATACTCTGCTATTTTCTTTTAGATGCCTTCCAATTTCAAGAAAAAAAATATAAAGTTCATGATCAACTCTTGATTATCCATGGAAGAGTTTCCCAATGTATGTGCCCTGCCTCCTGGCCCACATGGTACTGAATGACACAGATTAGTAAATAGATTATTCAGTCAGCTGCATTCCTAAAGTGAATCGCCTTAGGGAATTGAAAACAGGCTCCCCTCCTCATCTTTTGTCAAATACCTTTCAGAATTTGAGTAATAGTTTCAGGTAGTTATTTGCAGATACACCTTTCTCAACAAAGATTTGTGTTTGGGAGTTTAAGTGCAGTTAAATGAGCCAGTGGAGTGGTTTCATAATTGCCGTATTGTTAGTCAAACTCCGTAATTAGGGATGACTTCATAGGCATAAGATTCCTCTATGGGTGACGCCCTGAATTCAGACCCAGTTGTACACCATATCCTTTTATGAAAAAACAAACAAGGTATTGTTTGCTTTAGTTTTATTCCCTTATTTGAAAATCTGTTTTCCTGTGTCTCTGGTGTTTAGGGAGAGAGAGGGTTTGCTTTTTTTCCTGCTGCTTTTCCCTTTATGGAAGAAGCAAGCCTAGGAGCTAGGGATAGATCAAAGTGCTTTGCAGATAAGAGAATTCAGAAAAATGCAGAGATGCTGGGAGCTTTTACTGTTGATTCTTATTTCATTTGGTAAATTTAAAATGGAAGGAAAATATGTTTTTTTTTTTAATATCAGTTCTCTCTCTCTCTCTGTGTGTGTGTCTCTCTTTCCATGTAAGTAAATTTCACTTTTGTTCGAAGACAGAGAAGGGAAGTCAGACTTTCTTTTTGCCTGAACTTGAGGTTAAACTTTTTTATTCAACAAGTAATAATTTACTTTTTACCGCTTCACCTTTTATTTGTGCAAATTACGAGTAATGTGACAATATTAACAAGCTGTTCAAATATATGGTTATGGAAGGAGAACTGACTCTGGGTGGTGAGCACACAATGTGATATACAGGTGATGTATTATAGAAATGTACACTTGATTAAAAAAAGAAATGTACACTTGAAACCTATGTTTTACTAACCATTGTAACCCCAGTAAGTTTAATAAAAAAATAATTAACAAGCTGTTGGCTATTTTTTAAAGTGGTCCTGAAATATTTAATGTAAAATTTGTAATTTTTTAAACTTTTATTTATTTTAAGTGTATGTTTCCAGGACCCATCAGCTCCAAGTCAAGTAGTTATTTCAACCTAGTTGTGGAGGGCGCAGCTCACAGTGGCCCATGTGGGGATCGAACCAGCAACCTTGTTTTTAAGAGCACCGTGCTCTAACCAACTGAACTAACCGGCCGACCCCTGTATTTTTATTATTTTTTTAGTATCTCCTGGTTGCTTTTCAAGTTGTGTTTAGAAACTGGCCTTGTGAAGGAGCCAAATTGTGTCATGGGTAAAAGTGGCTGACAGGTTTTCTTTAGGACTATCCTTCTTAAATTACTTTGACTAAGGCTTATAATTTTTATATATGAAGGAGATCTATTATACTCTGTAGTCAGTAATTATAGGGCAAATGAGAACTTTTCATATATCCCAATTAAAAGTTCTTAAAACTTATGCCTTGTATTTATATAGCCTCTCACAATACTTAGGTATTCATTTATTCCCCATTTTCTTTTATTAAGGATTTGCAGTTGCTGTATAATACTTTATAGTTTACAACGTGCCTTCACATATGCCATCTTTAATCTTCATGAGGATCCTGGGGAAGTAGGTATTATTTATCACTATTTTCAAATGAGTAAACTGAGGCTCACAGAGATTAAATAAACTTGCTAATGGACACACTGCTAGGAAATAGCAGAACCCGGGCACTAATTTATGTCTTCTGATTCCACATCCAACCGTCTTTCCATTACAACATCCTTGGGTGAGGAACAACACCTTGCTACAAGGGCTCAGGATTGAATGAAGTGTCTACAGGGCAATAGTGTTGTCAAATCCTGTTTTGCTTCATAAGCCCCAGTCTGGGCTGTTTTAGTTGCTTTGAGGAGTACAATGCCCCATGAAGAGGAATAGAGCTTCTGTAGTTTTAATTTATAAGATTTTAATTTTTAGAAATCTGTTGATACTAACAATTGTCACCCCAATAAACTTTAATTAAAAAAAAATCTGTTGCTGCTACCTACCTACCTGGCAATCTTTCCTAAATTATTTAAATATGATGTTTTCTCCCAAGATAGTACTATTTGCTCAGTTTCTTTAAAGATAGCAATCAAGACTATGAATAGTCTTAAGGACCATCCTTTTTTTAATTTGTAGTGGGGAAAAATCTGCATTCAATAGCTGCATTAAATAGCTAAATTAAAAATTGTGATTTTTATCACCTAAAAGCATATATCGTGAGCCTTTTAAATTTGACTTTGTATTTCGTAGTTTTATCTCAGGTACTTCAGGGTAGCATTTATCTATTTTCTTTCAAATAATTATAAATAAATGAAATTGAGTTTATTTTTAATATTGTTTTTATTTTTCAGTTACAGTTCACATACAATATTATATTAGTTTCAGGTTTACAACATAGTGATAACCCTGATAAATCTAGTACCCATCTGACACCATACATAGTTATTACAATATTATTGACAGTATTCCCTATGTTATACTTTACATCCCCAAGACTATTTTGTAACAACCAATTGGTATTTCTTAATCCCTTCACCTTTTTCACCCAGCCCCCCCAACCCTTTTCCCAGCTGGCAACCATCAAAATGTTCTCTGTATCTGTGAGTTTGTTTGTTTTGTTTATTTTGTTCTTTAGATTCCCCATATATGTGAAATCATATAGTATTTGTCTTTTTCTGACTCACCCTACTCAGCACAATACTCTCTAGGTCCATCCATGTTATTGCAGATGGCAAGATTTCATTCTTTTTTATGACTGAGTAATAGTCCATTATATACAAGGTAGGAAAATTAGGTTCACAAACTCATCCTAGAAAAACTGCTGCATACCTCATTGCTGAATATCACTAAGGTCACCTTCGAAGTAGTCCCCTTGGGAAGCTATGCACCGGCGCCAGTGCCTAGTCCACCCTTTAAAGCAATTTTGGAACTCTTTTTCTGTAATGGTCATCAGAGCTGTCATTGTATGTCCTGAATGTCATCAAAATGTCTTCCTTTCAATATTTGCTTGATCTTCGGGTAAAGAAAAGTCATTGGGGGCCAGATCGGGTGAGTAGGGAGGATGTTCCAATACAGTTATTTGTTTACTGGCTAAAAACTCCCTCACAGACAGTGCCATGTGAGTTGGTGCATTGGTGTGATGCAACAGCCATGAATTGTTGGTGAAAACTTAGGGTCATCTAACTTTTGCAGCCCTTTCAGTACTTCCAAATACCAGTAAAGTTGGTTAACTGTTTGTCCAGTTGTAAAAATTCATAATGAATAATTCCTCTGATAATCAAAACAGGTTAGCAACATTGTTGCAACAAGTTCGTAAACTTAATTGTCAGGCCTTGTATATGTACCACTTTTTCTTTATCCATTCATTCATTGATGGACACTTACGATGCTTCCATATCTTGTCTGTTGTAAATAATGCTTCAGTGAACATACAGATGCACATGTCCCTTCAAAGTAGTGTTTTGGGTTTCTTCGGATAAATCCTTTTAAGTGGGATTACTGGATCCTTCTTTGTCTCTACTTATGTAGCCTTGGTTTTAGTCTATTTTGTCTGGTACAAATATTGCTACCCCAGCTTTGTTTTTAAATTCATTTCCATTTTCATGAATATCTTTTTCTATCCCCTTACGTTCAGTTTGTGTGTATCTTTTGATCTGAAGTAAACCTCTTATAGGCAGAGTCCTGTTTTCTTATCCATTTAGCCACCCTATGTCTTTTGATTAGAGCATTTAATCCATTTACATTTAAAGTAATTGTTGATAGATATGCAGTTATTGCCATTTTATTATTTACATTTTTTATCTTTTTGGGGGATGTTCTTAAGTTCCTTTAAATTCCTTGTAATGCTGGTTTGGTGATGAGGAACACCTTTAGCTCTTTCTTGTCTTGGAAACTATCTTTCCTTTGATTCTAAATGATACTTTTACTGGGTAGAGTAATCTTGGTTGTAGGTCCTTGCTTTTCATCGCTTTGAATATTTCCTGCCAATTCCTTCTGGCCTGCAAAGTTTCTGTTGAGAAATCAGCTGACAGTCTTATGGGGGCTCCCTTGTAGGTAAGTAACTGCGTTTTCTCTTGCTGCTTTTAAGATTCTCTTTGTCTTTAACCTTTGGCATTTTAATTATGATGTGTCTTGGTGTGGGCCTCTTTGGGTTCATCTTATTTGGGACTCTCTGCTCTTCTTGGGCTTGTCTATCTACTTCCTTCACTGGGTTAGGAAAGTTTTCAGTCATTATCTTCAAATAGGTTTTCAGTTCCTTGCTCTCTCTCTTCTCCTTCTGGTACCCCTGTGATGCAAATGTTGGTATGCTTGATGTTGTCCCAGAGGCCCTTTAAACTATCCTCTTTTTTTTTATTCTTTTTCCTTTTTTCTCTTCTGTTTGGGTGTTTTCTGCCACCTTACCTTCCGAATTGCCGATTCGACCCTCTGCTCTATCTAATCTATGTTGATTCCCTCTAATGTACTCTTTATTTCAGTTATTATATTCTTCATTTTTGACTGGTACTTTTTTTTTTAGGTTTTCTATCTCTGTTTTTATGTTTCCTGTCTCTTTATAGAAGTTCTCCCTGAGATTATCGAGCATTCTTATAAGCAGTGTTTTGAACTCTGAGTCTGGTAGATTGCTTGTCTCCATTTTCCTTAGTTCTTTCTCTGGAGCTTTGTTCTGTTTCTTCATTTGGGATATGTTTTTTTCCTCCCCATTTTGGCTGCTTCCCTGTGTTTCTTTCTATGATTTAGGCAGGGCTGCTATGTCTCCCAGTGTTAGTAGAATGGCCTTATGTACTAGGTGTCCTGTGGGGCCCAGTGGTGGAGTCTCCCTAGTCACCTAAGCCGGGTGCTCCAGGTGTGTCCCTTTGTGTGGGTTGTGTCTGCCCTCCTGTTTCAGTTGAGCCTTGGTTGCTGTTTGCATGTCAATAGGAGGGATTGACTCTCAGACTGATTGGTTATAAGGGCTGACTCTGACTGCAATGGAGCAACTATTGTGCAGGGGCTGACCCTACCAAGCAGGATTTGCTTTAGCAGAGCTCTGGTGCCTCCCAGTCTGCCCTTTGAGTGTGTCATCTGTGGAGGCAGCAGGGTGGTGCTCTGGTGCTGTCTGAAGTGGGCCACTGGGTGTGCAGGCCCTGAACCTCCTGGGAAGGCCCCCACTGAAGGCTGGGTTCAGCCACTGCCTGTGACCTGCCTGGGGCCACATGGTATGAGCCACAAAACAATCTGCAGATGGCCACCACCTGTGCTGGGCTTGGAGGTCCCGGGAGAGGCTTAGCTGTGAACCAAGGATGTCTGCCACCTGTGCCGGGCTTGGGGCTGCTTAGCAAGAGGTATGGGGCACACTGAGGCCAGATGCTGCTTGTTTGGGGTTTAGAACTTATAGCTAGTGCGTCAGCAAGTAAGTCTGTGCAAGAGCCCTTTAAGAGTAACGCCTGGGACTGCAGCTGCCCTCATCTCACTCAGCCACATCTCCGCTGGTTTTCACATCCAGAAGTTATGGAGTCTTCTCTCCCCAGCCCTGGAACCCTGGCCTGGGGAGCCTGGTGTGGGGCTGGGACCCCTCACTCCTCTGGGAGGACCTCCACAGCTGAGATATCCATCCTGATTTTTAACCACCACATATGAGTGTGGGACCAGCCCATTCCATGTCTCCGCCCCTCCTACCAGTGTCAACATAGCTTCTTCTGTATGTCCGTAGTTGTAGGACTTCTGTTTAGCTAGACTTCAAGTGATTCTCAAGGATGGTTGTAGTTTAGTTTTAGTCTTGATGTGATCAGGAGACGATGCAAGCACAGTGCTTACCTACTCCACCATCTTCACCAAAAATTAAATTGAGTTTATTTAAATGAAAGACTCCTAAATCAAACCATTCTGTTATCCTAGACCAAACTTTCCTGGAAATGTTGAGTTAGGGATATATGCATGTTCTAATTTTTAAAAAATTATTATTCAGGTATGCCCCTTACTGTCTCCTGTAGAGGAAAATCTGAATTGTAGATGTAAAATAAGTCACTTTATGCTTTCATTAAGACAATTAGACAGGAATAAGACATTAGAAAAATTGATCTTATATTTTGGGGTTTTTTAATGCTGCATTGTATTAATGTATTTTTTTAAGTAAACAGGTGCCTTGAAATCATTTCTATGAGATCTAAGTAGTTCCTGATTTTGTAGGAAGAACAAAAGTACTCCTTTCCTGGCCTACTAATTCACTTTGTGTTGAGTTATAATTATTTACATGTTTGCCTTTCCTAGATTGTAAATACGTTGAGGGTAGGAATTAGTCGTCTAACAGGTGCCTAAAATACTGGTAAAGTTGTTTGAGGATAGAGGTGTATGTGTGTTGGAGAGGAGTATAGAGAAGAGGGAAAGAGATTTTGTCCTGTTCAACCGTCATGTCTTCCAAGGGTGGGAAGTGGAAGGATTTAGTCAGAACCCACGGGTCAGCAGGAATGAAGGGTGGGTGATGGCAGGAGTTACCATATTTTGCTGTGTATAATGGGCACCCACGTTTTTGGCCCAAACTTTCAGGGGAAAAAATCTTTCATTTTAATTTTTTAATTCAAGTTTTTATCTGTTTACATTTAGGTACTTGTTTTTTGTATTATAAAGGATTTTTTGTGTTTAGCTTTTAACGTATTATGGCACAAGAAATTTTATGTAACAAATCATTACAAAACACAAGAACAGATATAAGGTACAAGAAAGTTTACATACCGGTAACAAATTTAAGACATTTATGTATCCTAGAAGGCCAAGACCTCTTTGTTATTGCAAGCTCATCATAAGTTCAACAAAAACAATGATCCCATTCCAGGGTACTATTTTGCATACGGATATCGTTATTGATTTCTAGAGTTACACTTTTAACTCATAAGCATAAACAAAAGAATTAAAAACATTTATATAGATACAGAATTAGTAGAACCCATGTGTAATGTACATTCTTATTTTTTCCTCACAAATTTGGGCAAAAAAATGTACATTGTACATGACAAAATACGGTATGTCCAGAACCATCTTTGTCTAATCTTCTTTTGTATAGTAGTGATAATGGTAGTATGAGACTAAAATTGAATGTATTTTTTTAAATTCACATACTTTAGATTATTCCTGACTCACAAACTGCCCAAACTGGAAAGGACCTTCAGAGATAAAGGAGAGGCAACATGTTTTGGATTTTCTGAGGCAGTCTCATTTTCAAACTTTCTGTGCCATTGTTCTGTATGGTATAATTCTTGGAGATAGGTAATAATTTCATATTGAAAACATGATTACTTAAAATATGCACAAGTAAAATTAGAGTAAACCCTATGTAGTATTTTTGTAATCAGAAATGTTGAACATCATATTACTAAAATATAGAATGCTTTTTAAAAGTTCTACCATTGGGTTGCAGTTTAACTTACAAAAATTTTTTTATGCTTAATCTTTAAAATGTGTGACTTCATATCTAACTGAAGATCTTTCTTTACCTTAGAGATCCTGAGACTACTCTGAAAAGTATTTTTACCCAACTGATCTACTGATCTACTGAGAAGTTGTCTGTCTTTAGCAGCATCTTAACACCATAGGTAAGAAAAGTTTACATGTATAAACAGGCAAGTTCTGATTTATGTTTTTTAAAAGTTTTTTTTTAAATTACCAGTCATTTTAAATGTCAATTGCATTATGGTGGAAACTTACCTAATAGTATAATATGGTCATTTTAAAACTTCCCAGGGATTTGAGAAATGTGGGCTTGCATTCCAGTTTCATGGCCCCTCTGAGCCTATATTATCTAATAAAAGATGGGGTAACTTCATAAGGTTGTTATGAGGGTTCAGGAAATTAATATGAATGTGAATTTATCTAATGTAGTGCTTGGTGCATAGTTGTTGAATGATGAATTTATTAAAGTACTATTTTATTGAGTGCTTTACTATGTGCTTGGGACTGTGATAAGTTCTAGAAATGATGACTATGGCTGTCACAAAGACAGATGTGGCCCAGCTCTCTCTTGAGAGCTTCTCTCTGCTGAGTATTAGGCTTAATGTCAAAAGATGAGTTGGTGAGTAGTTTTTAACTTTTAATAAAACTGTCTAAAAGGGATAAATATAAGACCTCAAATTTGTATTTTGTACTGTATAGTTACTGAAATTTAACTCATAGAATACTTATTTGAAAAGGCAATACATTTAGGACAGTGAAACTATTTTTTTGATACTTTACTGGTTGATATGTGTCATTATGTAGTATTTGTCAAACCCCATATAATATATTAACACCAAACATGAACCTAATGTAAACTATGGACTTCGTGTGATTATGATGTGTTAGTGTAGGTTCATCATTTTTAACAAATGGACCACTCTGGTGCAGGATGTTGATAATGGGCGAGGCTTGTATGTGAGGAGAAAGGCATACATGGGAACTAAACTCTGTACTTTCTGTTCAATTTTGCTGTGAATCTAACTGTTCTAAAAAAGTGAAGTCCTGGGGCGGCCGGATGGCTCAGTTGGTTAGAGTGTGAGCTCTGAACAACAGGGTTGCCAGTTCGATTCCCACATGGGCCAGTGAGCTACGCCTTCCACAACTGGATTGAAGACAATGAGCTGCCGCTGAGCTTCCGGAGGGGTGGCCGGATGGCTCAGTTGGTTAGAACGTGAGCTCTCAACAACAAGGTTGCCGGTTTAATTCCCAAATGGGATGATGGGCTGCACTCCCTGCAACTAAAGATGGAAAACGGCAACTGGACTTGGAGCTGAGCTGTGCCCTCCACAACTGGATTGAAGGACAACTACTTGGAGCTGAAGGTCCCTGGAGAAACACACTATTCCCCAATATTCCCCAATGAAATTTATTTTTTAAAAAAGTGAAGTCCTTAAAAAAGATTAAAAGAAAAATAACCAAAGCCAATAAAAGGCAACACATAATTGTTTTCGTTTCCTTATCTCCAAAAATTGTTAATAGGTTTGTGTTTGGGGATTATCCATTGTGATACAGACCTCCTTTCTCTATTGTAGGGCTCATTAAGGTCGAGATCATAAATATTGTGTGTCTAGAGGCAAAATCAAGAATATTATATTATTGATATTAAGGATATAATATTATTTCCACAAATTTTTACTGACAAAATCCAAAATATAATAATAATTGAGTACTTTTTTTGTAATACAGGTCTACGGATGAAAATAATGGAATTTTGGGGGGAGGATAACATTTCACTTAATTGGGGTTCAGAGTTAATGTGTCTTATCATCAAAATTGACTGCAGATGTTTGTTTATCTATAAAAACATACTTAGCTTGTGGGGCCATAGAAAAACAAGTGGTGGTTCAGATTTGGCTTATAGGACATAGTTTGCCAAACCCTGCTCTATTTGTGAAATTGGTAAAATAGGACCAAATCAGAAAGGGTGTAAACTAAAATAAGTTACGTGCACAAGGATATGTTTATTAGTACACATTTGTATATACTTCTGTATCAAAGCCAAGTATAATTTGTTTTAATTGACTCCTTCAATGGGAGTGATTGGTAGGTGTTAATATGCTATTTAAAAATCAGTGTTTTCACAATGAATGATTTTAAAGTGGTTCATTGGGGAAAAAATGGTAACTGTGTGAGCTGATGGATGTGTTAACTAACTTTACTGTAGTAATCATTTCACAATATACATATAAACCATCAAAATTTACACAATATTATATGTGCAATTATATATCAATTATATCTCAATAAAGCTGGAAAAATGGAAATAAAACAGTAAGATAGATGATAGATAGATAGATAGATAGATAGATAGATAGATAGATAGATAGATAGAGAGAGAGAGATAGATAGATGGCTTAATGGAAAAGTTGTATTTTATATGAATCTTTGGCCATGTAATTTCGACTTTTAGTTTTGGCACATATAACCAAGAATTTCTATTAGGTATCTTTTTCCCATCATTGCTGGGTACCTTGGCTCTTCCTTATACTCATTTAATGTAGTGTAGAATTTTGTCCTTGAAAGGAAGATTCAGAAATATTTTTTTCTGAGTAACTTTTGGTAAATGATGAGTTCTCATTTGTTTATTTGTTTTTTTAATTTTGGCTGTAGCTACTAGTACGGGAACCTATTCAGCTGGTTTTGATAGTTTGCAATTATGTTTAAATTCCTAAGATGAGCATTTTGCAGGAGTGCTTATAATATATTCATCACAAAAGTTTTTAAAGTCTGAACCCTTTTTGGTTTCTCTTTAGATCTTCCATAAATGGATGAGATGGCTACCACTCAGATTTCCAAAGATGAGCTTGATGAACTCAAAGAGGCCTTTGCAAAAGTTGGTAAGTATTTTTGTAGTTTAACTATAGTAAAGCAATCATTATTTGGCCCTAATGAAAGTTATTTCTTTAAATAATTACATGAACAGTTAAATCACGAACCTTAGGGCAAGATAGTTAACATCAATGGGATAAAGTTTTAGAAGCTACACTTGAAACTATTACTTCTAATTATATCTAGTATCTAATATAGTCAAAGGTTTTTGGTTTGGGGTCCCAGTCCTTAACTGGGCCTGCTGTGGCCCCTGAAATTTTTAGACAAACTTTGTATTGTTATCATATTTGATGTATCATATTTTTCTTAGGAGAGAATTTGGAGCTTTCAAAGGGATATGTGACCCCTGAAAATGTTAAGAACCATAAATGCTGTTTTACCTTTCCCTATTTAGCTTGGTTTTATTGCCTTTCTCATATATCTTCAGTGCCTTGCAATAATGCAGACTGTTCTACCTTTGCATTAACTTACAGCATCAGTATAGGTTGGGAAATCATAGCATGTCATTTGGTTCATCTTTTAACATCATATAACATGTCTTAGAATTTAGTATGGAAGTATAGTATTTAGCAGATATGGAAGTAGTTTATATAGTATTTACATTCCAAATTTCAGTGCGCAGGTCAAGTCAATAGAAGATAACGAGAAAATGGTAAAAACTGATTATTGATGTGTTTACTCACATAAGTCAACATGTGCTTAGAGAGGTAGACTATTACTATTTGGTATCTCCTTAATTAAAGGATATGAAGTTGGATCATAATGAGTTGTTATTTAAATCAGAATCTACTCTTTGGCCTATGTTGAAAATCCCATTACTGAAAAGTAAGGATGGGTACATCTCTATTCCCATACATTTATGATTAACATTTTCTATGAAGGCATTTAGTAGTAATTGCATGCCTTGGGAAGAATAATGAGCCCCAGGCACAGTCACTATTCATAATCCCATCAGAATTCTAACTAGAAAAAAAATCAAATAGACCAGAACCTAACAGGATTCATCTTTCAGTGTTGGCTGAATTAGGCTGTTAAACATCCTAGTTTGTTTCTTTATGAATGAAATTTTGGGGTAAGAACCATGACTTATTATTGCTATTGTTCAATCTTCAAGCCCTTACCTCCTCAAATTAATGTTTATTGTTGAATACAGGCCTTGTTCTTTTGAGCAGCAGTCTTGAAATATTTGTGTGAATAATATTTTTAAAAAATTAAAGATAAGGGGCGGACGGGTGGCTCAGTTGGTTAGAGCGCAAGCTCTGGGCAACAGGGCTGCTGGTTCGATTCCCACATGGGCCAGTGAGCTGCGCCCTCCACCACTACAATGAAGTCAATGAGCTGCCGCTCAGCTCCCGGGTGGCCAGATGGCTCAGTTGGTTGGAGCGCGGGCTCTCAACCACAAGGTTGCCGGTTTGACTCCTACAAGAGATGGTGGGCTGCGCCCTCTGCAACTAACAATGGCAACTGAACCTGGAGCTGAGCTGCGCCTTTCACAACTAAGATTGAAAGAACAACAACTTGACTTGGAAAAGTCCTGGAAGTACACATCATTCCCCAATAATGTCCTGTTCCCCTTCCCCAATAAAAATAAGCTTTTTTTTTAAAATTAAAGATAGTTCAAATATGTTTACTTGATGCAACTGGAATACTTTTATCAGTAAAAGAGTTTAATTGCTCCTTAAAAGCTTAATGATAGAAATAGGATTGACCAATTATCTCCATGGAGGAAACAGGATTAAACTGCACTAAGTGAGGGATCACATAGAGTTTGGACTGCAAGAAAGGCTCATTGTTGGAATCACTGTCTTATTTTAAATCATATATCTTGGAGAGTTTAGGGTTGGCAAACAGCTTCCCAAAGGTAGGAGATTTGACCATGTGTCTCATTGGAGTCCCTACCGGGCATACATTCCTAATATATGCAGACTTTTATTAGTCTATATTCTGTAAATAGGAATTCTGGAGTTCAGAATTTCTGCCTGTTCTGCATTTTATGCTTTTGTATTCCTCCCTCAGTATCTAGCTCAGTGTTACACATGTAAGATTCTCAATAAATATTTAGTTAATTGAATCCCAAGGAATTATACATAGTCTTTTCATGTACTGGGACTTTATCATCAAATGTAAACTCAATAGGGCCATTGTTATGAAGATTTTCATCATGGTGGAATTTATTACTAAAGATTTTGGCCATTACATTGTAGCACATAAAGTTTATATATACTTTTCAGCATAATAAAGGCTTGTGTGTAGTCTTTTAGAAAAGACCCAGTTGAATCTTTTAATTTTCCTTTAAAATCTTTGTAGTTTTTTTAGTTGTTAGTTATGGAGCCTTCAGGCAACTGTCAAAGGTATTATGGAAATCTTTTTTTTTCTTCATTAAGGGAAGCTTGATTTTAAAAATAAGCTCTGTAACTTATTCTCCTGTCAGGGACAATTTTTCTTATTTTGAGGGGGAGGGTAGTGAGGATTACTTTGTCTCAGTTCAATTGTGACAAAGTATGGAAATCGTTATATGATTTTTTCCCATCTATTAACAATAATGGCCTTGATTATCTCTTTAGAAATTCAACAAAATCTTAGTGTATGGAGAAAATCTCTGTAATTACGACTAATCATAGGTTTTGTTCAATCAATTAGTAGTGCTTTGAAACTCTCTTTACTAGCAATAAATCAAGTATTAGGATTTAAAATTCTCCTTTCACTCACTCTCTGCACCTGCTTAGTGTTAAGCTCCAAACAGAATATTTTCATTTAATTATTTTAATTTTCTTAAAATTTGTTTCCAGTATTTCCCACTGGGATACCAGAAACCTTGTCTCTCATTGTTTTCCTACTTCATAATGTTTCTGTTTTAATTCAAATGCAATGCTGCGTAAGTTTTTTCTAAAGAAGAATAAACAAAACTTTCAGAACACATAGGAAGTAAATATTTACCAACTAGAAAATGTCTTTTACATTCTGAGACTTTAATCTTGTTATGGAAGCTAGAGGTCATTGTATGATTACTTGTAATAAAGATAAATTCATGTAATGTAAATCTTCAGATTGGCTTTAAAGTCCTGCAAACACTTCTGACTTTTTTCTCTCCTAAGGAATTGTTCCTGAGCTTTGGGTTTTTTTAAACATGAATTCAGCAGTTTAGAAATAAAAGAATAATGGAGTTTCTTAAATAACTAGGAATAGTGTGGGTATATTCCTTTGACATTGCTCACCAAACTGAGCTAAAAAAATGTTGGTTGTAGCTGTACCAGATTTTCTCATTTCAGGAAATTGAGTTGTTTCAAATGACTTGATATTCTCTAGTATATAAAAACCACATCAGGATGATGCCACAAAAAGTCTGGTGGTTTAGTTTGATTTACTCTTAGTAGTCAATAAAACTATACGAGTTTATATTTGTTTAATTATGACTTGAAAAATAAAAACTATAGCTCAACTGAAAAAAATAAACCAACCAGTTCTCTTTTACGGTGCCATCTGCTTAATTATTGATGGACTAGTATTAGAAACGAAGGTCTTGAGATAGTCTGAAAGCCATGTTTTGACAATGTGGAAGATAAGAGTACAAATGTGTGGGGGTGTGGGGAAGAACAAGAGCCACACACGTGTGAGAGAATGTGCTCGTGTGAGTGTGTGTGTTTAGTTGTGTATGCATTTTTAAAGTGGGAGAATGGCAGCAAGTGGTAAAATGATGGTCCAACTGCTGGAAATTTTGAGTTGGAAAAAGATTGCTAGACATTTTTGATTGCTTGGTCTCAGCTCTCTAACTTTGTCCATCCTTCAGCTGTACATGACCTCCACTTTAGGTTATCCACTATTAGTATGAATTCTTTAGCTGGGACCCATTAAACTGCGTCTTAGATTTGCTGGAATGAGCTACCTGAAGAGGTATAAGCTGGGAAAACCCATGTTTAGGTAAGCATCTGGAGATGTTTAACAGCTGCCTTTTCTAAAATTTTAATGCCAGTGAAAGCTTGACTTTACTGCTTAGATGTTAGGGTGGAATATAATCTAAATTCTGCACCAGTATTTTGACTGAGTCTTTTAACTCAGTGTATCATGTGCTTTCATGGGCATTCAAAATCGTGTGTGTATGTAAGTCCATTGTTAGACATATAGATTCCTATTGGCATTTTTTAGAGCAAAAAATGTGGAATATATTGGTTAAACGAAATGGAACTTTTAAACCCAGCTTTTCTGAAAGGAAGTGCATCTGCACTTGATTTGTTTTCTTCTTTAAGTCCTAATGAGCACTGTCCGGAGTGGGGTAGTAAAGAAGTTGCATCTGTGTTGCAGATGAGGACACACATATTCGAACTCTTTATAAAGAAAGATACTAGATTTAGACAGATTCAAGGATGGTTAAAGCAACACACAAACACACACCCTGGGGTCAAACGAAATCCCAGTCTTTCTTACTGTCAGATTTGTAAGACCAAGTAGCACCCCAAAAGATGCATTTTAAGTGATTGCCCCACATACCACTTGGACATGGGCAGTGTAAAACAGCAGCTAAAATCAAAACCACTTGAATTCTGGCTCAGCTTTCTCCAGACAAGTACTTAAAATAGCTTAAATAACAGGATGCAAGGGGAGGGAAAACATTTCCTTTTAAGGATGTGTATTCTTGGTGTGATTCAAACTTCTGCAGGAACATGGCTGCATAATAAGTTTATTTACTTTAAGGTTACTTGGGGGAGGGTGTTGGGAGAGTTAACTGGCAGTTAAAATAATACTTGGTAAAAGAGCATAATGAGGTTTCTTTTAAAACGGAATGCAGATGTGAACCTACATGTGTCATCAGAGAGAGAGGAGAAAGGGGGGTGGAGGGAGGAAGGGAAGGAGGGAGAATCTGTTGTTACCAGCAGTTGGTTCCTTTCTGATGAATTCAGTAGCCAATATAAAAGACGAGCCTCTTTGGTGCAGCATTGGGGGACTCTTAGTGATTATTTTTTAAGTATAGTGATTTTTTATTTTAATTTTTATTTGTTTATTTAAATTAGTTTCAGGTGTACAAAACAGTGCAATAGTTAGACATTTCACCCCTCAAAAAGTGATAACCCCCTCCCCCAATCTGTTGCCCCTCTGACATCGTATATACCTGTTACAATTCCATTGATTCTATTCCTTATGCTATACTCCATATCACGTGACTATATATATATATTATTATTGACATACAATATTATTCAGCTTCAGCTTCAGGTGTACAGTGCAGTGGTCAAGCATCTACACCGTCCATGAAGTGGTATCGCTAATAAGACGTGTTCCCATCTGACACCCTACAAAATCTTTTTTTTTTTTTTTTTTTTTTTATTAAATTTATTGAGGTGACAGTTGTTAGTAAAATTACATAGATTTCAGGTGTACAATTCTGTATTACATCATCTATAAATCCCGTTGTGTGTTCATCACCCAGAGTCAGTTCTCCTTCCATCACCATATATTCGATCCCCCTTACCCACATCTCCCACCCCCCACCCCCCACCCCCCACCCCCCTTACCCTCTGGCAACCACCAAACCATTGTCTGTGTCTATGAGTTTCTGTTTCTCATTTGTTTGTCTTGTTCTTTTGTTGTTTTGGTTTATATACCACATATCAGTGAAATCACATGGTTCTCTGCTTTTTCTGTCTGACTTATTTCGCTCAGCATTACACTCTCAAGATCCATCCATGTTGTCACAAATGTTCCTATATCATCTTTTCTTACTGCCGAATAGTATTCCATTGTGTATATATACCACAACTTCTTCATCCATTCATCTATCGAAGGACATTTTGGTTGTTTCCATGTCTTGGCCACTGTAAACAAAGCTGCAATGAACATTGGAGCACACGTGTCTTTATCTCTAAATGTTTTCAGATTTTTTGGGTAGATACCCAGGAGAGGGATTGCTGGGTCATATGGCAATTCTATTCGTAATTTTTTGAGGAACCTCCACACCGCCTTCCATAACGGCTGCACCAGTCTGCATTCCCACCAACAGTGTATGAGGGTTCCTTTTTCTCCACAGCCTCTCCAACATTTGTTACTATTTGTCTTGTTGATGATGGCCATTCTGACTGGGGTGAGGTGATATCTCATTGTGGTTTTGATTTGCATTTCTCTGATGATTAGTGATGTTGAGCATTTTTTCATATGTCTATTTGCCATTTGTATGTCCTCTTTGGAGAAATGTCTCTTCAAGTCCTCTGCCCATTTTTCAATTGGGTTGTTTGTTTTTTTGTTGTTCAGTTGCATGAGTTCCTTGTATATTCTGGATACTAGCCCCTTATCGGAGGCACTGTTTGCAAAAATCTTCTCCCATTCAGTTGGTGGCCTCTTTATTTTGTCAATGGTTTCTTTTGCTGTGCAGAAGCTTTTAAGTTTCATATAGTCCCATTTGTTTATTTTAGCTTTTACTTCCATTGCCTTTGGAGTCAAATTCATAAAATGCTCTTTGAACCCAAGGTCCATAAGTTTAGTACCTATGTTTTCTTCTATGCAGTTTATTGTGTCAGGTCTTATGCTTAAGTCTTTGATCCATTTTGAATTAATTTTGGTACATGGTGACAAATAGCAGTCCAGTTTCATTCTTTTGCACGTGGCTATCCAATTCTCCCAGCTCCATTTATTGAAGAGGCTGTCTTTGCTCCATTGTATGTTTTTAGCTTCTTTGTCAAAAATTATCTGTCCATATTTATGTGGTTTTATTTCTGGGTTCTCAATTCTATTCCATTGGTCTATATGTCTGTTTTTCTGCCAATACCATGCTGTTTTGATTATTGTGGCCCTGTAGTACAGGCCAAAGTCAGGAAGTGTGATACCTCCATTATAGTTCTTTTTTCTTAAGATTGCTTTGGCTATTCGGGGTCTTTTGTGGTTCCAAACAAATCTGATGATTTTTTGTTCTATTTCTTTAAAATATGCCATTGGGATTTTGATGGGGATTGCATTGAATCTGTATATTGCTTTGGGTAATATGGCCATTTTAACTATGTTGATTCTTCCAATCCATGAGCACGGAATGTCTTTCCATTTCTTTGTGTCTTCTTCAATTTCTTTCAGAAAAGTCTTATAGTTTTCAGCATATAGGTCTTTCACATCCTTGGTTAAGTTTATTCCTAGGTATTTTATTCTTTTTGATGCAATTGTAAAAGGAATTGTTTTTTGTATTTCTTTTTCTGAGATTTCATTGTTGGTATATAGGAAGGCAATGGACTTTTGTGCGTTGATTTTGTAGCCAGCAACTTTACTGTATTCGTTGATTGTTTCTAATAGCTTTTTGGTGGAGTCTTTAGGGTTTTCTATATATAGCATCATGTCATCTGCAAAGAGTGATAATTTAACTTCTTCATTCCCAATTTGGGTGCCTTTGATTTCTTTCTCTTGCCTGATTGCTCTGGCAAGGACTTCCAACACGATGTTGAAAAGCAGAGGTGATAGGGGACATCCCTGTCGTGTTCCTGAACGTAGAGCAAAGGGCTTCAGTCTTTCTCCATTAATTATGAGATTAGCAGAGGGCTTGTCATATATGGCTTTTATTATGTTAAGGTATTTTCCTTCTATACCTATTTTATTAAGTGTTTTAATCATAAATGGATGTTGTATCTTGTCAAATGCTTTTTCTGCATCAATTGATATAATCATATGATTTTTGTCCTTTATTTTGTTTATATGATGTATCACATTGATGGATTTGCGTATGTTGAACCATCCTTATGCCCCGGGGATGAACCCCACTTGGTCGTGATGAATAATCTTTTTAATGCATTGTTGTATTCGATTTGCTAGAATTTTATTTAGGATTTTTGCATCGGTATTCATCAGAGATATTGGTCTGTAGTTTTCTTTTTTTGTGCTGTCTTTACCAGGTTTTGGTATCAGGGTAATGTTGGCCTCATAAAATGTGTTGGGGAGTACTGTTTCTTCTTCAATTTTTTGGAAGAGTTTGTGCAGAATTGGTATTAGATCCTCTTTGAAGGTTTGGTAGAATTCACTAGTGAAGCCATCTGGTCCCGGACTTTTGCTTTTGGGAAGGTTTTGGATGACTGATTCAATTTCGTTACTGGTGATCGGTCTGTTTAGATTTTCCAGTTCTTCATGGTTCAGCCTTGGAAGGCTATATGTTTCTAAGAACTTATCCATTTCTTCTAGGTTGTTGAATTTGGTGGCATATAGTCCTTCATAGTATTCTTGGATGATCCTTTGTATTTCTGTGGTGTCCGTGATAACTTCCCCTTTTACGTTTCTGATTTTGTTAATCAGTGTCTTCTCTCTTTTTATCTTAGTAAGTCTAGCCAAGGGTTTGTCAATTTTGTTAATCTTCTCAAAGAACCAGCTCTTTGTCACATTAATTTTTTCTATTGTCTTTCTGTTCTCTATTTCATTTATTTCTGCTCTAATTTTTGTTATTTCCTTTCTTCTGCTGACCTTGGGTTTTACCTGTTCTTCTTCTTCTAGTTCTTTAAGGTGTAACATGAGGTTATTTATTTGGGAATTTTCCTGTTTCTTGAGATAGGCCTGTAATGAGATAAATTTCCCCCTTAAAACTGCTTTCGCTGCATCCCAAAAATTTTGGTAGGATGTATTTTCATTGTCATTTGTTTCTATGTATCTTTTGATCTCTCCTCTAATTTCTTCTTTGACCCAGTCCTTCTTTAAAAGTATGTTGTTTAGTCTCCATGTATTTGTGTTTTTTCCCGCTTTCTTTTTACAGTTGATATCCAATTTCAAAGCCTTGTGATCAGAGAATATGCATGGTATGATTTCAATCTTTTTAAATTTGTTGAGACTGATTTTATGTCCCAATATATGGTCTATCCTTGAGAATGTTCCATGTACACTAGAAAAGAATGTGTAGTCTGATGTTTTAGGATGAAGTGCTCTATAAATGTCAATTATGTCCATTTCATCTAATGTGTCATTTAGGGCTACTATGTCGTTATTTATTTTCTGTTTGGATGATCTATCCATAGCTGTCAATGATGTATTTAAGTCCCCTAGTATAATTGTGTTTTGGTCAATTTCTCCCTTTAGTTCTGTTAGTAGTTGCTTGGTGTATTTCGGTGCTCCCTGACTGGGGGCATAAATATTGATGACTGTTATGTCTTCTTGTTTTACAGTCCCCTTCACCATTATGAAATGTCCATCTTTGTCTCTTGTTATCTTTTTCACCTTGAAGTCTGTTTCATCTGATATCATTATGGCTACACCTGATTTTCTCTGGGCACCATTTGCTTGGAGTGTCAATTTCCACCCTTTCACTTTGAGTCTATGCTTGTCCTTGTAGCTGAGATGTGTCTCTTGGAGACAGCATATGGTTGGGTTTAGTTTTTTGATCCAATCTGCTACTCTGTGCCTTTTTATTGGTGAGTTCAGTCCATTTACATTTAGGGTGATTATTGATATGTGAGGATTTCCTGTCATTCTCTCTTTAGTTTTCTGGTAAGGCTGTGTCTCCATTGTTTCTTTGCCTTTTTGTTGTTGTCTATTATTTCTGTGTGGTGGTATTCTATGATGTTTCCCTCTGTTTCTTCTTTTATTTCAGTATATATTTCAGTTCTGGATTTTTTTTGAGTGGTTACCCTTAAGTTTATGTAAAAGTAAGTTTGATATTTAGAGTATTCCATTTTCTTCAGCACGCTTACTTTCTCCATTCCCATATTCCGGTTCAGGCCTTTATTCTCCCCCTTTTTGAGTTTTGGTTGCCACAAATTGTCCCTGTTGATGGTGGTCGAATAGCCTCCTTTAGTATTTCTTGTAGTGCAGGTCGTGTATTAGAAAATTCCCTCAGCTTCTGTATGTCTGGAAAGGTCTTTATTCCTCCTTCATATCTAAAGGATATCTTTGCTGGATATATTATTCTTGGCTCATGATTTCTCTCTTTCAATAGTTTGAATATTTGGTTCCACTCCCTCCTGGCTTGTAGAGTTTCTGCTGAAAAATCTGATGATAATCTAATGGGCTTTCCTTTGTAAGTTACCATCTTCTTTTCCCTGGCTGCCTTGAGGATTCTTTCTTTGTCGTTGATTTTAGACAGCTTCAGTACAATGTGCCTTGGAGAAGGCCTGTTGGGATTGAGGTAACTAGGTGTTCTATTTGCTTCTTGGATTCGAGGGTCCAGTTCTGTCCACAAATTTGGGAAGTTCTCATCGACGATTTGTTTGAATATATTCTCTGTTCCCTTCTCTCTTTCTTCTCCTTCTGGTATGCCCATTATTCTTATATTGCTCTTTCTGATGGAGTCAGAAAGTTCTTGTAGAGTTCTTTCATTTCTTTTAAGTCTCAAGTCTCTTTCTTCTTCTATCTGTGTCATTTCCAGGTTTCTATCTTCGATGTCACTGATTCTTTCCTCCATCTGGTCAACTCTACTACCTAAGCTGGTTATTTCATTCTTAATTTCTTCTATTGAGTTCTTAATGTCCAGAAATTCTATTTGGTTCTTTTTTAAAATTTCAATCTCTTTCGTAAAATGCTCATACTGTTCTTTAATTGAGTTTCTGAGTTCATTTAACTGCCTATCTGTGTTTTCTTGTATCTCGTTGAGTTTTTTCAGAACTGCAGCCTTGAATTCTCTGTCATTTAAGTCACATATTTCTGTATATTTAAGTGCCTTTTCTGGAGATTTTTCACTTTCTTTCTGAGCTATCTTGTTGCCTTGGTTACTCATGGCGATTACTGGTTTACTATTTCTCTTCCTAGACATCTACAGGAGTGACTTCTGCAACAAGTTGATAGGAAGAGGTCTTTCTTTTGTTCAGCAGTTCTGTTTACTCCTGCAGGGAACCGCCCAGATAGGTGGGGCCAGGGGCGGGGTGAGCTGTGAGAGGTGGCCCAGAGCAATGGCAGCGACCACCACCACAGCCTGTCCTGCTTCCACAGCTCTCTTCCCTTTGCCGGAACTAGTTGGGCTGTGGATTTGTGTTTGTGGACCACAGTTCTCAAATATAGCAAATTTTCTGTTGTTTTGATCTGACACTGCTACTGTTTCGCTTCTAGCACCGGGCAGGTGGGGGCGGGGCGAGCTCTGAGAGGGGAGGGAGGGGGCGGCTAGTCTCAGTGCCTAAGGCTCCGTTCTCTGCTCGGCAGTGCGGGCTTAAACCACCGTTTTCAGCCTTTTTCCCTCAGTCTTTTCTCCGAGGTCTCTGCCGTGAGCGTTGGGTTCAGCCGTGTTATATGCTGTCCCCTCAGCCCTGTGGAGCCCTGGCGAAGCCCTAGCAGTCCGATCTCCCGCAGCTGCGGTAGTTCCGGGAAGCAGCGAGCTCGGCGCACTGAGCTGGGTCTGAGTCCTGCGCCCGCGGAGCTGCGTCTCCGCCCGCTTCTCACTTTCCTCCTCCCCCCGCTCGCGCGCGCGAATCTCCCACCTGTAGGTGATTTCAGTCGGTAGTGGGCCTCTTCGTCTTGCCTGTCTGCTGTGCAGGGAGTCCTTTGTGGAGTTTTTGTTGTTCGATTCTTTGTAAATTCCAGGGGAGCTTTACAGAGGCTCACCTCACTCCGCCATTTTTCCGGAACTCACAAAATCTTTACATTAATGATTATGTTCCCCAAACTGTCTTTCACATCCCCATGGCAATATTGTAGTTACCAGTTGTGCTGTCTAATCCCTTCCCCTTCTTCCTCATCCCCACCCCACTCCCTGGTAGCAACCATCAGGTTTTCCTCTATAGTGATTTAAAAAAAAAATAGAATACTTTGTCATTTATTGAAATTTAGCACTTTACTTTCTGTGGGAACTTTGTTCAGTGGATAGGTGGAGTTTCTTTTTCCCTGCCTCCCGTTAATGTCTGCCCATACTGACCATATTTTCTGAACCAACAAGCTAAGACATGTGCTTGCAGAAACATTGAGAATGCTCGTAACATAGGCTGTATGATAATATATACTCTATGAGGTGGTTGAATATACGATGCTGGAACACAAGTCTTCGAAATGCAGAACCCATTCCACCCCGTGCCAATGTATAGTTAATGAAGAAGTGGCAAATGAGCCATAAAGGGATTCCAGAATATTGGCAGCTTTAATGAGAAAATCGGGGACTGTCACCCTGCCAGGAGGTTGTGATTTTAGTTTCCAGTTAAAACTGTTTTCAATCTAGGTCTGTGTTTTTTGGGTCAATTTATTATTAAATTCTCATGTTTTTGTCAAAACTCAGGAAAGGAAAGTTTCACCATCAAACATAGTTTTGAGCGCCTGCTTAATAATGTCACTGATGAGATGAAGCTTTCTTTTTTTTTTTTTCTGAGATGGAAGCTTTCTAAAATGCCACTGTGCTGTCTCATTTTCTGGCTTTTCAAAGCACAGCACATAGATCTCCGATAATGTTTAAGGAGTGGATGGGTGTGTGTTGGCTGGGGATTGGAAATAAAATTAGAATAAAACTCTTTAAAAATAATCACACACAATTTTGTCTTCCAGCTGGGAGATTTTGTAAAATTAATTGCAAGCTGCGTTTTTAGGCTCCCTCTGCCATCTTATTGAAATTGTTTTCTTCAAAAGATATGATTTAGGAGCTCTAAGAAAGGCTTGCTATAATTTACTAGGACTAACACTAAAATGCCTTTGATCACAGAAGATAGTAAAACCTAGATCTGCTGATAAAATAGGGGAAAATAGCAGAATAGGTAAAAGTTTCAAAATATGTAAAGCTAAATTACACATGTTCAATGATTCTTTTCCCATCTCAGAAAAGATGTAGGATAGATACTCCAAGTGACTCAAAAGTTTTACAAGGATTTTGAAGCCATGGTTTCAACCAAGATGCTCTGTCTGATTAATCTCTGTTTCTGGTATCTAGCTCAGTGTCTGCCACAGAGTCGATACTCAGTTTGCTCTGGAGGTTGACTCATGCTAAACTAGTGCACGTGGGATTTCTTAATGAAGTAATTTTCTACATTTAGAATGAGAGAGAGGTCCAGACCTGACAACCATCCCTGGTTGTCTACTTGGATACTCCTTGGTGGGTGTGTTCACTTAGAAAACCAAATTACAGATCTGAAGGCTGCTGAGTGGGGACAGGATTCGAACAAAGGGAATGAGGTTGAATGTTATTTAAGGGATATTTCTGTCATGGTTTCTTGATGGAATTGCCATTTAGTCTTGTAGTGCTATTTCTGTATTTTTTGTGATTGTTGTTTTTTTATTTATTTTGTTTTAAAAATGCTCATTACATTACAGCACTCTTAATACTTGAGAATCAATGATTCTACAAAAAGTATTTTTCCCATTGCAAGGTACTGTGCTACATATTGGGGTGGGAGATAAAAAGACTTGAAGAATCTTTATCATGGGATATGCAACCTAATAAAGTTTGTGGGATATGGAGAAATTCTTATTCCTCCAACCCCCCTTTAAAATGTTCCTGTCAGTTACTAAAAGCATCTATTATTACTACTCTTCAAAATGGAATTTCCACATGTGGTTATTTTATATTAGTTATATTTTAGGGTGGCTACTTCCTGACATCATTTAATCACATCAGTGAGCTTCTAAGTAATGCTCAAGAGAGGCTATTTCAGATAGGGTTCACACAAGTGGTAGTTCTCCCCACTGCCTACACCTGTATTCTGCCTAATTCAAATAAACTGCCAGGTAGACTAGACTCTCAGGGATTGGTTAGCATCATGTAACTGAATTCACTGTAGTTCTCCAATGTTTATTTTTAAGCATCTTTACCTTCCACTTCTATTATATCACTGTGAATACAAAAAGAACAATTAAGTAATTGTCATATGCTAGGTCTAAATTGTAGTCAATGACAAGTTTAAATTATGCTCAGATATGTCATTTCAAAAGTCAGGGAAAAGTAGAATACATTTAAAAATATTTTTCTATCAGAAATTGCTAAAGTGGACAAAGTTTTAATATTTGTAAGGATTAAGCTATCTCCTTTAATAAAGGTGTCCTAAAAATCAAGGACTGCTATATTTAGATAATGAGGTTTAGCAATGATGAGAATGTTATTACTCTGTATTTATCTTTAATATATATTATGATTTTATCTCATTAAAAAAAAGTGTGTGTGTGTGTGTGTGTGTGTGTGTGTGTGTGTGTGTGTGGTTTATGAAGCCCTGTGTACTTGAGTTTAGAATCAGAGTGTGTTAGAGCCATAAAGGGCCCTTAGAGATCATTTGACCCAAAGCACTCCTTTTACAGATGAGAAAACTAAGACCTAGAATTGTGCAAATTCAATCCTGGGTCACATTACTCCCACTTGTGTCCTTTTGACTGTGCTGTGTTTCTTTCATCATGCCCCAGTAGCATTGAGCTCTATTTTAACTTTTTAAAGGAATGGGAGAAACAGATCAGTATATACATGGGAGAAGTGTATTTAAATCCAAGAATTTCATTAATCAAAAGTTGCTAAAATCCTGCCGCAGTGCCTTGTGGATTACTTTGTTCTTTTTAGCGGCTGCAGATGTTGTTGTTGGATTTACTTCCACATATAAAAACTTTACTGATAAAGTGTTTGATGTATGACCTTTTATACATTCAAAGCAAAGAAAGTGAAGATGTGCCCTAGGGGAATTAAGTGTTTTGCCTTGAAGGAAATAGAAGTGATTTTCAGAAGTGTTGGGTAGTTTGGGGATGTTTTAAAAGCATAGAGATTTTAACTGGTAGATTTAAAATGTAGTCATCTATATTTAAGAATATTTGTTTGACTCTAGTATACTTTATTAAAACGAAGCAGAATTTTATCAGCCTTCAAAACATTGGGTAAATTGTTTCATATAGGATATTTACTATTTTAATAGGTGGCAAAAGCTGGCCAATATGAATTACCCTTAGATCACACTTAGGATAAAATCCAAAGTATGTTCCATAGCCTAGCCTATAAGAGCTTTTATGATCAGCTCACTAACCTCACCTCATTTTCTCCTTTGTTCACTCTGCTCAAGTCAGACTGCACCTTTGCCGTTCCCAAACACTCCTCTACACCACAGATTTTGCATTTGCTATTTCCTCTGTCTGTAATCTCTTACCCCAGATATCCACACTTGCTCCCTTACCTCGTGTAAGTCTTCATTCAAATACAATCTCCTCAAAGTAGTAATCAAAAATGTCTCCAGGTAGGGCAGCAGGTTGGCTTAGGTGGTTAGAGCTCAGTTCTCACTGCACCAACGTCGCCGGTTTGATTCCCACATGGGCCGGTGATCTGCGCACTCCACAACTAGATTGAAAACAATGACTTGACTTGGAGCTGATGGGTCCTGGAAAAACACAGTTCCCCAATATTCCCCCCCAAAAAAAATGTCTCCAGAAGTTTCTGGATGTACCACAGGGGGCAGTCTAACCTCTTACCTACCCTGCTTTATTTTTCTTCGTAGCATGCATGTTATATTACATTATATTTTATAGTCATACCTCATGTTATATTTGCTTATTAGTTGTCATTAGAATGTGAGCTCTGACAGCAAGATTTTCTTACAGTGGTTGCAGTATCGCCAATCCCAAAACAGTATCTGGTAGAGAGTTTTTAAGTAATGTATCATGTAGATTAACTGTTCACAATACATCTTGGGTCATTTCTCTATTCAGGTTGTTTCCTTTTATTATAACAATTAAATTTATATATGAAAAAGACTGGGGACCTAAAGAATTGTTGAACAGTAGGTATTGAAATTGCTGGTCAAAGTCCAACTTTTTTAACTAAAAAAATATGGTCAAGTGATTACAATCCTCAGTATGTTAGCCCTTTTTTCCAATGAGTTAACTTTTGGTCATTGATCAATTTTTCCCCCCATTTTTAACAGTTTCAGAATAGGCATCATAAGCACTTAGATACACACTCTGTTAAAACTGTAGTAGCACAAAAATTAAAAATGTTATTTGTAGTCATGTTAAACATTTGCATTATTCAGTGCTGCAATTATTTTTATGAACTCTATATTTGTCTTGGTCAAATGTTTATTTACATTAACTGTTTAAAAAGTGGCACTGAAGATGGTAGCTTCATTTCAGGTGTGCTTTGTAATATAATCAGCATTAATTCATAAAATGATTCCATTAGACTAATGGAAGAATAAGGAATATAAAACTCCTAAATAGCTACCGTAGAAATTGTTTCATACCAGGTCAGTGTTTTATTGGTGTACAATCTATTCAATTTTTAAGAAGTTCTATTAGCTTCATGATTTAATAATGATTTTATTAAACAACTATGCTTTCTTAATATTTGGGTTGCTATTTTTAAACAAAGCTACTTATACACTATTTAACACACAGGATACATGATGTAAAACCTTGTTCTTTCTGTTAAAATTTGCATTTCCCTTTCAAATGACTTTAGGTACCACACAATAAGGAAAAGAATTGTGTTTAGACGAGCTTATGAATGAGCCTCAAATTAAGAAAAATAATAGGTTAATTTATTTATCCTTTAAAACATTTTCATTTTTTGCTTTCTTTCTTTCTTTTTTTTTTTTTACAAAGATCTCAACAGCAATGGATTCATTTGTGACTATGAACTTCATGAGCTTTTCAAGGAAGCTAATATGCCATTACCGGGATATAAAGTGAGAGAAATTATTCAGAAACTCATGCTGGATGGTGACAGGAATAAAGATGGGAAGATAAGTTTTGACGAATTTGTTTATGTAAGTATGTAAAAATCCACTATTTTTAGAAGTAATGATTATTCCTTTGTCTAGTGGGATCTTATAGTCATAAGTACTATTATATTAAGTTTCTAAATATATTAGTACTGTTATAACTAATAAAATATCTCGCATCCCGCAGAAAAAGTAGAGAACCATATGATTTCACTGATACGTGGTATATAAAACTAAAAACAACAAAAGAACAAGACAAACAAATGAAGAAACAAAAACTCAAGACACAGACAATAGTTTCGTGGTTACCAGAGGGGAAGGGGGAAGGGGGATGGTAGATGAGGGTAAAGGGGATCCAATATATGGTGATGGAAAGAGAACTGACTCTGGGTGGTGAACACACAATGTGCGATATAGATAATGTATTATAGAACTGCACACCTGAAATCTATGTAACTTTGCTAACAATTGTCACCCCAATGAACTTTAATTAAAAAAAAAGAAATACAAAAAAAATGTTCTCACATCCCACCCACTAAATTTAGTTAGTTCTCTTAGCCATTAGAATATCTTAACAAAAGAATTGAGGAAAAGCACTGACATAATCCAAGATATAATACACTGCTCACTGTGTAAGGTGAACAGTCTCCTTTGGGGCTTCATTAAAGGGCATTTTTCAAGGTGCTACATGACATCCTGGAAATGTGCCTTCTCCCTCGGTGAGCAGTGTGTTCCCAAATTTTAATGATACACCCTGATTCCTGGTCTTGGAAGCTTCCTGAGTTGAGCTTTCTGATTAAAAAGATGTTTGCTGCTCTTTTGGTAGTAGTATTTAACCATACCATTTTCTCTAGGATGATAATTTTGATAATTAAAAGTTAGAAACATATCTTTTTAGTCCATTAGAAGAGGCATTTAAAATTCTTGTGTCCTTCTCTCATATCGTAAAATACTCTTCAAGGTAAGAGGCTGATTTCTTAATTCTTAGACCCTCAAGCACCTGGTTTATTGATTCGTACTCTGGAGAGTGTATGTGTAGCACTCACTACTGAAGCCTACTGCTTTTAAGCTGCTAGCGAGCGAGGTCTAGACACATGCCATTTTCAGTCCATATTCATTGACACAGTATTTGAACTATATGTTAAAGAATAGCTGTTGCCTCTTCCCTCAATTAAGAACACCCTTAAGATTTTATTTTTATTTATTATTAATTTAAGACCGAGTTTGACTAGATCTAATTAGGCATTCCTTCCAGTATATTGCAAATCGGTAATTGGTGCCTAATATTTATCACAAACTCCCTAGCACTTCTGACCTCTTTTTTTTTAATGGTTTAATTTTGCCCCAAGACACCTGAAATCACAACATATACCCCGTCAGTAACCACAGCAAC
This sequence comes from Rhinolophus sinicus, assembly GCF_057876585.1. Classification (NCBI taxonomy): domain Eukaryota; kingdom Metazoa; phylum Chordata; class Mammalia; order Chiroptera; family Rhinolophidae; genus Rhinolophus; species Rhinolophus sinicus. The sequence continues at coordinate 79,117,975 of NC_142518.1, forward strand.
TGAAATTCTGATGTGTTCTTTCCAATTAGAATTAACCCCTTTAAGAGCACCTTAAGAGTTCAAGAAGCAAATTGATTAAGTAATGATGTCTACTCAGCTGATAGCATTTTGGAGAGGTTGTTACTGTTTTAAAAATGCAGACATCTGTCATAATTATAATGATATATTTCTTTCCATCTTCTTTTGAAATACTGATTTCCTCCCCACAGTTTTGTCTCCAGTTGTTGCCAAAGTCTTTTGTTTTGAATCCTATGTTCCATAGTAAGTTGCAGTTGACTTGCAGTATGAGCACTTGCATGTCCACTGACGTATAACTTGCTCACCTTGTAACTGCATGTTTCATTGTGAATTTAAAGCAGTTTAGAGCAGTAGTTAACTGTGATTGGTTCTTTTGATATAATTTGTTTCTCAGAATTTTTTAATCTATCAAAGAACAGATTTAAATCATTAAGATTTCCAGTATATTTAAGAACAAAATTATGAAAGTGTCTTTGAGAAAAATTATCTTAGGGAAATATTTAATTTTGTGTATTTTGAAACGTTGCAGATTCCACACTGCTGTTTGTGGCCTTTAAGTGAAGAGGTGTGATTATTTTAGTATATTCTTTTTTTTTTTAACACATGCTGCGGCCTGAAACACTTCTTCCTCCTCTTTTTTCTTTTTTTTTCTTTCTTTTTTTTTAATTTTATTGGGGAAGGGGAACAGGACTTTATTGGGGAACAGTGTGTACTTCCATGTTTTTTTTTTCCAAGTCAAGTTGTTGTCCTTTCAGTCTTAGTTGTGAAGGGTGCAGCTCAGCTCCAGGTCCAGTTGCCATTGCTAGTTGCAGGGGGCGCAGCCCACCATCCCTTGCGGGAGTCAAGGAATCGAGCTGGCAACCTTTTGGTTGAGAGCCCGTGTTCCAACCAACTGAGCCATCCGGGAGGCAGCTCAGCTCAAGGTGCCATGTTCAATCTTAGTTGCAGGGGGAGGAGCCCACCATCCCTTGCGGGACTCAAGGAATTGTACTGGCAACCTTGTGGTTGAGAGCCCACTGGCCCATGTGGGAATCGAACCGGGCCAGCCTCTATCTTAGTATATTCTTAAAAAGTAACATTCTTAATAATTTGGCATCACCAGTGATTTTTAAAAATAAAATATTAATAAAGGCATTGTAGGTCGAAATGTACATTTTCAAATAGGAAAGAATAAATACATTTATACTTCTTCATTTTTCAAATTAAAAAAATAGAAAACCTGGGTTCCTGAAAAAGGAAGTGACTGCCCAACATTCCACAGGGGATTAGTGGCCTTTTCCAGTTACCTCCCTTCTATTCAAGAAATTTGAAATAGGAAAGAGGGTAAAATAACCTGCCCAAAGTTTCAGAATGATACCACCATGACTATACTCAAAGAAAGATGGGCGTTTAACCAAATGTCTGTCCACTCCCATCTGCTTTGTCATCAGTGAAACAGCTCACAAGTTGTCAAGTAACATAAGAGTAGATCTTAGTTATCTAAGAAAGAGGAAGCATGTTATTCCTGTCAGGTGTTAACCTAAGAGAATTGAAAAACATGTTCTTGCATGTTAAGTTTTTTTTTTTTTTTCTCATTTAAATTGCTGCTTAAGAGGTGTTCATTGCAAACCAGGCTACAAACAAAAGTTTCTGTTAATTTTGGAGAAGAATATATGGCAGAAAAGAGTCCCCAAATTGTATGTAAACTTCAAATGTTAAAATTGAATTTCATATCCTGATTGTGCTTCTAAGTATTTCAAAACTAAATTACTGGGTTTTTATACTTGAAAGATAATAGTGGGGTTTTTTTTCCTGCTTTTGTAAAAAGACTGGTACAGTAGGCAGTAAGTTCTTTCAGCAGAGATGTGTGCATTAAACTCTTGTTTTCACAGTGAGAAACTTGCTAAGTGGAAATAAGTTGTTAACCTATTTTAGGACTTATACGAATAGTTTTGACCTCATAGGGTTTAATAACTTCATATAAGTAAACTGCTTAGAACACATGCCCATATAGTAAATGCTATATAGGTGTTAGTTGTTGGTAGTTATTTCTATTTCTTAAAAGCACAGCGTTATTTTCGTATTCTTACTAAGTTTAGGCCTATAAGAGATTCCCCTCAAAAGTAATAAAAATCTAAACCTGCTACTTTGAAAACAAGCCTCAAACACTGGAAGGCAGTCAATATGTTTTTGCAATTCTTTCTGAAATCTTTCCGTCTTAAGTCCTATGTCTCTGGATTTCTTTGGTTTGGCCATTCATTCAGTGCTGAGCTAGAAAAGAGGTGGAACTTTTAAAAGTACTAAGAAATATATGTCAACGGAAAAAACATCCAGCCTAAGAGAACGCTTATAAAAGTTTATTTGAGCCAAACTGACAACAATTGCCAAGAAGCAAAATCTCAGCGAATTGAGAAAATGCTCCGCAAAATGGCGCTTTGCACCTTATTATATATGTAGACTCAAAGGAGGAGGGTTACATGAAATCCATTGGTGGTAGGTTAAGGGAGTGGGAGAAAGCAAAGCAAGGAAATCTCTGGGATTAGATAAAAGTAAATTGGAGGGACAGGTAGTGAATAGTTCACATAGAGATGTTAATCAAGGGACAAGAATAATAATGAGGGATTGGGTAGTTTCCTGCTCTGGTCTGGAAAAAGGGATGACTGACATTCCAAGGATGTCATCTTAGGTGCAAAAAAACAATAGACAGGCTCACTTAAGGTGAAGATTGACTTTATGAAGGAAGCTTCAGTCTAAAGATGTGACTTAATGCCATAGCCCACCTTAGTTATGAATTTTTATATGTTCATGACATCTTTTGTGGTTATATTCAGTCTCCTGACCTTGTCAGGTTTAACCTGTGGCCCCTTTTCCATCCTCACATATACATTCCATGCAAGAGACTGGAAAAGATGTATAGAACCAGAATGAGCAGTGCACACCAAGAGTTTGTTCACACATGATTAAGCAAGTCCTTCTTTATTGAGGGAAAGCACAAAACAGTGAGCTCATTAGTATCACAATGGGCTTTGAAAAGATTCATTGACAACTCTCCAGCACAGTAGTTGGCCTTCTGTTTTCTCTGATGTCAGACATTCCTGTTAAGCCCACCTAGGGAGTGGCTTTTTATAACTAATAGAAAAGTTCCTGTAGGTGTTATAGGCGGCCCTATCACAAACTCATCTTTTCCTGTTACCTTTCTTAAATCCTGACTTTCCTTGAATTTATAAACGCAATTGTATTTAGGGAAATAGTAAGCAGTAAGTTTTACAACATCAAGCTTACTCAATTCTACAGCTTTGATTTCCTTTTTCATTTAATTTAATTTTTTTTTAATTAAAGTTTATTGGGGGACAATGGTTAGTAAAGTTACATAGCTTTCAAGTGTACAATTCTGTAATACGGCATCTATATATTACATTCTGTGTTCACCACCCAGAGTCAGTTCTCTTTTCATCACCATATATTTCATCCCCTTCATCCTCATTTACCACCCTCCTCCCCCCTTGACCACTGGTGACCACTAAACTATTGTCTGCCTATGAGTTTTTCTTTTTTTTTTCAAATTTATTGGGGTGACAATTGTTAGTAAAATTACATAGATTTCAGGTGTACAATTCTGAATTACATCATCTATAAATCCCATTGTGTGTTCACCACCCAGAGTCAGTTCTCCTTCCATCACCATATATTTGATCCCCCTTACCCTAATCTCCCACCCCCCACCCCACTTACACTCTGGTAACCACTAAACTATTGTCTGTGTCTATGAGTTTCTGTTTCTCATTTGTTTGTCTTGTTCTTTTGTTGTTTTTGGTTTATATACCACATATCAGTGAAATCACATGTTTCTCTGCTTTTTCTGTCTGACATATTTCGCTCAACATTACACTCTCAAGATCCATCCATGTTGTCACAAATGTTCCTATATCATCTTTTCTTACCGCTGAATAGTATTCCATTGTGTATATATACCACAACTTCTTTATCCATTCATCTATCGAAGGACATTTTGGTTGTTTGCATGTCTTGGCCACCGTAAACAACACTGCAATGAACATTGGAGCACACGTGTCTCTATGTATAAATGTTTTCAGATTTTTTGGGTACATACCCAGGAGAGGGATTGCTAGGTCATATGGTAATTCCATTCGTAATTTTTTGAGGAACCTCCACAATGCCTTCCATAGCGGCTGCACCAGTCTGCATTCCCACCAACAGTGTATGAGGGTTCCTTTTTCTCCACAGCCTCTCGAACACTTGTTACTATTTGTCTTGTTGATGATAGCCATTCTGACTGGGGTGAGGTGATATCTCATTGTGGTTTTGATTTACATTTCTCGGATGATTAGTGATGTTGAGTATTTTTTATATGTCTGTTTGCCATTTGTATGTCCTCTTTGGAGAAATGTCTCTTCAAGTCCTCTGCCTATTTTTCAATTGGGTTGTTTGTTTTCTTGTTGTTGAGTTGCATGAGTTCCTTCTATATTCTGGATATTAGCCCCTTATTGGAGGCACTATTTGCAAAAATCTTCTCCCATTCAGTTGGTGGCCTCTTTATTTTGTAGATGGTTTCTTTTGCTGTGCAGAAGCTTTTAAGTTTCATATAGTGCGGTTCGTTTATTTTAGCTTTTACTTCCATTGCCTTTGGAGTCAAATTCATAAAATGTTCTTTGAACACAAGGTCCATAAGTTTAGTACCTATGTTTTCTTCTACGCAGTTTACTGTGTCAGGTCTTATGCTTAGGTCTTTGATCCATTTTGAATTAACTTCGGTACATGGTGACAGATAGCAGTCCAGTTTCATTCTTTTGCACGTGGCTATCCAATTCTCCCAGCACCATTTATTGAAGAGGCTGTCTTTCCTCCATTGTATGTTTTTAGCTCCTTTATCAAAAATTATCTGTCCATATTTATATGGTTTTATTTCTGAGTTCTCAATTCTATTCCATTGGTCTATGTGTCTGTATTTCTGCCAATACCATGCTGTTTTGATTATTATAGCCCTGTAGTACAAGCCAAAGTCAGGAAGTGTGATACCTCCATTATTGTTCTTTTTTCTTAAGATTGCTTTGGCTATTTGGGGTCTTTTGTGGTTCCAAACAAATCTGATGATTTTTTGTTCTATTTCTTTAAAAAATGCCATTGGGATTTTGATGGGGATTGCATTAAATCTGTATATTGCTTTGGGTAATATGGCCATTTTAACTATGTTGATTCTTCCAATCCATGAGCACGGAATGTCTTTCCATTACTTTGTGTCTTCTTCAATTTCTTTCAAAAATGTCTTATCGTTTCAGCATATAGGTCTTTCACATCCTTGGTTAAGGTTATTCCTAGGTATTTTATTCTTTTTGCTGCAATTGCAAAAGGAATTGTTTTTTGTGTTTCTTTTTTGAGATCTTATATATTGTTAGTATATAGGAAAGCAATGGACTTTTCTACGTTGATTTTGTTGCCAGCAACTTTACGGTATTCGCTGATTGTTTCTAATAGCTTTTTGGTGGAGTCTTTAGAGTTTTCTATATATAGCATCATGTCATCTGCGAAGAGTGATAATTTAACTTCTTCATTTCCGATTTGGATGTCTTTTATTTCTTTCTCTTGCCGACTGCTCTGGCAAGGACTTCCAACACTATGCTAAAAAGCAGAGGTGATAGGGGACAGCGATGTCGTGTTCCTGAACGTAGAGCAAAGGGCTTCAGTTTTTCTCCATTAATTATGAGATTAGCAGAGGGTTTGTCATATATGGCCTTTATTATGTTAAGGTATTTTCCTTCCATACCTATTTTATTAAGTGTTTTAATCATAAATGGACGTTGTATCTTGTCAAATGCTTTTTCTGCATCAATTGATATAATCATATGATTTTTGTCCTTTATTTTGTTTATGTGATGTATCACATTGATGGATTTGCGGATGTTGAACCGTCCTTGTGCCCTGTGGATGAACCCCACTTGGTCGTGATGAATAATCTTTTTAATGCATTGTTGTATTTGATTTGCTAGAATTGTATTTAGGATTTTTGCATCGGTATTCATCAGAGATATTGGTCTGTAGTTTTCTTTTTCTCTGCTGTCCTCACCAGGTTTTGGTATCAGGGTAATGTTGGCCTCATAAAATGAGTTAGGGAGTACTGTCTCTTCTTCAATTTTTTGGAAAAGTTTGAGCAGGATTGATATTAGGTCCTCTTTGAAGGTTTGATAGAATTCACTAGTGAAGGCATCTGTTCCTGGACTTTTGCTTTTGGGTAGGTTTTGGATGACTGATTCAATTTCATTACTGGTGATCGGTCTGTTTAGATTTTCCAGTTCTTCATGGTTCAGCCTTGGAAGGCTATATGTTTCTAAGTACTTGTCCATTTCTTCTAGGTTTGAATTTGGTGGCATGCAGTCCTTCATAGTATTCTTGGATGATCCTTTGTATTTCTGTGGTGTCCGTGATAACTTCCCCTTTTACGTTTCTGATTTTGTTAATCAGTGTCTTCTCTCTTTTTATCTTAGTAAGTCTAGCCAAGGGTTTGTCAATTTTGTTAATCTTTTCAAAGAACCAGCTCTTTGTCATATTAATTTTTTCTATTGTCCTTTTGTTCTCTATTTCATTTAGTTCTGCTCTGGTTTTTGTTATTTCCTTTCTTCTGCTGACCTTCGGTTTCACTTGTTCTTCTTTTTCTAGTTCTTTAAGGTGTAACATGAGGTTACTTATTTGGGATTTTTCTGGTTTCTTGAGATAGGCCTGTAGTGAGATAAATTTCCCTCTTAAAACTGCTTTCACTGCATCCCATAAATTTTGGTAGGATGTATTTTCATTGTCATTTGTTTCTATGTATCCTTTGATCTCTCCTCTAACTTCTTCTTTGACCCAGTCATTCTTTAAAACTATGTTGTTTAACCTGTATTTGTGTTTTTTCCTGCTTTCTTTTTGCAGTTGATAAAAAATTTCAAAGCCTTGTGATCAGAGAATATGCTTGGTATGATTTCAATCTTCTTAAATTTGCTGAGACTGATTTTATGTCCCAATATATGGTCTATCCTTGAGAATGTTCCATGTATACTAGAAAAGAATGTATAGTCTGATGATTTAGGATGAAGTGCTCTATAAATGTCAATTATGTCCATTTCATCTAACGTGTCATTTAGGGCTACTATTTCGTTATTTATTTTCTGTTTGGATGATCTATCCATAGCTGTCAATGATGTATTTAAGTCCCCTAGTATAATTGTGTTTTGGTCAATTTCTCCCTTTAGTTCTGTTAGTAGTTGCTTGGTGTATTTCGGTGCTCCCTGATTGGGGGCATAAATATTGACGACTGTTATGTCTTCTTGTTGTATAGTCCCCTTCACCATTATAAAATGTCCATCTTTGTGTCTTGTTATCTTTTTCACCTTGAAGTCTGTTTCATCTGATATCATTATGGCTACGCCTGATTTTCTCTGGGTACCGTTTGCTTGAAGTGTCAATTTCCACCCTTTCACTTTGAGTCTATGCTTGTCCTTGTAGCTGAGATGTGTCTCTTGGAGACAGCATATGGTTGGGTTTAGCTTTTTGATCCAATCTGGTACTCTGTGCCTTTTTATTGGTGAGTTCAGTCCATTTACATTTAGGGTGATTATTGATATGTGAGGATTACTTGTCATTCTATCTTTAGTTTTCTGGTAAGACTGTTTCTCCATTGTTTCTTTGCCTTTTTGTTGTTGCCTATTATTTCTGTGTGGTGGTATTCTATGATGTTTCCCTCTGTTTCTTCTTTTATTACAGTATATATTTCAGTTCTGGATTTTTTTTGAGTGGTTACCCTTAAGTTTATGTAAAAGAAATTTTGATGTTTAGAGTATTCCATTTTCTTCAGCACGCTTACTTTCTCCATTCCCGTATTCCGGTTCAGGCCTTCACTCTTCCCCTTTTTATGTTTTGGTTGCCAGAAATTGTCCCTGTTGATGGTGGTCGAATAGCCTCCTTTAGTATTTCTTGTAGTGCAGGTCGTGTATTAGAAAATTTCGTCAGCTTCTGTATGTCTGGAAAGGTCTTTATTCCTCCTTCATATCTAAAGGATATCTTTGCTGGATATATTATTCTTGGCTCATGATATCTCTCTTTCAATAGTTTGAATATTTGGTTCTACTCCCTCCTGGCTTGTAGAGTTTCTGCTGAAAAATATGATGAAAATCTGATGGGCTTTCCTTTGTAGGTTACCGTCTTCTTTTCCCTGGCTTTCTTTAGGATTCTTTCTTTGTCGTTGATTTTAAACAGCTTCAGTACAATGTGCCTTGAAGAAGGCCTGTTGGGATGAGGTAATTAGTTGTTCTATTTGCTTCTTGGATTTGAATATCCAGTTCTGTCCACAAGTTTGGGAAGTTCTCATCGAAAATTTGTTTGAATATATTCTCTGTTCCCTTCTCTCTTTCTTCTCCTTCTGGTATGCCCATTATTCTTATATTGCTCTTTCTGATGGAGTCAGAAAGTTCTTGTAGAGTTCTTTCATTTCTTCTAAGTCTCAAGTCTCTTTCTTCTTCCATCTGTGTCATTTCCAGGTTTCTATCTTCGATGTCACTGATTGTTTCCTCCATCTGGTCAACTCTACTACCTAAGCTGGTTATTTTGTTCTTAATTTCTTCTATTGAGTTCTTAATTTCCAGAAATTCTATTTGGTTCTTTTTTAAAATTTCTATCTCTTTCCTAAAATGCTCATGTTGTTCTTTGATTGTGTCTCTGAGTTCATTTAACTGCCTATCTGTGTTTTCTTGCATCTCGTTGAGTTGTTTCAGAACTGCCCTCTTGAATTCTCTGTCATTTAAGTCACATATTTCTGTATTTTTAAGTGCCTTTTCTGGAGATTTTTCACTTTCTTTCTGAGCTATCTTGTTGCCTTGGTTATTCATGGCAATTACTGATTTACTGTTTCTCTTCCTAGACATCTACTGGAGTGGCTTCTACAACAGGTTGATAGGAAGAGTTCTTTCTTTTGTTTTCCAGTACTTGTTGGTAGAATGTTTTATTTTTTCTCCTACTGCAGCCTATTTTTCCTCTCCCATACGGTAGTGCTATGTTTTCTCTGCACTATTCCAGCTTCTCATAGGAAGGGGGGATTCTCTGGGAGACAGGCTTCTCCTCTGTTAATAGTTCATCTAGGTCACAGGACGTGGTGTCCTGGTGGGTATGGGGGAGCTTTTGATGTTCCAAATCTCTTCAAGCTCCTGTTACAGAGCCCGTGTGTTTAAGCAGTTCTGTTTACTCCTGCAGGGATCCACCCAGATAGGTGGGGTCATGGGCGGGGTGAGTTGTGAGAGGTGGCCCAGAGCAATGGCGGCGACCACCAGCACAGCCGGTCCTGCTTCCTCAGCTCCCTCCCCTTTGCCAGAACTAGTTGGGGTGTGAATTTGTGTCTGCAGTCCACAGTTCTCAGAACAGCAAATATTCTGTTTTTTTGATCTGACACTGCTACTGGCTGTTTCTATCACTGGGCAGGTGGGGGCGGGGCGAGCTCTGGGAGGTTAGGGTTGGGGGCGGCTAGTATCAGTGCCTAAGGCTTCCATTCTCTACTTGGCAGTGGGGGCTTAAACCGCCGTTTTCAGCCTTCTTCCCTTAGTCTTTTTTCCGAGGTGTCTGCCATGAGCGTTGCGTTCAGCCGTGTTATATGCTATACCCTCAGCCCTGTGGGCCATAAGCGGAGCCCTAGCAGTCCGAGTTCTTCCCTGTCCCGCAGCTGCGGTAGTTCCCGGAAACAGCGAGCTCGGAGCACTGAGCTCGGTCTGCGCCCAGGGCCCGCGGGGTTCCGTCTCTGCACTTCTCCCTTCCCTCCTCCCCTGCTCACGCGATTCCCTCACCTTTAGGTGAATTCAGTAGTGGGCCTCTTCGTCTTGCCTGTCTGCTGTGCAGGGAGTCCTTTGTGGAGTTATTGTTGTTCGATTTGTTGTAAATTCCAGGGGAGCTTTTCTGAGGCTCACCTCACACCGCCATTTTTTTCCAGTCTCTACACCTGTGATTTCATGCTATACCTGTAATTTTAGAGGTAGAATTTTAGAATGGATTTGTATGTTTACATAGACACACGCACATATACACTGACTACACTAAGTATTTCACATGGCCAGTGAAATCAATCTTCCTCCTCTCTGGCTTCCTCGACTTCTTGACTCCTCCTGTGAACCATATAGTGTGAAGCTGACTCCTGTACTCTGGGTAATTTTCAAATTCTTAAAATTATTTTTACTTACATGCTGATTTTTTTAGTCCAACTTTAACTTTATTTAATTTACCTTAACTTTTAATCCAAGAGTATACAACAAAATGGTGATCTGATCGTACAGAACTCTTAACTGTGATGTAGTTTGTTCCCGTAACTCCTCATTTGGTAGCTATATATCTGCTCAGTGAACAAAACAGTATTCACTATTCTATCTCATTCTGAACTCTGCTTCATTTTGTAAAACATTGTCTAGTAAATTAAAATCCAAAATGTGTACATTTCCTCATGACTGACATGAACCATAAATCACTGGAATGACAAAAAATGTCCAAAATGTTACTGCCTCAGAATGACATATGAAAAGTTATTTTTCTTATTACAAATATTTTTGCCTCAAGGATCATTTGCTTTTAAAAATTAGGTTGTTTCCATGATCACAATTTCAGCTGAAAAGTAAATCCCAATTTATATACATGATGGAAAAAGAGTAATAATACAAATAGTCGTAATAATAATAAAAGGATGTCTGCTGTGCGATATTGTAATGCAATTATTTACATGGCTCTAGTTAAACTCCTCATGCTTAGGAATGACATGCAAACTTGCAATTAGATTAGTTAATTTTCAATTGTCTTAGAAAAATACATGACCTGCATTTTCTAAACATTTTTTTGAAATTATTACAGCCAACCTCAAAATTTCAGGTTTATAGTATTTTCCTTTGTTCCTTAGCTTTAAAAAATTAAAACATAAGAGATAATTTAAAATTTCTGTATTTGTTAAAAGGCTCACTATACAAGAATTAGCATTTTATTTGCTCCTTTAGAAAAGAAATTGCTCTAGTGGATATAAAGCTATTTGAGTATAAGCGTTTTCTGTTTGTTCAGCAACTTTTTCTTTAGGGTCATAAGTTTCTTTTGATAAATACACTTATGTGTTCTAAACACCGTTCAAAGAAATTTTATGAAGACGCTCCATCTTGTTCCTGTTTTATTAGCAGTGGCTAATTTTGCCATGCACACTGGTAGATCTCCTGATCTAAATTTGGGGTTAGGAAAATTCGAGATTTAAGAAATATATAGACAGTCCTTTAGAATGTCCATTCATTCAACCAAGTGGTTAGAGTATAATGTGAAATTTGCTTTGCTACAGCCCGCTCTGTACAATTAGAATTTACAAGTTAATTTAGTTAGCCATGTTCCTTGTTGTGAAGAACAGCTGGACTTCATAAATGCACATACAAGACAATCACTGAAGGCTCTTTTCTGTGTTTATTCTCAATAGTCATGTATTGCTTCCAACTTAACACATTTTGTTCACCTTATTATACATTTTGACTGAACAAACTCTTACTGAGCACCCCATTACACCAATAAGTAGGTTTTTTAGTTGAGTCATAAATTTTCATCTTTTTTTGCACTAAGAATTGTGGTTAAAAGGGGGGACCCTTAAACCTTTTCTCTCCAGGAAAACAACAAAGCCTTCCTTGTTCATAGAAAATTAACAAATTTACCTATGCCTTTAAACCACACTAGTTTTGGCTTAAAGGGGATTCAATACAGGTGGCACTTAATGTTTTTGACAAGTGTGTGCAATTGACTTTCTGGCACATTTTCAGTAGCAGTAATGTAGCACTTGGTTAGCATTTTAAAAACTCATATCTGTTAATTATGAGTTTTCCATATCTGTTAATGCTCATCACCTATGGGGAATTCTTTAAGTGATCACAGTATAAAAGAAGATAAATATTCTCATTGTGCTACCAATTTAAAATTAATTGTGAATCAATACATGGAGATTAAACAACACACTTTTAAAGAACGAGCGGGTCAAACAAGAAATTAGAGGAGAGATCAAAAGATACATAGAAACAAATGACAATGAAAATACATCCTACCAAAATTTTTCGGATGCAACAAAAGCAGTTTTGAGACGGAAATTTATATCATTACAGGCCTATCTTAAGCAACAAAAAAACTCCCATATAAATAACCTTACGTTACACCTTAAAGAACAAGAAAAAGAAGAACAAGTGAAACCCAAGGTCAGCAGAAGAGGGGAAATAATAAAAATCAGAGCAGAACTCAATGAAATAGAGAACAAAAAGACAATAGAAAAAATTAATGTGTCAAAGAGCAGATTCTTTGAAAAGATTAACAAAATTGACAAAACTTTGGCTAGGTCACTAAGATAAAAAGAGAGAAGACACTAATAAACAAAATCAGAAATGAAAAAGGGGAAGTTATCATGGACACCACAGAAATACAAAGGATCAGCCAAGAATACTATAAAGGACTATATGCCACCAAATTCAATAACCCAGAAGAAATGGACAAGTTCTTAGAAACATATAGCCTTCCTAGCCTGAACCATGAAGAACTGGAAAATCTAAACAGACCAATCCCCAGTAACGAAATTGAATCAGTCATCCAAAACCTTCCCAAAAGCAAAAGTCTGGGACCAGATGGCTTCACTAGTGAATTCTAGCAAACCTTCAAAGAGGATCTAATAGCAATCTTGCTCAAACTCTTCCAAAAAATTGAAAAAGAGAAAGTGCTCCCTAACTCATTTTATGAGACCAACATTGCCCTGATACCAAAACCTGGTAAGGATAACACAAAAAAAGAAAAATACAGACCAATATCTCTGATGAATACAGATGCAAAAATCCTAAACAAAATTCTGGTAAATCGAATACAACAATGCATTAAAAAGATTATTCATCACGACCAAGTGGGATTCATCCCCAGGGCACAAGGATGGTTCAACATCAGCAAATCCATCAATGTGATACATCACATAAACAAAATAAAGGACAATAATCATATAATTATATCAATTGATGAAGAAAAAGCATTTGACAATATACAACATCCATTTATGATTAAAACACTTAATAAATTAGGTATAGAAGGAAAATACCTTAACATAATAAAGGCCATATATGACAAACCCTCAGCTAATCGCATAATTAATGGTGAAAAACTGAAGCCCTTTGCTCTACATTCAGGAACATGACAGGGCTGTCCCCTATCACCTCTGCTTTTCAACACAGTGTTGGAAGACCTCGCCAGAGCAATCAGGCAAGAGAAAGAAGTAAAAGGCATCCAAATTGGGAATGAAGAAGTTAAATTATCACTCTTTGCAGATGACATGATGCTGGTTATAGAAAACCCTAAAACTCCACCAAAAAGCTATTAGAAACAATCAATGAATACAGTAATGTGGCCTTCTAGAAAATCAATGTAGAAAAGTCCATTGCATTCCTATATACTAACAATGAAATCTCATAGAAAGAAATTAAAAACAATTCCTTTTACAATTTCAGTAAAAAGAATAAAATACCTAGGAATAAACTTAACCAAGGATGTGAAAGACCTATATGCTGAAAACTGCAAGACATTTTTAAAGAAATTGAAGAAGACACAAAGAAATGGAAAGACATTGCATGCTCATGGATTGGAAGAATCAACATAGTTAAAATGGCCGTATTACCCAAAGCAATCTACAGATTTAATGCAATCCCCATCAAAATCCCACTGGCATTTTTTAAAGAAATAGAACAAAAAATCATCAGATTTGTTTGGAACCACAAAAGACCCCGAATTTCCAAAGCAATCCTAAGAAAAAAGAACAATGCTGGTGGTATCACACTGCCTGACTTTAGCTTGTACTACAGGGCAACAACAATCAAAACAGCATGGTATTGGCAGAAAAACAGACACTTAGACCAATGGAATAGAATTGAGCACTCAGAAATAAAACCACATAAATATGGACAGATAATTTTTGACAAAGAAGCAAAAAACATACAATCGAGAAAAGACAGCCTCTTCAATAAATGGTGCTGGCCGAATTGGAATGCCACATGCAAAAGAATGAAACTGGACTGCTATTTGTCATGTTTTACCAAAATTAATTCAAAATGGATCAAAGACTTAAGCATAAGACCTGACACAATAAACTGCATAGAAGCAAACATAAGGTACTAAACTTATGGACCTTGGGTTCAAAGAGCATTTCATGAATTTGACTCCAAAGGCAATGGAAGTAAAAGCTAAAATAAACGAATGGGACTATATGAAACTTAAAAGCTTCTGCACAGCAAAAGAAGCTATCGACGAAAAAAAGAGGCAACCACCTGAGTGGGAGAACATTTTTGCAAACAGTGCCTCCGATAAGGGGCTAATGTCCAAAATATACAAGGAACTCATGCAACTGAATAACAAAAAAACAAACAACCCAATTGAAAAATGGGCAGAGGACCTGAAGAGACATTTCTCCAACGAGGACATACAAATGACAAATAGACATATGAAAAAATGCTCAACATCACTAATCATCAGAGAAATGTAAATAAAAACCACAATGAGATATCACTTCACCCCAATCAGAATGGCTATCATCAACAAGACAAATAGTAACAAGTGTTAGAGGGGCTGTGGAGAGAAAGGAACCCTTATACACTGTTGGTGGGAATGCAGAATAGTGCAGCCGCTATGAAAGGTAGTGTGGAGGTTCCTCTAGAAATTAAAAATAGAATTACCATATGACCCAGCAATCCCTCTCCTGGGTATGTACCCAAAAAATCTGAAAATGTTTATACATAAAGACACGTGTGCTCCAATGTTCATTGTAGCTTTATTTACGGTGGCCAAGACATGGAAACAACCAAAATGTCTTTCGATAGATGAATGGATAAAGAAGTTGTGGTATATATACACAATGGAATACTATTCGGCGGTAAGAAAAGATGATATAGGAACATTTGTGACAACATGGATGGATCTTGAGAGTGTAATGTTGAGCAAAATATGTCAGACAGAAAAAGCAGAGAACCATGTGATTTCACTGATATGTGGTATATAAACCCAAAACAACAAAAGAACAAGACAAACAAATGAGAAACAGAAACTCATAGACACAGACAATAGTTTAGTGGTTGCCAGAGGGTAAGGGGGCGGGGGTGGGGGGTGGGAGATGAGGGTAAGGGGGAGCAAATATATGGTGATGGAAGGAGAACTGACTCTGGGTGGTGAACACACAATGGGATTTATAGATGATGTTATACAGAATTGTACACCTGAAATCTATGTAACTTTATTAACTATTGTCACCCCAATAAACTTTAATTTAAAATAATTAATTGTGAATCCTCAACATATTTTAATTAATAGATTTTCCAAGAGGTGAAAAGCAGTGATATTGCCAAAACCTTCCGCAAAGCAATCAACAGGAAAGAAGGGATTTGTGCTCTGGGAGGAACTTCTGAGCTATCCAGTGAAGGAACACAGCATTCTTACTCAGGTAATAGTTTCATGTACATTGAGTTAACACAGTGAACTAGGGAAGGTGCATGCTATAATGTCAAGGAGGGGCTCTAGATAAACATTGCCTCCTAATTAAGAATACATTAGAAGTCCTTTGCAACATGTATTTGGACTTGCAACTAATATTTGCCATAAGGCATTATTAGTATTTATTGTATGGTATTGTTAGCTTGCAAGAGACCTGATACAATTTATGTAATGGCAAACTTTATTATAGTGGAGTTCTACAGTAATATAAAAATAATTTTTAAATAATTTCGTAGCTAAATTCTCTAAGCATCAGTTAACTCTTCTCTGTTCTTTTTGTTCATTTTGTAATTTGTAATAGCCACTGGGTTGCATTCAGGTGTCTGGGCTTCCAAAGAGGATAACCACATATTTATGACACATTAACGTTCAGCATTACTGGACAACTATTTTAGAACTTAGAGTCAAATATTTAACCTAGAATATGAACTAATTTCTTGTAATTCAACATAATTTTAGAGGAAGAAAAATATGCTTTTGTTAACTGGATAAACAAAGCTCTGGAAAATGATCCTGATTGCCGACATGTTATACCAATGAACCCAAATACCGATGACCTGTTCAAAGCTGTTGGTGATGGAATTGTGCTTTGGTAAGATGTTGGCTTATTTTATAACCAAGTTTCCAAAGATAGTGTTCCATCTAATTGATGTATTTGTTCCTGGATGTTTGACAGCTTCATCTTGGTAAATAGTTAGAATTGAAAATTGTCTCGGTTCTGCCCATTTCATTTCATCTCTAGGTATGTCCAGGAAACTACCACCAAAATAAGAATCTAAAACTCAGTTATTTAGCCTAGGAGCCTCTTAATAGGGAAGCTCTCAGCTTCCAATTTCTTCTCATCAGCGAGTAGGTAATGTATTACAACTTTGTTGAACTTAAGTATGCCAGTATCTCTTTATTCTAAAGTACCATAGCTTCCAAAAGAAAAAAGAGGCTATTCTTCAATTCTCACTCTCCAATCACTTATTTCTGAAAAATGTGTTTGTCACTGCTGCTACTCCAGAGCCAACAGTTTCTTGGCACAAATGACATAAGATTAGCAACACTTTGTTAGTTGATGCTCCTATTTATGGAGGCCATGTAACCCAGGGGTTAAAAGCATCCCCCATAATCAGTCTGCCTGGATTCATATTCAGGCTCTGCCATTCAGTAGCTGTGTAACTGTAATCCAGATTTCAGCCCCTTTGCATTTTACTTTCCATCTAGTATGATCCCTATTTATTGTACTTACCTCAGAGGGCTGTTGTGAACATTAAGTGACTACATACATATAGAGTGCTTAGAACAGTGCAATCGATATATTTCAGATGACAGTGTACAATACATAAAATTCCCCTTTTTTGCAATAAGGCCATTTTGCTTGTTTGAAAGCTGATTTTTAAAATGTAAGATATCCTCTGTTTTGTCATGTATAAACACTAAAGTGATAATTTCCCATTTTTTTAATAGAAAGAGATAATATGGTAATATTTATCTAATATTTCTATTTTGCATGGAAAGCAGCATGGTTTTTCCTATGCAGAATAGCATGTTTTAGGGCAGGGTTATAAATACCTAAAATGTTAGGTTCTAAATCTAAATTTGAACCAAATGAGGTTCTTCCTATTAAGTCACAGATTCTAGCCTAATTAACATAACCTTTCTTTCTCTCACCACTGTATTACCAGCATCAAGTATAGTGCCTAGCTCATCATTTAGGCACTCAATGAATCTTTTTGAACAAAAGAATCTCATGCTCAACTAATTTTATCTCTCTGTGGATAAATGGCAATTTTTAATTGTGAATTATATAATCTAGAAGTGACTCGATTTCAATGTGAGGTTTTTGTCTGTTTTTAACATTTATTCAACACAATTTTTTTTCAATATCCGAGTTCATTCTTATAAAAAATGTGGAAAACACACACAAAAACATAAAATAAAATGAGAAAATATGTCACAACCCCCAAATCAGAAGTACCCAACTACTGTAAACATTTTGGTCTTTTTTTAATTTGCACTTTTCACATATATAGTTTTTTGGTGTTCAACATGATAAAAGTCACATATTGCATTTTTTTTTCAGATTTCATGAGAGCTATATTATAAGTCTTACTATTTGTGAATATTTACAGACTCTTGACAAGTAAATCCACTCATTTTTAAATTCTTGTTTCAGTAAAATGATCAACCTTTCAGTTCCTGATACAATTGATGAAAGAACAATCAACAAGAAGAAACTTACACCCTTCATCATTCAGGTATGCACTGTTCTGCCCTCTGTCTTCCATGAGACTATTAGAGGGCCTATTCTACAGCCCATAAGCTCTGCATTTCTGTCTTCTTATCTAATTCTTGGAACAACTCTGAATTTAGGATTATTATCTAGGTTTTACAGAGAAGAGAGCTGGGACTCAAAGATTTCTAAACTTGCCCGAGGTTAATGTTGGAACTGAAGTTCAAATCCAGGCCTAATTCCAAAGCCCTATGTTCTTTTCATTACATATTGTGTTCAAAGATACAGAAATAAGCAAACATATTTAAGCTCTTTTTTTTTAAAGATTTTATTGGGGAAGGGAACAGGACTTTATTGGGGAACAGTGTGTACTTCCATGACTTTTTTCCAAGCCAAGTTGTTGTCCTTTCAGTCTTAGTTGTGGAGGGCGCAGCTCAGCTCCAGGTCCAGTTGCCATTGCTAGTTCCAGGGGGACTCGAGGAATCAAACTGGCAACCTTGTGTTTGAGAGCCCACGCTCCAACCAACTGAGCCATCTAGGAGGCAGCTCAGTTCAAGGTGCCATGTTCAATCTTAGTTGCAGGGGGCGGAGCCCACCATCCCTTGCAGGACTTGAGGAGTTGAACCGGCAACCTTGTGGTTGAGAGTCCACTGTCCCATGTGGGAATCAAACCGGCAGCCTTCGGAGTTAGGAGCATGGAGCTCCAACTGCCTGAGCCAGGGGGCCAGCCCCTAAGCTCTTAATTAATTAGCATATTTAAGGAATGGAGCATTTTTCTTTTCCATTAATTGGGTATTAGACTTTTAGATAGCAAATTCCCTCAGGCAAGAACACCTCTTAAGATATGGAGATTAAGAACTTCTATAACTCTCAGCTATGTGCCATAGACCTCTCATTAGGCATTTTTAGAAATACAACACTTAACCCACAAGGATATACTTACTCTAGTCACTCAGCCTTTTCCTTTGGTACTTCCAAAGGGACCAAATGAAAATACAAGTTAACTTCCCATGGAACGCTGGAAAAGACAATAGCAATAAGACTGAGATTTGTTTTAAATATGCTTTTAATACCAATGTCTAGAATTTGTTTTCTGTGGATCGTATGTGGCTGAAATTAATACAGGGTTTCAATTTCCGCATTGAGTGTTATTTTTAGTGAAGGGAGATGTAGACTCCTAAAAAATGGAAAGGTCAAGAAGCAAGTGTGTAAATTGGCTGTCTTGCAGGAAAACTTGAACCTGGCACTGAACTCTGCTTCTGCCATTGGGTGTCACGTTGTGAACATTGGTGCAGAGGATTTGCGGGCTGGGAAACCTCATCTAGTTTTGGGACTGCTTTGGCAGATCATTAAGATTGGTTTGTTTGCTGACATTGAATTAAGCAGGAATGAAGGTAATGTAACACCGTCATTATTTTTTTTTTCTTTAAATTTTGTAAGTTGTTTATTGGTTATTTTTTTCTAGTCAAGCAGACTGTCATGCTTTCACTTAATTGAGGTGATTAGATAACTAGAATTAACATAGAGTAATGCTATAGTGTTATTGAGGAAAACAGCCTAATTATAACTTTCTTCTTTAGTAGTAATTAGCATTTGTCTGACACTTTAGAATTCATTTTGCAGTGAAGACACAAAAGCATAGAGAGTTTAAGGAACTTTCCCAAAGTCCCCAAACTTGCTATCTATTCTTTTCTGCTTTGCTCACACAACCCCCACTCCATCACCATCCTCTTAGCTCTACCACTGTGCACCATCTCCTGTTACCTTTAATTCCTTTTGTGTTCTATCATAGATTTAGATCTCTTAAAAATATTCTACCCTGACCTTGATGGTCTCATATTTCCTGAAACAGCAGAAGCATTATCCTTCTTACAGCACAGGTTTTTAAGTCACATCATGGATTTGTAGAATGCACAAGCATATGCAATACAATTGTCATGGAGTCCTAGGAAGTACTACGTTATCCTCTCCCTATAAAGTTTAAAATATTAAGCACCACTGCAAATATTCATATTTTATTCCAGAAATCCCCATCTTAATCCACAGGTACTTTTGGAAGAGACTATATATTTGGGGTTCTCAGTATTTTCAATGTCTCAGAGTGTCTGTCAACAGTCTTATTTTGCACACGTTTACCCATTATAAGACGTTTTTGCATTTTCAAGAATTTATTGCACTGACATTTTCAATCCACTCAAAGGTACCTACTTATATTTGAACAAATAGTTTTTCTAATTGCTGGCCTTATTCACAACAGTGTTTATCTCGTTAAAGGAGTTGAAGTCCATTGAAAAATGAAAGGGAGACAACAAAATAAAATTACATTGGCTCATGTAATAAATTAAATGATTTATCTTTGACCTGGCAGAGATGAGGAACAGAAGGAGGGTTCTGTACAAATGACCATATGCTTCTGCCCTTGCTTAAATCCCTCAGTGCCAAAGTGACATGGCATGAAGTGTGGAGCCCATGAAAGATGAAATTTGCCTGATATAGGTATTACCTAGACCTCTTCAGAAATCAGGTGGTTTCAGTCTTCTTGTTCGATACAAATCTCTTTTATGAAATAATTATTGAATAAGGACTACACAACTTCTTCATAAAACAATGCTTAAATTTAGACAGTTCTCTATGCAAACACCCAAGCTCTGCTTAGTATTTGTAGGAATATTTACCAAAAAACCCTCAGCTTCTTCTACACATTTAATTCAACAATGAAAATTTATTGAGCAGCCTTTACATGTTAGATGCTATAGAAAATGTGAAATTTAATTTATTCATTTAAAAATAGGTTTAACCCTTCAAGAGGTAATTAATTATACTTAAATATAAATACCATAGTGTTTCTATGCTCCTTTAATCAAAAAGTTAAGTAAAAGTTTCACAATTTTAAACATTGTCTCCCAAATCTCTGATTTTGGTATTATTAAACAAAAACAGTTTATGTAAATATACAACATAATGTGAAAATGTTCATCTTAAAAGCTATAATTTATTTGGTATTTGGAATGTGAAGAATGATAAAGAAAAGAATAAATTATATATTTGCTGTGTATTCACATAAGACAATGTCTTTATCTGTATCATCTTATAATTATCTACTTATATATTTATCTTTTATTAGGCTATGAGTACCTGAAAACCAGGAAGTTGGTCATAACTGGTTTTTGCACCTCTGTTACTTAACAGCGTGTCAAAAGATTGAACGAACTTGTAATGACCATTATCATATAATATATTGGTCATGGATTCTGTTTTTTTCTTACAGCCTTGGCTGCTTTACTTCGAGATGGTGAGACTTTGGAGGAGCTTATGAAATTGTCTCCAGAAGAGCTTCTGCTTAGATGGGCAAACTTTCATTTGGAAAACTCAGGCTGGCAAAAAATCAATAACTTCAGTGCTGACATCAAGGTAACTGTGCAAAGAACCATAGCACTTTGGGGGGGCGGGGTGCATATAATGACTTGAGAGATTTGATCCCAGCTTAATGGGAAATCCTACCAGTATAGCACGAAGGCTTGTTGCCTCTTGTCCCCAGTGATAGGTTTCAATACAGAGGTGCAGTCAAGTAAGGAACACAAGCGCCAAGTCCAGCTTTCATTCTGTAGAAAAGGGTAAAAGTATTATAGTGCCAGTATTTTAGATTCTGCTACTGTTAAACATGGAGTATTAAAGGACATGACTATTCCATTCCTAACTGCCTTTCCCAGGCCTCAGTGTACCTGTTAGTAAAGACCTAAAAGAGAGAGAGAGGGCCTCACGATTCCCCTTCGCCTTTTGTATTTGCCTCCTCTCCTGTAATGTGCTCCCACTTTTTAGACATTGAGTTCTTGAGGGTACTGATGAGCTCTTATATATGTCTGTGTCTCCTACCTCAGCCCCTGTCCCAGTACCCGCCTACTAAACCCACCTCTGATACAACACCTGGCACATAAACGACCTGCAAAGATCTTTGTGTTGAAATCGAATTCTGGAGCTTTCTGCTCACCATGAGCAGTAGGGAAAAACTAGCAAGGGAGGGAGACATTGGTAGCATTCATTTATCACATGTTGCCCTTGCCCTCTCAGGAAGAGAGGGACAAGATTACCATAGTAAATATCGTGGAGTTCTCATTAACTGACTGGACTCTCCAAAATCCAGATGTTGGGACACAGGGAACAAACTTGAGACTCTTCACCAAATGTCACTGACCATCAGGGCTATGAACACAATCGGCTGTGATCATAGCAATTTGTTCAGTGGTGAGAGGAAGTAATGGAATATTTGCACTACTGATTTCATCAGTGAAAATCATGGGTAGCCCCCAAATTAAAAGACCAGTTGTCCCCACACCTTCTTTTAACTTACACAATATGTTTGACCCGGCATTTTTTATTATTATTATTAGTTTCAGGTGTACAAAACAATGCAATAGTTAGACATTTCACCCCTCACAAAGTGATAACCCTCTTCCCCCAATCTATTGCCCCTCTGACATCGTATATACTTATTACAATTCCATTGACTCTATTCCCTATGCTATACTCCATATCTTGTGACTATATATATTAAATTATAGGCGACATAATAATATTATTCAGCTTCAGCTTCAGGTGTACAGTACAGTGGTCAGGCATCTACACCGTCCATGAAATGGTCTCCCTAATAAGGCAAGTGCCCATCTGACACCCTACAAAATCTTTACAACATTATTGATTGTATTCCCCAAACTGTCTTTCATATCCCGTTGGCCTGGCATATTTTGCTTTATGCATTAGATGTGTTCCGAAAAACCATTCTTAAGTGGATTTTATGTTCTGGGATGTATTTTAAATGTTCGAAATGAAATCTTATTTGAAAATGAAGCCTGCTTTGAATAGTTTTTAAAGTAAAGGATTGTTCAGTAATGTGAAAAGGAACTTCCAATTTATCTGTATTCAAGTTCAAATTTTCACCTGCAAAACCTTTTTCAGGGTAGTAAATACAGACTCTACTGGATCTGCTCTTTACCTGTTCTTCTCAAATGGGTAGGATTAGATTATGAATTCTTTCTGCACCTTTAGTAGGTAATTGTTAATGAAAGCACTGTTATAACTGTCATGCACTATTAGAGGGAGGTAAATCCTGTGCCCAGTAATAGTAGGATCTGGGTTTACATTTCATGAATTGCTTTAAAATGGCTTTCACTCACCTGATTTCCCCCAAGCTTAGAATAATTTAGGGCACTGGATATCAATCTCACTTGGGTAGCTTGTTTAAGATGCAGTTTGCTGGGCAGTTCCCAGAGAGTCATTATATTTGGTAGGTATGGGGATGGATCCAGTAATCTGCATTTTGAGCCACATCCCAGGCTCATAATCTATGGAGCTTACGGTGAGAAACATTCCTTCATAGCCTGTCTCGACTGTCAAGGCCCAGTAATAATAGCAACTATCATAGCTGGGAAGGTAGTCTTCAGATATAGTAGGATTAAGGAATCTTGATTCCAGAGAGGCAGAATTTTACTTCACATGTGTGTTGAAGACCCCTATTAAACCTAGTGTAATGGTTTTCAAGCTGTGTTCTGTGGAATGTCCACATAGCCTGAATTCTCCTACCCACCCACCCCTAATATAAGCAACACCACTTTGTTTTAGGAATGGGATTCCAAGTAAAAATGTTCAAGTGATGGAAGAGTTCAGGAGCTTAAAACAAAGAGAAGCTTGATTTTGGTTAAGTATATTCAGATTATAAAGGGTTACATGTTATTTCACCAGCTCAAGTGTTTATCTTAAAAATTTTTTGTCATTTAAATTTACAATTAAATTCATCTTTAACACTGTTAATCTCTTCTCCATAGGTCATGGTATATATTGTGCTTCGTAATGATATAACCTGTTTATTTTCTCTTTCCCAATGCTTCCTGGATTTCTACTGTCCCACTTGTTTTTTCTTGCTTGTTTTTTCTACCAAGCTTATTGACTTCAGTAATTCAGTGAAGGTACAGAACTAGTTGTGTGTTTACTACCATTATTGCATTGATGACTTCAATAAATTGTAAAGTTATGACAAAATCCAGTTCATTCATATTCAAGGCAGACATAAGGTCAGCTAGATGAACTTTTCTGGGGAAAAGAACTGTTAAATTAGAGAGATTTGTGCCATATATTCTCATTAAATCCAATGCAAATGCCCTTCCAAACATGGGGACAATAGAATACATGCTTTCTTTGTAAACGTGATCTCGCTGTCATTTTTTATTTATTTGTAGGATTCCAAAGCCTATTTCCATCTTCTCAATCAAATTGCACCAAAAGGACAAAAGGAAGGTGAACCACGGATAGATATTAACATGTCAGGTTTCAATGTAAGTATTTTTTAATTTTACAATCTTACAAAATTGTTGTCAATTTCTTATAAATACAAGAATCTTTATAATTCATGTAGTGGTATTAACATTTTAAAGGATTATTTTAAAATTTATTGCTGTAGGTGTCATTCCAAGACAGAAATACCAGCTTTGATTTATTTTGAGAGTTCATTAGTGTGTTGCATATTTATGGTCATATTGGTTTATATGGATGGCATAAAATATTCAAACCAAGTTTGGGAAAATAAGCACTAGAGATTACACTTTCCCAAGTATTTGGATTATAACCACAGTGACATATATTTAGTGATGATATATTCATATATGCATCTGTAATACTCCTGTGTTGAGAATAATGTGAATATGTTTACAAACTCCTGATCCATGAAATCCAGTTTGGGGATTCACTGTCATAGACCATGTTCCTGGCTACATCATTAATTTGTTCAAAGACCTGGGACAAGTTCCTTCCCAAAATTGGATCTCACTTTTCTCATCCATAAAGTAAGGAATTGAAAAAAGAACAATGCTGGGGGTATCACACTCCCTGACTTTAGTTTGTACTACAGGGCAACAATAATCAAAACAGTGTGGTATTGGCAGAAAAACAGACACATAGACCAACGGAATAGAATTGAGAACCCAGAAATAAAACCACATAAATATGGACAGACAATTTTTGACAAAGAAGCCAAAAACATACAATCGAGAAAAGACAGCCTCTTCAATAAATGGTGCTGGCAGAATTGGAAAGCCACGTGCAAAAGAATGAAAGTGGACTGCTATCTGTCACCATGTACCAAAATTAATTCAAAATGGGTCAGACTTAAGCATAACCTAAAACAATAAATGGCATAGAAGAAAACATAGGTACTAAACTTATGGACCTTGGGTTCAAAGAGCATTTTACGAATTTGACTCCAAAGGCAAGGGAAGTAAAAGCTAAAATAAATGAATGGGACTATATGAAACTTAAAAGCTTCTGCACAGCAAAAGAAACCATCGACAAAATAAAGAGGCCACCAACTGAATGGGAGAACATTTTTGCAAACAGTGCCTCTGATAAGGGGCTAATATCCAAAATTTACAAAGAACTCATGCAATTCAACAACAAAAAAATGAACAACCCAATTGAAAAATGGACAGAGGACCTGAAGACCTAAAGAGACGTTTCTCCAAAGAGGACATACAAATGGCAAATAGACATATGAAAAAATGCTCAACATCACTAATCATCAGAGAAATGTAAATAAAAACCACAATGAGATATCACCTCACCCCAGTCAGAATGGCTATCATCAATGAGACAAATAGTAACAAATGTTGGAGAGGCTGTGGAGAAAAAGGAACCCTCATACACTGTTGGTGGGAATGCAGACTGGTGCAGCGATTATGGAAGGCAGTGTAGAGGTTCCTCAAAAAATTACGAATAGAATTAGTATATGACCCAGCAATCCCTCTCCTAGGTATCTACCCAAAACATCTGAAAACATTTATACATAAAGACAAGTGTGCTCCAATGTTCATTGCAGCTTTGTTTACGGTGGCCAAGACATGGACACAACCAAAATGTCCTTCGATAGATGAATGGATAAAGAAGTTGTGGTATATATACACAATGGAATACTATTCAGTAGTAAGAAAAGATGAAATAGGACCATTTGTGACAACATGGATGGATCTTGAGAGAGTAATGCTGAGCGAAATAAGTCAGACAGAAAAAGCAGAGAACCATGTTATTTCACTGACATGTGGTATATAAACCAAAACCAACAAAAGAACAAGACAAACAAATGAGAAACAAAAATTCCTAGACACAGACAACAGTATAGTGGTTACCAGAGGGTAAGGGGGGAGGAGTAGTAGATGAGGGTAAAGGGGATCAAATATATGGTGATGGAAGGAAAACTGACTCTGGGTGATGAACACACAATGTGATGTATAGATGATGTAGTACAGAATTGTACTACAATTCTGTAACTTTACTAACAATTGTCACTCCAATAAACTTAAATTTAAAAAAAGAAAGAAGAAAAAGTAAGGAATTGGACTAGACTGTTTGGTCTCAATTTTCTAGGATCTTGTGGTTCTTTGTACACATTAGATATGGAATGCATTCTACTAATTTTAAAAGTCCACATTTCTAGCCTATTATGCAATAGGATTGAGTGGATTACACCAGCTAAACCATTTACACTGCCCTTACCAGAAATGAATTCGTAACTGACTTGTTTGCTCATGTTTCTGTCTGTATGTTAAATGTGAAACTCTTCCACTCAGGTCACTCTTGGTAAGAGTGAATCACCATCCTTCGCAGTAAGGGAGCTGTCTGGCATGACTAGCTAGGTGCCTGGGGAAATGGCACCAGTATACTAACTGATTCTGATAAAGCTCTTCTGTCAATCCTCCCTGATTGACCTTCTTAAAACACACCTTTCTTTGTCTCTTCCCTCAGAATTCTTCAAGGATTCCCCACTGATTCTAGAGTTCGGTCTTAAATGTCCTGCTTAGCATTTAAGGCCGTATACGATCTTGCTCCATCTCTCCTAGCTGGTGTTATTTCTCACTGGTCTGTACCACCACCCACCCCCAAACATTCGTTTTACTTACCTCGGAGCCTTTACTCATGCTTTTCCCTTGTTTTACAATGTCCTTCATCTTTTTTAGCCTCATACCTTCTTTAGGACCTAATTTAAAAATCAGAATGGTTTTGGCCTTTTTCTGATGCATTTTGGCATGAGAGATGTAATTCCAGTTTTGTTTAATGTACTCTGTCTTTAGACCTATGATCTGGTGTCATCTAGGGTGTTTTCAAGGTACTGCATATCCTGCTCAGCCAACTTCTTTTTTTTTTTTACATTCAAAACAATTTTATAATAAATACCATATGTTGGCTATGAGAATGTAGAATTGTATATCCAGTCTATTGTAGGGAAATATTTCTATATTTTTTAGTATGGCCTCTTAAAAATGTCTTCTTTTACTTCAACAGGAAACAGATGATTTGAAGAGAGCTGAGAGTATGCTTCAACAAGCAGACAAATTAGGTTGCAGACAGTTTGTTACCCCTGCTGATGTTGTCAGTGGAAACCCCAAACTGAACTTAGCATTTGTGGCTAACCTGTTTAATAAGTACCCAGCACTAACTAAGCCAGAGAACCAGGATATTGACTGGACTCTATTAGAAGGTAACTAAAAGTTTTTCAAATTCTCATGGTTGGGGCTACAGAGTAGAAATACTCATGCAATCGACTAACTAGAACTAGCCCCAGTTCCTTTCACACTTACCTACTCAAAAATAATAATAATGTATGCTAATTATTTAAGTTCGAGGAAAGCAGAGTTTACCTTTTTCAGATTATATATGAATGAAGTGTAGTATTTAAAAATTGACAAATGTAAATAGTAGTTGTTGAATATCCACTGACTTGACTATAAAATTTTAAAATTTTATGCTCTTGAAGTTTAAGTAATTTGTTGCTGTACTATAGGCAAGTAAAAGGCGCACTCATGTGTAGCTTAGTATTTTAAAATGGGCAGAGGGAAGATGTAAAATAATATAAGCATAGGTTTATATGATCATAGCAAATTTTTAAAATAGAAACTGAATTTGATAACATGAGTTACTTTGAAGTATGGGGATTTGGGGAGATATTGGAGAAGGATTAGAGGGGTAGGAGATTATACAAAGTTTGTAAATCTCTAAATTGCTTAACTGCTTATAATAAGGTTATATTCTTTAATTTTAAAATAAATTAAATTAAACATTAAGCATGAATCTAGAGAATGTATTTAGAGACAATGCTTGGAGATTCATATTGGAGAAAACCTCTAGATCTGTACAGAATAAATAAAATAATCTTATATATGGGTTGATATATGCACATATACAAGGTGTTTAATGAATATATAAATGTTGTGAATGTTCTTAATAGGAGAAACTCGTGAAGAAAGAACCTTCCGTAACTGGATGAACTCTCTTGGTGTTAATCCCCATGTAAACCATCTCTATGCGTAAGCCTTCTTACCGCTATTATAAAGTTACGAACATGATGAATGGGTGCTACACAAATAATTATAGCTCTAAACATTTTCTAAATGTTAGTTTGTAGTGATTAATGTCAAGTCGTGACTTCTGTTATCATTTTCCAAATACACAAGACCCAGATTATTTCTTTACATGATCATAAACTATAAAGTGATAGAATGCATAAATGTCTTTCTAGGGAGCAGATACCCTAATTTGAGACAAAGAGCAGGAAACACTTTAAGCAAACCATCCATGATGCCTGGGGGCCTTTGTGCTCACTGTTCTCTCTGCCTGGAATGTTCTTTTCCACATCTAATGCCTCACTCCCTTACTATAGTCAAGGCACCGATTCAGATCCTGACCACCACCTACCACTCTCTAACCCCTAACCCTAGTTCTTTTTTTCTTCATAATACTTATACGCACTCCAAAATCATATCCATTTATCCATGTCCTTGTTTATTGTCTCTCTCTCTCTCTCTGACTCAAATATAAAGCCAGGGAGTTTTCTCCTATGTGCCCCACTTCTAGAACAGTGTCTTGCAAACAATAAACTCTCAATACTTTTAAGTGAATCAGATGGTTTTAGCTGAATTTTAGCATAGAGTGATAGAAAATATGAGTCTTGGATATTATCTATGGTTTTACATATCTTGTTTAACAGTGTAGTATTATTGTTTTTAAGGAAACAAAAGCCCAGCTATCTGAAAACACTGATTAAATTATTTTTAAATCATTAGCGACCTGCAAGATGCCCTGGTAATCTTACAGTTATATGAACGAATTAAAGTTCCTGTTGACTGGAGTAAGGTTAATAAACCTCCATACCCAAAACTTGGAGCCAACATGAAAAAGGTAGATAATTAAGTTGCCACATATCTTTGTTACAGACTATTTTTATTCTAAATTTGTTTCTTTTCTTTGGAAATCTCTTAACTCTCAGCTTCTCGGAGACAGGAATTGTGTCTTATTTATTTTTGTGTGCTAAGTATCTAGCCATCATATACATGTATACAGATTAAACAAATGAAAGTCTTTAAACATTTCTTTTGTGTGTTTGCAGCTAGAAAACTGCAACTATGCTGTTGAATTAGGGAAGCATCCTGCCAAATTCTCTCTGGTTGGCATTGGAGGACAAGACCTGAATGATGGGAACCAAACCCTAACTTTAGCTTTAGTCTGGCAGTTGATGAGAAGGTATGATACACAATTTTAGCTGTTTAAGCTTCACTCTAATCAGATCTGTGATCCAGTCCTCCTCCTCCACTTCCTCCTCATTATTATTATCATTATTATTATTTTACATGTACAAACCACATCTTTTATTTTTATGCTGTTTATGTCAAAAGCTCTTTTTTAAAATTTGTCAATTATAGTTGACATTCAGTCAATAATAGTGTAATTACAAGACTAGTCCTTAGTATTTTTTTTTTTTTGGTATTTTATTTTTTTATTTTTTTTATTAAATTTATTGGGGTGACAATTGTTAGTAAAATTACATAGATTTCAGGTGTACAATTCTGTATTACATCATCTATAAATCCCATTGTGTGTTCACCACCCAGAGTCAGTTCTCCTTCCATCACCATATATTCGATCCCCCTTACCCTCATCTCCCACCCCCCACCCCCCGCCCCCCTTACCCTCTGGCAACCACTAAACTATTGTCTGTGTCTATGAGTTTCTGTTTCTCATTTGTTTGTCTTGTTCTTTTGTTGTTTTTGGTTTATATACCACATATCAGTGAAATCACATGGTTCTCTGCTTTTTCTGTGGATCTTGAGAGAGTAATGCTGAGCGAAACAAGTCCTTAGTATTTTAAGCAAACATGTCAATGACTACACATTTGAAATTTTTGTATTTAGACTGAAATGAGCTTAAGTAATGAGTATGTGTTGGATGTTCCTTGGGAGATGCCTCCTTGAAAGTTAGGCAGCACAACTGTGAATATTTCCTTTTTTCTCATAGGAAACCTGAACTGTAGATGCGAGCCTCATTAGTGTCAGTGAATTTAAAAATAGTAAAAATTATGAACATCCCATGTATCCATTTGAAAAAGGTCTCTTAACTGTAATGCTGAAAAGCATTCATTATGACTGGGTACTAGCCAAAGCATAGCTTACTTTAAGTCATTACCACTGTTGGACTACTATAAAATGTGCTTGCTATAGACTGTTGAGCTTGCTCATTGAAGCACTGAAAATCTCACCCCTTCCCTCCAATACTACTGCAAAGGGTATATCCAGTGGCAAGCCACTTCTACTTGAAATTGGCTTTTCATATAACATGACTCTCTTTCCATGAAATCTTTAGTTTTCAAATCTAAGGAATAAAAGAAAGGAAAGATAAAGCATTGTCCTAATTTTGCATTTTTTCTCATAAAGTAGACTGGGACATTTTCTTCTGCTTTTTCTTTTAGATATACCCTCAATGTCCTGGAAGATCTTGGAGATGGTCAAAAAGCTAATGACGACATCATTGTAAGCTGGGTGAACAGAACATTGAGTGAAGCTGGAAAGTCAACTTCCATTCAGAGTTTTAAGGTAAGAATTCCATTTGTGACTAACATTGTTTGCTAGAACGTATCTATAATTCAGAAGGACCACCTTTGGTTTCTTTGTGAGTGAGAATTATTGTTGGACCAATGGCAAAATTTGTTTTTTGGGCAACTTTATATAAGTAATCATGTTAATCTGTACATATTGAAATTCTCAGATTTCTCAGATTTGTTCTTTTACACTAGGACAAGATGATCAGCTCCAGTTTGGCAGTTGTGGATTTAATTGACGCCATCCAGCCAGGCTGCATAAACTATGACCTTGTTAAGAGCGGCAATCTAACAGAAGATGACAAGCATAATAATGCCAAGTAAGGGTTACTGCATGATACCCTGGCAAGAGCACAGGCTTTGTAGCCAGGCAGATGTGCACTCTCAATCAGGTTCTGCCACTTAAGAATAGTGTCACCTGGGAGAAACCTATTTGAGCCTCAGATTCCTCATCAGTAAATGGGAGCAATAATACTTACCTTAGAGATTTTGAAATGAATAAAATATATAAGAGCCTAGCATTGTGCCTGACCTGGTAGGTGCTCTATCAGTTGTTGCTTTAGTGGCTTAAAGAAATAATGTAGTATATGTTTTAATGCAACTCAGTTACAAACTTACAAGGGAAAAATGAGCTAAAGATAATCATGCCTTAGATAAGAGTGTTCTTCTGTCTGTCTCACTCTTGTTTTAAACACATTATCCTTTATGTCTCTTTTACTGTGCATAAATCACTGTTACTACATATGTCGAATTTATTATCTTGGCCCTAAATGAGCAGGATGTTTAACCCTCAGCTGAAAATATGCCTTGGAAGTTTCTTGGATTTCAACAATATTGAGAAGGCCTTTTCCACCTGTCCCTTCCCTTCTTCACCAAAGACCTTGACTGTGACCTGGTTTTACAGCCAACCCATGAAAGTTTTACAAGTACACACTGAAAATCAGCCCAGAGCAGGGCTTCATACAATAGCTTAGAAGCATCACTGCAAAACTTTGGAGTTAGGCACATCATTTCTTCCCTCCTTGAAAAATATTTGTACCGGTAGCATATACGAGTATGATAAAGATTTAATATCGATAATATATAGAGAACTCTTGAAACTTTTTTTTACCAGAAACTAGACTATCTTTAATGATTCCTGTAACAAAACACCTAGAAATGCCTCATGTATTAATTGAGGTGTGCTCCTGCAAATTTCCCTAGCTGGACATGTCAGTTCTTTCTTTCCTTCTTTTGTCTACCCTTTCTATTCCTTGCTTTGGCCACGTGCCATGTACACTCTTTCCCCTCTCTTGAATATTTGGAAGTATTCACTATATCTGCCAAAGCAACTTGGATTTTTGCATTTGGCATTATTTTCCACCACATATCTCTAAGATTACATGAGAGTGTCTGTTATAACATGCTCAACAAGAATATCAACGTTGATTATATAGCCAATCTGGGTGACATATGTATTCATTTTCATATCAAGTCAGTGCTCTAAAATTAATTCTCATTTCATATTGGAGTAAAGGAGTGAATAAGCATTATCAATTCCAAATAGTAGCACTTGAAAACCTAGTGTCACTTAAGAGTGACCTCAAAAACAATAAAACAAAACAACAAAAAGTGAAATCATTCCAATTTGAACTTCCAATATGGAAGCTTTACATCCTAACCAAGAGGAAATAGATGTCTTGTACTGTGTCCTTGACTGACAAGAATTTCATCTTAATTTTTGTTTCCTCAAAAAATAGGTATGCAGTGTCAATGGCTAGAAGAATTGGAGCCAGGGTGTATGCTCTCCCTGAAGACCTTGTGGAAGTAAAGCCCAAGATGGTTATGACCGTGTTTGCGTGCTTGATGGGTAGGGGAATGAAGAGAGTGTAAAATAACTAATTTGAATAAAAACAACCTTGCTCCCAGGTGCATGATTAGTAGTTCAGCTATTTCCAGGTAAAGTGCTTAAGGAACTATTGGTCATTTAAAGGACTTTTAATTTTGATTGATTAACAAGACTAGCTCTTCATGAGAGCCCTCAGGGGAAAGAGTTTTCATAAAAACAGCTCCTTTCCTGCAGTAAAAGTTGGATTTATCAGGCACACTTGACATGTTCTCATAGCCACATCATTTACTCTCCTTCTAGATTGCTGCCCTGGAAGTTTCCCACTGCTGTATGTTATTCTTTCTATGTATCTTTTTCCCTCTTAGGATATCCACCTCTTGGGATGTGCTTAGATGACTGGATATGAATATTATTAGATAATCATTTTGCTTTCCACCTAGTATGGTAGTTCTTATTCGAGAACTGTGGTCAGAGGGTAATCCTTTGCTTATCTTTCTAGTACTGAAAATTTGCAGAAGTAACTGGCCGTGCAGAATGTAATAGAAGCTTTTCATATTCTTTTATTCTTAAAATCAGTATCTTTTTATAGTATTCTTTCTACATGATCCTTTTTTGTACATTTAAGAATATTTTGATTACATTAAACAAGACTGCTGATTTTGCTACTTTTTTAAGGGGTCTTCAAGTAAGTAGAAAACATACATTATAGGTAGAGGGAAAATGTACCTTAAAGTTGAATCTTCTCCCTTTTACTCAAGTTGTAAACAGTAGACATATTTTGTCTTAAAAACTTGGTTCAATATCTACTGACTTGTTTTAAAACCTATATCATCAAATGCTCTCGATTTAAAATGCTGTTGAATATGACACTTGAGGAGAGAGTGTGCTCAGAAGTTAGAATATGGTAGGCCAAGTATGCTAAGTGTACAATAGATTTTCTAATTTTACACCTCAGACAAGGAGATATGGTCACTAAAAAAATAAAAATATATGTAGGACTTAACGTACGTAGGACTTATGTACTCTTGCTTTGTCAAGCTGTTTGCTGTAGTTTTCAAGATCATAATGTTACTCTGAAAAATGATGTAATCTGATAGCGATGCATTAGTTCAAATAAAGGCATTTACATAATAATTAGTCTCTTCATGCTTCTGTCCCTTAGTGATATGCCAATAATGTCTGTGAGGTTTTTGTCTCCAATATTCTAACACTTTTTCTGGTGTACTATATAAAATGATGCATGTTAAATTTAAGCTTTTGGAGCTGAATTACAGGGACTGAATTAAGGATATTACCAATGGGAAAAGAAGGCTTTCTCCAGCTTACCAAAATTTCCTTATCTAGTTCCTCCTTTTTTCTTTCTTTCCCAGCTCACTCAGTCTTTCCAATGTTCTATGATATGCAGAACACCAAAACAATGGTGATCTGACCGACCAAGAAAAAGAGATGGTTTGTGACAGATTTTCTCAACCTCATCAGTATTGACATTTTGGGCTGGATAATTTTTTATTGGATGGGGGAGGTAGTTGCAGGAGGTTTAGCTGTATGCCTGGCCTCTACCCACTAAATGTCAGTAGCATACCCACAATGTATAAACCAAATATGTCTCCAGACATGGCTAAATGTCCCATGGGGCACAAAATCATCCCTAGTTGACAACCAATGGTTTATGGTACCATTTTAAGGCTTTGTGTGAATGACTAATATGAAATGTAGTCCTTTGAGGAACTGCATGACCTAAGTATGATACATGCCCCAAAGACATAAAATAGCGATACATTTGACAATTCTGCTTTTGCAAAAACATATATATATAAACAAAGTCAAAATATAAATGACCAAGATGAAAAATTTAGTCCCATTGCCTTAGCCCATTTAGGCTTTTACATCAAGATACAATAGACTAGGTAGTTTGTACACAATAGAAATTTCTTTCTCACAGTTGTGTAGTCTGGAAAGTTAGATTAAGGCGCTGGCAGATTCAGTGTCTGATGAGGGCCTGCTTCCTGGTTCATAAATGGCTGTCTTCTAGCTGTAACCACCCATGGCAGAAGGGGCAAGGGAGCTCTCTGGGGTCTCTTTTATAAGGACACCAATCCCATTCATAAGGGCTCCATCCTCATTACCTAAGTATTTCCTAAAGGCCCTACCTGCAAATACCATCACACGGGAGATTAGGTTTCAACATAGGAATTTTGGGGAAGACACAAATATTTGGTCTATACTACCCATATGGTAGATCAATTTTCTTAACATAAAAACAGCTTTCATGAATAAATAACAAGTCTTCTGCAAACATACACGTACCAGGATAACTGATGAGGTAAAGACAATCATATCTTTTTTTTTTAATTTATTGGGGTGACAATTGTTAGTAAAATTACATAGATTTCGGGTGTACAATTCTGTATTACATCATCTATAAATCCCATTGTGTGTTCACCACCCAGAGTCAGTTCTCCTTCCATCACCATATATTCGATCCCCCTTACCCTCATCTCCCACCCCCCACCCCTTACCCTCTGGTAACCACTAAACTATTGTCTTTGTCTATGAGTTTCTGTTTCTCATTTGTTTGTCTTGTTCTTTTGCTGTTTTCGGTTTATATACCACATATCAGTGAAATCATACGGTTCTCCGCTTTTTCTGTCTGACTTATTTCGCTTAGCATTATACTCTCAAGATCCATCCATGTTGTCACAAATGTTCCTATATCATCTTTTCTTACTGCCGAATAGTATTCCATTGCATATATATACCACAACTTTTTTATCCATTCATCTATCGAAGGACGTTTTGGTTGTTTCCAAGTCTTGGCCACCGTGAAAGAAAGCTGCAATGAACGTTGGAGCACACGTGTCTTTATGTATAAATGCTTTCATATTTTTTGGGTAGATACCCAGGAGAGGGATTGCTGGGTCATATGATAATTCTATTCGTAATTTTTTGAGGAAGCTCCACACTGCCTTCCATAACGGCTGCACCAGTCTGCATTCCCACCAACAGTGTATGAGGGTTCCTTTTTCTCCACAGCCTCTCCAACACTTGTTACTATTTGACTTGTTGATGATAGCCATTCTGACTGGGGTGAGGTTATATCTCATTGTGGTTTTTATTTGTACTTCTCTGATGATTAGGGATGTTGAGCATTTTTTCATATGTCTATTTGCCATTTGTATGTCCTCTTTGGAGAAATGTCTCTTCAGGTCCTCTGCCCATTTTTCAATTGGGTTGTTTGTTTTTTTGTTGTTGACAATCATGTCTTATGACCTGTCTTCTACCTTGTATGGTATTGTCTATGCTTATCAACATTTGTGTCCTTCCAAGTCCAAAGTTCTTCTCTATAACTAATTGTGGCTCTAATGCCTTTGAAGCAAGATGGAAAAGGTGTATTCCATATTGCCCTTTCTTCAAAAAAGGAGCTGATTTCTTGTGTGTTCACTGTACAAGGCCCACAGTCTATAGAAATATGCTTTTGGATAGTTAAGTGTTCATATCAAGCAGTGGGCCTGAACACACCATTTCTCCTTTCCTCCAAATAATGGGCTAAAATCACTAATGCAATTGTATCATGAGTAGATTCGTGGAACAACCACAACAATCAATGCTCCCTAGTGGCTTTTTATAGCCGCACCTACCACCCTTCATCCTTAACCCCTGGGTCTATTTGTGTGTTCTCTATTATGTTCCATTGATCTATGTATTCTCTGCCAATACCATGCTGTAGCTACCTAATAAGTCTTAACATCTGGTTGAGTGATTCCTCCCACTTTATTTTTCTCTTTCAAAACCATTTTAGCTATCCTAGGTCATTTGCTTTTCCATATACATTTTAGAATAAGCTTTTCTATGACTACAAAAAATTTTGATAGAAATTATGTGGAATCTATAGATCAATTTGGGGAGAATTGACATCTTTACTATGTTAACCCTTCCAATCCATGAGCATCGTGTATCTCTTCATTTATTTAGGTCTTCTTTTATTTCTTAATCAGGATTTAAATTTTTTTCATTATATAGAGTCTGTGTATTTTTTTAAAGTTTATACCTAAGTATTTCATTTTATTTGGAGTTGTTTGGTAAATTCCTGGGGATTTTCTACATAGTCGGGTCATCTGCAAATAGGGAAAAGTTTATTTCTTCCCTTCCAATGTAAAAATTTGTTAAGAGGTTAAATCTCAAATGTTCTAACTACAGTAAAATATTTTTAAAAAGACAAAAATAATCATTGTGTATTTAATGGAAAGTGGGCCTCTGTCCTTTATATACCTGTACATACCTTCCTGGGAACACTGCATGGGAAAGTATACTTAAAGGACCAACACAATGGAGATGACGACTGCTTACTGGGAAACAAATAGTATTCGTGAAAGATTTTTATATAAAAGCATTAAACACTAGGTATAGGGACTTGGAGTGACTCATGATGAGGAATTTATCAGATTTTATTCCCTTTATGAAATGTCCCTCAGTGAAGAACTTAAGACTTCAGTATTCCTCTTTGTCACTTTTTATTCGGCATACTTCCTGTAGATGGAGAGTTTTCAAAGTTACATTTCCTGTTGAGTCTTCTGTTAAAATAGTTTTCGTTAATCATTAATTAATCAATTAAACCATATTGAGTCTGCTTTGTCCCAGGCTTTTTTCTCAGGCCTGAATAAGATGAATGAGACATTCTTTTCCTTGAGTCTTAACAGTTGTGTATCTGGGACACAAAAACACTTATCACAAAGTAAAGTGTAACAATGGTAGGAGCACTATGTCAGAAAGGGTAAATTTGGACAGTCGTAGACAAAATGTGTATGGGTTGGTGGGATGGGGGAGTCAGCAAAATCCCCCCAATGTGAAGTGATGCTTTAGCTAGTGTTTAGTTTCTTACAAGTTTGAGTGGAGATAAAAGGGCCCAGATAGGTTTTTTAAAATCCTGCAGGTATCTTCTTGAGGTCCAGATTTGATCTATACTTGCTCTCTGGTTTTAAAATCTTATTTCAAAACTGCTACTCATTAGATTTCATTGAAGGGGCCCCTTGTAAGGCTTAACAGCTTAGATTTTAAATATACGAGTATCTGAGACATACTTACACAGGATCACCAATTTCCCCTCTCACAGTCCAACATCACTAATGAGAAAGGAAAATAGCCCCTGACATGGGAGCTGGCCTGGTACTCACAGCTAGGCCTTGTTGTTCTATGATCATAAACAAGTTCACAAAACACCAACATCCAACAAGGCTCCTCTGTGATGGTGATAAAGTGA
This sequence comes from Rhinolophus sinicus, assembly GCF_057876585.1. NCBI lineage: Eukaryota > Metazoa > Chordata > Mammalia > Chiroptera > Rhinolophidae > Rhinolophus > Rhinolophus sinicus. The sequence continues at coordinate 79,155,722 of NC_142518.1, forward strand.
GATAAAAACAAGACCACTGCATTATCTTGTCTGAACACAGAACATGAACATTATGCAACTCTCAGAAATGAACATATATCCCCCTCTCCTGGCTAATATGAGGTATAGCTGCTACTTTTCTTTTTTCCCCCCAATACAGCTTTAGCCTCTATAATCTAGTATAGTTTTATAATATTGACTGTAAGTATTTCTTGTCTTTATATATTTGTGACTTATACCTTGTCTCCTCTACCAACTATTCTTGGTTTTACCTATCCCAAATCCAGGCTACAAAGTCAGAATAAAAAAACTATTAAGATGTCTTTTATGCCTAGACTAACTTTGAGTTTCCTGAAATGGCCATTAGGGAATACAAAGATTTTTCTCTTCAATTCTATAAAAGAAAGGACAATAAAAATACATTTTTCTAACTTTCAATTAAGTCATATTACCATATTCAAATTCAGAAAAAATAAAGAAAATAGAATTCTAAAATTATAATTATCAAAGCTCTCAAAAACCCTTGAATTTCCCAGGCCCAAAGAACTGCCATTAGCCCTGGTGACAAAAAGATAAAATGTCTGAAGGACCCACAAGTTATCTCCTTATATGTTAATAAAAGACTGCTTTGTGCATCTGGGAAATTCACTTCCAATCTCTTACATGCTAACATGACTGAATATTCCAAGAGACTCATAATACACAGGGTGCCAAAAAATGTACACACATTTTAAGAACGGAAAAAATGATTAAAATTGTAATATTCAATATGTACCGATAACAAAAGATGAATAAGTTGTGTGTATACATTTTTTTGGTACCCCTGGTATCTCTCCAACTATATGACCATAAGATACAAAGCACATTTTCAAAATACACACCTAAACTTCCTGTCCATGATTACCTGGATATATGATGTTCTGTAGCAGGCAATAGAAATAAAATTGCCCTTGAGACTTGATAAAAAAGAAAACCTTCTTACTTGGTATAATTAACAACTGACATATCAGTAAAACTCCAAGGTATTGATACTTAGGGTTTTTTGAAGTATATAAAACTTTTAACTTAAAAGATACCATCACTTCCTCCCACACTACTGGACATACTTTATATCAGAAGACCTTAAACTGAAGGTTCTTAGAAATCCTCCAGAAGTTAGTGACAGCAGAAGTGGACAGTTTTGTCCAAGACAACAAAACAAGATGACTTCAAAAGTGGATATGTACCACCCAACAAGACAGGATGAGATTAATTTTTTGATTTTTCAACAAATTTTCTCTCCCTTTACCTTTCTGGTATTACCTAGTATTACACTTACACCTTTTAGAACACTATAATGTCATCTCCCTTCTTAGCCTATTATATTTGAATCTCTATGGTCCTTCTGCCACTTAAGGGAAAACAAAATTCTATATGTTTTCTCCCCAGGCCATAGCAACTACTCTGAATTTAACTGATTGCCGGATCTAACCACTTCCACCAGACCCTGCTGACAGTAGTATTAATTCCTTTAAACATCTCAGAAGGCAGATTCCCTTTTATAAGCCCCTTCTGGTACTTAATCTTCCCTCATCATTAATCCTCACCTTCGGCCTTGTAAATGGAATTTACCTCAGATTATGACAATGCTTCTGCTAAGGCTGTTCTACTATCAGCAAGACCTACCAAATCAAAAGTAGACAATAATATTGAGGCTTTCCTGATCATGATAGTTCATTCTCTTCAGAAAACACATCCTGTTTTGCTGAATTTTCAGCTTCACTCAAAAACTTTGTCTACAGGAGAAAACCAAGATGGTGCAGTAGGTAAACACAATGCTTAACTTCTCTCACAACCGCATCATAATTACAACGAATCCACAAAACGACCATTATTGAGAATCGCCTAAAATCAAGCTGAACTAAAGCCTTTCAACTAAGGACTTGCAGAAGAAGCCACCTCCAGACTGGTAGGAAGCTCAGAGACCTGGAACGGGCTGGTCCCACACTTGAATGTGACCATTAAAGATCGGGAGAGCTATTTCGGCTGTGCCCCCCCCCCATCCCCTAAAGGAGCGAGAGATCCCAGCCCCACCCCAACCCAGGGTTCCAGTGCCTGGGACAGAAGTTCCCATAATTTTTGGCTGTGAAAACCAGTGGAGATTGTGACTGAGTGAGGGACTTAAAGGGACTGCTCACGGACTTACCCACCAGTGGAATCACTCTCTCTGAGCTCCAGTGGTGGGGCAGCGGCTGAAAAGCCAGCAGGGACAAATGGTGGGGAACTGAGTTGTCTGACTTGGGATGGGGGCTGGAGAGGTGGCTTTCTCCTGGACGGGGGAGCTGGTGGAGGCCATTGTTTCTTTGTTGAGCCCTCCCCTTCCCAGCATGTGAACACAGGTGGCTGCCATTTTTGAGGCCACCATTCGTTTGCCACGCCATGGAGGTTCGAGACCCAGCCCAGTTTTCAGGCACACCCACATATCTTCCAGTGGCTTTTTCATGTAGACAGGCCGCCTGCCTTGGCTCAAGCTGCAGACTTTCCTAGGGTCTCTTAAAGGTTCATGGAATCCAGACAAGCAGCATCTGGCTGGAGCGTGCCCTGTACCACTGGCTGAGCAGCCCTAAGCCAGCACTAGTGGCAGCCAGCCTTGGTTTGTGGCTTGGCCTCTCAAGGCGCTTCCAAGCACAGCACGGGCAGCAGTCATCTGCGGATTTCTTTCTGGCTCCTGCTGGGTGTCCCCGGGTAGGGCACAGGCTGTGGCTGAAGTACACCTGTAGCAGATAACCTCCAACGTGCTCCTGGGGCTGGCGACCCCAGTGGCCAGCTTCAAAATGAGCTTTGAGCATCGCCCTCCAAGTACAACACACCCAGGGGTGGATTCGGCAGGCACCAGAGACCAGCTGAGGCAGATCCTTCACCGTAGGGTCAGCCCCTGCACAACTCTTCCACTGTAGTCAAGGCCTGTCCTCAGAACCAGTGAACCAAAGGTCAGTCCCTCCCATTGATGTGCAATTATCAACCAAGGCTCAATACAAGAGGAGGGCACACACAAACCACACAAGGGACACACCTGGAGCGCATGGCTCAGGTGACCAGTAGGACTGTGTCACTGAGCCCCACAGCACACCTACTATATAAGGCCACTCTACTAAGACCAGAAAACATAGTAGCCCTACCTAATACATAGAAACAAACACAGAGAGGCTGCCAAAATGGGGAGACAAAGAAATATATCCCAAATAAAAGAACAGAACAAAGCTCCAGAAAAAGAACTAAGCGAAATGGCGATAAGCAATCTATCAGAGGCAGTGTTCCAAACGTGGCTTATAAGAATGTTGAATGATCTCAGGAAAAATTTCAAAAGAGAGACAGGAAGCATAAAAATGGAGATGGAAACCATAAAAAAGAACCAGTCATAAATAAAGGATAAAATAAAAGAAACAAAGAATATATTACTAGGAATCAGCAATAGATTAGATGAAGCAGAGGATCCAACCAGCGATGTACAAGATAAGGTAGCAGAAAACATCCAACCAGAAAAGAAAAAAGAAAAAAGAATGCAGTGGCCAAAGAGCTCAGTTGGTTAGAGCGCGAGCTATTAACAACAAGGTTGCCAGTTCGATTCCCACATGGGCCAGTGAATTGTGCCCTCCACAACTAGATTGAAAACAACGGCTTGAGCTTAGTGCTGAGCCTCCAGTGGGTCACCGGTTTGCCCAGGGGTTGGAGCACAGTGCTGATACATCAAGGTCGCCCGTTCAATTCCCACATGGTCCAGTGAGAAGCAACGGCTTGACCTTCGAGATGAGCTGCCAGTGGATGGCCAGTTGGCTCAGTGGTTAGAGCGCAGTGCTCATAACACCAGGGTCACCAGTTGAAGTCCCACGTGGGCCAGTGAGCTGTGCCCTCCACAGTTATATTGAAAACAATGACTTGAATTGGAGCTGAGCTGTGCCCCCCACAATTAGACTGAAGAAACTAAAACAAGACAAAGCAAAAAGACAATGACTTGACATCCTTGAAAAAAACACCGTTCCCGATATTTAAAACAAAAAATCCTAGAGGACATCAAAATGGCAGCATGAGGTGAGCTTCAGGAAATCTCTCCTTGAATTTACAACTAATCGAACAACTATAACTCCACAAAGGAAAACCTGCGCAGCAGACAGGCAAGACGAAGTGTCTCACTGCTGAATTCACCTAAAGGTGGGGAAATCACACATGGGAAGAGGGAAGGGAGAAGTACGGAGACAGAGCTGAGAGGGCACAGGAGGGAGACCTAGCTCAGTGCTCCGAGCTCGCTGCATCACGGAACTACCACAGATGAGGGAGAGGGAAGAACTCGTACTGCTAGGGCTCCATTTATGCCCACAGGGCTGAGGGGACAGCATATAACACGGCTGAACCCAACGCTCACGGCAGAGACCTCGGAGCAAAGACTGAGGGAAGAAGGCTGAAAACGGTGGTTTAAGCCCTCACTGCCACAGAGAACGGAAGCCTTAGGCACTGAGACTAGCCGTCACCTACCTACCCTCCCAGAGCTTACCCCGCCTCCAAAAGCCTGGTGCTAGAAGCAGAAGAGTAGCAGTGTCAGATCAAAACAACAGAAAATTTGCTTTTCTGAGAACTGTGGTCTGCAGATACAGATTCGCAGCCCAACTAGTTCCAGCAAAGGGGAGGGAACTCTGGAAGCAGGACCGGCTATGGTGGTGGTCGCTGCCACTGCTCTGGACCACCTCTCACAACTCACCCTGCCCCTGACACCACCTATCTGGGCGGATCCCTGCAGGAGTAAACAGAACTGCTGAAACATACGGGCTCTGAATCTGGTGCAGAAAGAGCTTTGGAACTTCAAAAGCTCTCCGCATACCCAAATAGACACTGCGCCCTGTGACCCAGACAAACTATTAACAGAGGAGAAGCCCGTCTCCCAGGGAATCCCCCCTTGTGTGAGAAGCTGGAATAGTGCAGAGAAAACATAGCACTACCATGTGACAGAGAAAAAAAAGGCTGCAGTTGGACAGAAAATAAAACATTCTACCGACACGTACTGGAATACAAAAGAAAGACTTCTTCCTATCAACCCGTTGTAGAAGCCACTCCTGCAGATATCTAGGAAGAGAAATAATAAATCATTAATTGCCATGAATAACCAAGGCAACAAGAGAGCTCAGAAAGAAAGTGAAAGTCTCTAGAAAAGGAACTTAAAGATATGGAAATATGTGACTTAAATGACAGAATTAAAGATGGCAGTTCTGAAAAAAACTCAACGAGATGAAAGAAAACACAGAAAGGAAGTTTAATGAACTCAGAAACACAATCAAAGAACAACATGAGCATTTTACTAAAAAGATAGAAATTCTAAAAAAGAACCAAATAGACTTTCTGGAGATTAAGAACTCAATAGAAGAAATTAAGAATGAAATAACCAGCTTAGATAGTAAAGTTGACCAGATGGAGGAAAGAATCAGTGACATCGAAGATAGAAACCTGGAAATGACACGGAAGGAAGAAGAAAGAGACTTGAGACTTAGAAGAAATGAAAGGGACATTTCCGGAAAAATGGCGGCGTGAGGCTCACCTCTGTAAAGCTCCCCTGGAATTTACAAAGAATCGAACAACAAAAACTCCACAAAGGACTCCCTGCACAGCAGACAGGCAAGATGAAGAGGCCCACTACCGACTGAAATCACCTACAGGTGGGAGATACGCGCGAGTGGAGGGAGGAGGAAAGGGAGAAGTGCGCGGAGACGGAGCCGCGCGGGCGGAGGACGCAGAACTAGCTCACTGCTCCGAGCTCGCTGCTTCCCGGAACTACCGCAGCTGCGGGAGAGGGAAGAACTCGGACTGCTAGGGCTCCGCCAGGGCTCCACAGGGCTGAGGGGACAGCATATAACACAGCTGAACCCAACGCTCCATGCAGAGACCTCGGAGAAAAGACTGAGGGAAGAAGGCTGAAAACGATGGTTTAAGCCCTCACTGCCGAGCAGAGAATAGAGCCTTAGGCACTGAGACTAGCCGCCCCCTCCCTCCCCTCCCAGAGCTCACCCCGCCCCCACCTCGCGGTGCTAGAAACGAAACAGTAGCAGTGTCAGATCAAAACAACAGAAAATTTGCTGTTTTGAGAACTGTGGACTGCAAACACAAGTTCACAGCCCAACTAGTTCTGGCAAAGGGGAGATAGCTGTGGAAGCAGGACCGGCTGTGGTGGTGGTCACCGCAATTGCTCTGGGCCACCGCTCACAACTCACCCCGCCCCTGGCCCCACCTATCTGGGCGGATCCCTGCAGGAGTAAACAGAACTGCTCAAACATACAAGCTCTGAATCAGGAGCTGGAAGAGCTTTGGAACATCAAAAGCTCTTCACATACCCACCGGGAAAGTGCGCCCTGTGACCTAGACGAACTATTAACAGAGGAGAAGCCCGTCTCCCAGGGAATCCCCCCATTGTGTGAGAAGCAGGAATAGTGCAGAGAAAACATAGCACTACCGTGTGGGAGAAGAAAAATAAATTGCAGTTGGAGAAATAATAAAACATTCTACCAACAAGTATTGGAAAACAAAAGAAAGACCTCTTCCTATCAACCTGTTGAAGAAGTCACTCCTGTAGATGTCTAGGAAGAGAAATAGTAAACCAGTAATCGCCATGAACAACCAAGGCAACAAGATAGCTCAGAAAGAACGTGAAAAATCTCCAGAGAAGGCACTTAAAGATACAGAAATATGTGACTTAAATGACATAGAATTCAAGATTGCAGTTCTGAAAAAACTCAATGAGATACAAGAAAACACAGATAGGCAGTTAAAGGAACTCAGAAACTCAATCAAAGAAGAGAAAGAGCATTTTACGAAAGAGATTGAAATTTTAAAAAAGAACCAAATAGAATTTCTGGAGATGAAGAACTCAATAGAAGAAATTAAGAACAAAATAACCAGCTTAGGTAGTGGAGTTGACCAGATGGAGGAAACAATTAGTGACATCGAAGATAGAAACCTGGAAATGACACAGATAGAAGAAGAAAGAGACTTGAGACTTAAAAGAAATGAAAGAACTCTACAAGAACTTTCTGACTCCATCAGAAAGAGCAATATAAGAATAATTGGCATACCAGAAGGAGAAGAAAGAGAGAAGGGAACAGAGAATATATTCAAACAAATTGTCGATGAGAACTTCCCAAATTTGTGGACAGAACTGGACCCTCGAATCCAAGAAGCAAATAGAACACCTAGTTACCTCAATCCCAACAGGCCTTCTCCAAGGCACATTGTATTGAAGCTGTCTAAAATCAATGACAAAGAAAGAATCCTCAAGGCAGCCAGGAAAAAGAAGACTGTAACTTACAAAGGAAAGCCCATTAGATTATCATCAGATTTTTCAGCAGAAAATCTACAAGCCAGGAGGGAGTGGAACCAAATATTCAAACTATTGAAAGAGAGAAATCATGAGCCAAAAATAATATATACAGCTAAGACATCCTTTAGATATGCAGGAGGAATAAAGACCCTTCCAGATATACAGAAGCTGAGAGAATTTTCTAATACACGACCTGCACTACAAGAAATACTAAAGGAGGCTATTCGACCACCATCAACAGTGACAATTTGTGGCAACCAAAACTCAAAAAGGGGGAGAGTAAAGGCCTGAACCGGAACATGGGAATGGAGAAAGTAAGCGTGCTGAAGAAAATGGAATACTCTAAATATCAAACTTTCTTTTACATAAACTTAAGTGTAACCACTCAAAATAAATGCAGAACTGAAATATATACTGAAATAAAAGAAGAAAGAGAGGGAAACATCATAGAATACCACCACACAGAAATAATAGACAACAACAAAAAGGCAAAGAAACAATGGAGACACAGCCTTACCAGAAAACTAAAGAGAGAATGACAGGAAATCCTCACATATCAATAATCACCCTAAATGGAAATGGACTGAACTCACCAATAAAAAGGCACAGAGTACCAGATTGGATCAAAAACTAAACCCAACCATATGCTGTCTCCAAGAGACACATCTCAGCTACAAGGACAAGCATAGACTCAAAGTGAAAGGGTGGAAATTGACACTCCAAGCAAATGGTACCCAGAGAAAATCAGGTGTAGCCATAATGATATCAGATGAAACAGACTTCAAGGTGAAAAAGATAACAAAAGAGAAAGATGGACATTTCATAATGGTGAAGGGGACTATACAACAAGAAGACATAACAGTCATCAATATTTATGCCCCCAATCAGGGAGCACCGAAATACACCAAGCAACTACTAACAGAACGAAAGGGAGAAATTGACCAAAACACAATTATACTAGGGGACTTAAATACATCATTGACAGCTATGGATAGATCATCCAAACAGAAAATAAATAACGAAATAGCAGCCCTAAATGACACATTAGATGAAATGGACATAATTGACATTTATAGAGCACTTCATCCTAAAACATCAGACTATACATTCTTTTCTAGTGTACATGGAACATTCTCAAGGATGGACCATACATTGGGACATAAAATCAGTCTCAACAAATTTTAGAAGATTGAAATCATACCATGCATATTCTCTGATCACAAGGCTTTGAAATTGGATATCAACTGTAAAAAGAAAGCGGGGAAAAACACAAATACATGGAGATTAAACAACATACTTTTAAAGAACGACTGGGTCAAAGAAGAAATTAGAGGAGAGATCAAAAGATACATAGAAACAAATGACAATGAAAATACATCCTACCAAAATTTTTGGGATGCAGCGAAAGCAGTTTTAAGAGGGAAATTTATCTCATTAAAGGCTTATCTCAAGAAACAAGAAAACTCCCAAATAAATAACCTCATGTTACACCTTAAAGAACTAGAAAAAGAAGAACAAGTAAAACCCAAGGTCAGCAGAAGAAAGGAAATAACAAAAATTAGAGCAGAACTAAATGAAATAGAAAACAAAAAGACAATAGAAAAAATTAATGTGACAAAGAGCTGGTTCTTTGAAAAGATTAACAAAATTGACAAACGCTTGGCTAGACTTACTAAGATAAAAAGACAGAAGACACTGATTAACAAAATTAGAAACGTAAAAGGGGAAGTTATCACGGACACCACAGAAATACAAAGGATCATCCAAGAATACTATGAAGGACTGTATGCCACCAAATTCAACAACCTAGAAGAAATGGACAAGTTCTTAGAAACACATAGCCTTCCAAGGCTGAACCATGAAGAACTGGAAAATCTAAACACACCGATCACCAGTAACGAAATTGAATCAGTCATCCAAAACCTTCCCAAAAGCAAAAGTCCAGGAACAGATGCCTTCACTAGTGAATTCTACCAAACCTTCAAAGAGGACCTAATACCAATCCTGCACAAACTCTTCCAAAAAATTGAAGAAGAGACAGTACTCCCTGACTCATTTTATGAGGCCAACATTACCCTGATACCAAAACCTGGTAAGGACAGCACAAAAAAAGAAAACTACAGACCAATATTTCTAATGAATACCGATGCAAAAATCCTAAATAAAATTCTAGCAAATCGAATACAACAATGCATTAAAAAGATTATTCAGATACAGAATTGTACACCTGAAATCTATGTAATTTTACTAACAATTGTCACCCCAATAAATTTAATTAAAAAAAAAAAAAAAAAAAGATTATTCATCACGACCAAGTGGGGTTCATCCCCGGGGCACAAGGATGGTTCAATATACGCAAATCCATCAATGTGATACATCACATAAACAAAATAAAGGACAAAAATCATATGATTATATCAATTGACGCAGAAAAAGCATTTGACAAGATACAACTTCCATTTATGATTAAAACACTTAATAAAATGTGTATAGAAGGAAAATACCTTAACATAATAAAGGCCATATATGACAAGCCCTCTGCTAATCTCATAATTAATGGAGAAAAACTGAAGCCCTTTGCTCTACGTTCAGGAACACGACAGGGATGTCCCCTATCACCTCTGCTTTTCAACATAGTGTTGGAAGTCCTTGCCAGAGCAATCAGGCAAGAGAAAGAAATAAAAGGCATCCAAATTGGGAATGAAGAAGTTAAATTATCACTCTTTGCAGATGACATGATGCTATATATAGAAAACCCTAAAGACTCCACCAAAAAGCTATTAGAAACAATCAACGAATACAGTAAAGTTGCCGGCTACAAAATCAACGCACAAAAGTCCATTGCCTTCCTATATACTAACAATGAAATATCAGAAAAAGAAATACAAAAAACAATTCCTTTTGCAATTGCAGCAAAAAGAATAAAATACCTATGAATAAACTTAACCAAGCATGTGAAAGACCTATATGCTGAAAACTATAAGACATTTTTGAAAGAAATTGAGGAAGACACAAAGAAATGGAGAGACATTCCGTGCTCATGGATTGGAAGAATCAACATAGTTAAAATGGCCATAGTACCCAAAGCAATATATAGATTTAATGCATCCCCCCTCAAAATTCCAATGGCAATTTTTAAAGAAATAGAACAAAAAATCATCAGATTTGTTTGGAACCACAAAAGACCCCGAACAGCCAAAGCAATCTCAAGAAAAAAGAAAAATACTGGCGGTATTACAGTCCCTGACTTTAGCTTATACTACAGGGCTACAATAATCAAAACAGCATGGTATTAGCAGAAAAACAGACACATAGACCAATGGAATAGAATTGAGAACCCAGAAATAAAACCACATAAATATGGACAGATAATTTTTGACAAAGAGCTAAAAACATACAATGGAGGAAAGACAGCCTCTTCAATAAATGGTGCTGGCAGAATTGGATAGCCACGTGCAAAAGAATGAAACTGGACTGCTATCTGTCACCATGTACCAAAATTAATTCAAAACGGATCAAAGACTTAAGCATAAGACCTGACACAATAAGCTTCATAGAAGAAAACATAGGTACTATACTTATGGACCTTGGGTTCAAAGAGCATTTTATGAATTTGACTCCATTGGCAATGGAAGTAAAAGCTGAAATAAACGAATGGGACTATATGAAACTTAAAAGCTTCTGCACAGCAAAAGAAACCATTGACAAAATAAAGAGGCCACCAACTGAATGGGAGAAGATTTTTGCAAACAGTGCCTCCAATAAGGGGCTAATATCCAAAATATAAAAGGAACTCATGCAACTCAACAACAAAAAAACAAACAACCCAATTGAAAAATGGGCAGAAGACCTGAAGAGACATTTCTCCAAAGAGGACATACAAATGGCAAATAGACATATGAAAAAATGCTCAACATCACTAATCATCAGAGAAATGCAAATCAAAACCGCAATGAGATATCACTTCACCCCAGTCAGAATGGCTATCATCAACAAGACAAATAGTAACAAGTGTTGGAGAGGCTGTGGAGAAAAAGGAACCCTCATACACTGTTGGTGGGAATGCAGACTGGTGCAGCGATTATGGAAGGCAGTGTGGAGGTTCCTCAAAAAATTACGAATAGATTTACCATATGACCCAGCAATCCCTCTCCTGGGTATCTACCCAAAAAATCTGAAAACATTTAGAGATAAAGACACGTGTGCTCCAACGTTCATTGCAGCTTTGTTTACGGTGGCCAAGACATGGAAACAACCAAAATATCCTGCGATAGATAAATGGATAATGAAGTTGTGGTATATATACACAATAGAATACTATTTGGCGGTAAGAAAAGATGATATAGGAACATTTGTGACAATATGGATGGATCTTGAGAGTATAATGCTAAGCGAAATAAGTCAGACAGAAAAAGCAGAGAACCATGTGATTTCACTGATATGTGGTATATAAACCAAAAACAACAAAAGAACAAGGCAAACAAATGAGAAACAGAAACTCATAGACACAGACAATAGTTTAGTGGTTACCAGAGGGTAAGGGGGGTGGGGGCTGGTGGGTGGGAGATGAAGGTAAGGGGGATCAAATATATGGTGATGGAAGGAGAACTGACTCTGGATGATGAACACACAGTGGGATTTATAGATGATGTAATACAGAATTGTACACCTGAAATCTATGTAATTTTACTAACAATTGTCACCCCAATAAATTTAATAAAAATAAATAAATAAATAAATAAATAAAATTTTAAAGAAAACGCATAGACACAGACAATAGTTTAGTGGTTACCAGAGAGTAAGGAGCATGGGGGGTGGGAGATGAGGGTAAGGGGGATCAAATATATGGTGATGGAAGGAGAACTGACTCTGTGTGGTGAACACACAATGGGATTTATAGATGATGTAATACAGAATTGTACACCTGAAATCTATGTAATTTCACTAACAATTTTTACCCCAATAAATTAAAAAAGCAAAAAACAAAAAACAAACAAAGAAACAAACAAAAACCATCAGTCTTTTCCTAGCTCTGTAAAAGAAACCCAGACACTGCACACCCTTATGAGCAATAAGCCTAAAGGTAAAGATGGTCTGGGCTTTTTCCTGCAGACCCATTGTGATGTAATCAACTGTGCCCATTAAGTGACATCACACAGTAAGTTGCTGGGATTCAGGCTTATGGCCAAAGATACTGCTCAGCCTATCTGCTTACTTTAATTACTGTCCCTGAGCTTAATGAAATAACCTGTTAGCCCCACATCCGTGGATACAGAAATGTTCTCCCACTCATAACTCAGTGATTCCAATGCGGGATGAGTACCGTGGCACTAGGTGCCAAGTGACATTTGGGTTTTGTACAGCTGGTACTCAAGTAGCTCTGAACAGGTTACAAACCTGGGCAGAGCCACTTAACATGCTATCCAAGGACTGATTGATACACATATTCCAAAAAGACCCATTTTAGAGAGGCATACACACTTAGTATGTGTGGCTAGAGCCTCAATTTATTCAAAGTGGCAAAGGTCTTTATCCATATCCTAGTTACGTAAACCATCAAGGTAATTCTGGTCTTAAACCTGACCAATTGCATACTGCCAGAATACAGCCACACAGCACCTCTTGCATCAAAACTGGCAGGGAAATGATGATTAGCTAGTGGCTAAAGATTTAACAGAGTAAATATCAGTAAGAAGCACAGGATATTCCCTCTCATTGCAACTTTCATCCGCCAGATCTCCACAGGGTTCTCCCCATCACTTCCTTCAGGTCTTTATGTCACCTTCTGAGTAAGGCATTTGATGCACAACCCACCAGAAAGTTCAAATCCCCATACACACCCCCACGCCCTGTTCCCCTTCCCTGCTTTCATTTATCATTATCTATCATGATATTCATGTCTTATTGATCTGACTTCTCAGTCTCCCCCACTAGAATGTGAGCCCCATGTAAGCAGGGACTTTTTTTGTGTGTGTCTCTTTCATGGCTGTATTTCCAGCTTTAACAACAGTGTCTGGCATATATTTGGTAATCAGCAAATAATGAAAGTTACCTTTGCCACCAGTCCTGACGCTCATGCCATTTCCAGAGGTGACACTGTTAATTGTTTAGTGTGTGTCTTTCAGAATTTTCTTCCTCATATTTACATTCTTATGGAAGGGTCCATTAAAAATAGATGCCATTCACTTTAATTAAGTTCTTGAATATTTCTACCGCACATTAAACAAAAGTCACTGGATTCCAGTTCTAACTGGAGACACAACCAATTACAGCTCTGTAAATGTAAGCATAATCAACTCTTATTTTCTCCCATATTTCTCAAAAACATACTCAAACTACCATTACTTTCTCAGTTTTGGTTGGCATAGTTGTTTTTGTGGGTCTTTTTAGCTCTTTTACATGGATCATTTTAAACAGAGCTGATAGAACCATATAACAAAAAAAAAAATCTACGTTGTCAACCAGCTTCAATAATAATCAACATTTTGCCAATTCTTTTTATTAGTATTTTCGTTGCCATATTTCAAAGCATATTCCAGACATCACATGACTTCATGCATAAATAAATCCCCAGAAGTTATTTCTTCCACCTGCTCTACTGGACCATAAATGTTAACAAATAGGGTTGTTGTTGTTTTAAAAAAAAAATTACCAAAATACCATCATTACAGCTAACAAAAATCACAATTTTTCTCTAACGCCACATGAAAACATCCATGTCCAATGAAACTATTTCACTTGTAGATGTCTCTCAAATTTGCTTTGTTCTTGTTGGGATCCAAACAAGTACCATACACAGAATTGGCTGAAATATGACTTCATCCCCTTTTAATCTATAACAGCTCCTCCTCTTTTGTTCTTTGCCATACCTTTGATGAAAAGACTGGATTATTTGTCCCATAGGATTACTGGCATTCTGGATGGCTCTGTATGCATCTTTGTGCTGCCCATGTTCCATTGGAAACAGAAGGTCCTGTAGTGAGATCTATAGACTTGGGTAAATTCAGGCTCAATTACGTTAGCAAGAACATGTCACAGTTGATGCTTTGCACTACCATTACGTGATATCAGAATACACACGATATCTGTTGCTGACATTTTTGGTGATGTAAAGACCAATCAGTTGGTTGCGGTATTCTTACCTTTATTCTCCCACACTGTAAAATTTCCCATTCGTCTTTTGCCTAAATTTTATTAAATTCATGTGCTGGTTTACATTTTTATTACTGATGTGCTACTTGTATACCATATAATTCACCATATTAAAGTGTACAAGTCACTGTTTTTTAGTAAATTCAGAAAATTGTGGGCCCATCACCACAATAAATTTTAGGACATTTTCATCACCCCAAAAAGACGGTCCATGTTTATTATCAGTCATTCCCCGTTCTCCTGATGGGATTGATAACACACCTGAATGGTATAAAGACATTTCAAAGTGAAAACACCTGAGCTACAACAGAGGCCGAAATAAGTCTTTTCCGAAGTTCCCTTACCTGAATAAAGTGGAGAGCTTTACAAGAGACAGTTGCCACCCCCCCAAATTTAGGGGGTCTATGATCATGAACATCATAATATTCCAAAAGATTGTAAACAGATTGTCATGCAGGGTGGCATGCGGGGTCTCTGGTCCCACTCCCCACATAAGAACGCAGGATATGGTGAGGCCAAAAAGGAACACCCATGGAGCCATAGACGGGGTAGTCACACCATTATATTCTCGCTGGCGGCTGGGTTGGAGACACAGGAAGCAGGAGCCACACGATCCGCAACCTGCCGTCCACTTCTCTCTGCCGACCAACCTCACTTGCTAGCTGCAATCCGCAACCCGCACTCCACCCTTGCTAGCCCCCATCTATGCTGCTAGCGTAGCCACGGCAGTTATATTACTGGCCAATGGCTCACTGGTTACAGCTGACGGCCAGCTAGTCACAGCTGATGGCCATCCACTCACAGTTGATGGCCATTTACTACCTGAGCCAGCACCTTTCCACGTGAGGCCGAGAGCCTGGAAACTGCACTCCTGGCTCTGTCCCCACACAGATCTCATCAGAAGATCCTTCCATCCTTTGAAGTCCTAACCCACCAATTCCTTGTGAAACTGGTATATAAACCCTTACCTCTAGCTGTTTAGGGAGCCTCTTCATCTGAAAGCTCTCACATAGTAAAGAAACGTTTCTCCTGTTAATTTACTGTTAATTAATTTGCAGGCCCCTAGCCACTTGAACCTGAGATGGTAAAGGAAACACTTTCTTCCCAACTCACTACGTTCTTCCCTCTCACTAGCCCCTGGCAACCACTAATTGACTTTCTCTCTCTGTAGATTTGCCTGTTCTAGACATTTCACGTGAATGAAATCTTACAGTGTGTGTTCTTTGGTGTCCGGCTTTTTTCATGTACCATGTTTTCAAGGTTCATCCATGTCTTAGCATGCATCAGTACTTTGTTCCATATTATAGCTAAATAAAAATCCATGATATGGCTATAGAACGTTCTGTTTATACATTCATCACTTGCTGGCCTTTGGGTTGTTTCCCCTTTGGGCTTTATGAATAACGCTGCCTGTCGTGCGGGGCGACCTGCGGGGTCTCTACTCCCGCTCCCCACATAAGAACGCAGGATGTGGTTAGGCCCAAAAGGAACACCCACGGAGCCATAGGTAGGGAAGTCATACCACGGTGGTCTCACTGGAGGCTGGGTTCACACGACGTGCGACCTGCTGTCCGCTTTTCTGCCAACTGACCGACGACTCTCCTCCACTCTCCTCGACTCTGCTCCCCTTCCCTCCGTAGCTGCAGCAGTTATATTAGTGGCCAATGGCTCAATGGTTACAGATGACGGGCATCTACCACCCGAGCCAGCACCCCTCCATATGAGGCCGAGAGCCTGGAAACTGCTCTCTGGGGCTCTGTCCCCACACTGCCGTAAACATTCATGTACAAGTTTTTGTTTCAACATCTGCTTTCAGTTCTCTGGGCCATATGCCTAGGAGTGGAATTGCCGATCATGTGATCACTCTATGGTTAACGTTTTGTGAAAGTGCCAAACTGTTTTCCACATGGTCTACACCAGACAATAGTCTCACCAGCAGCGTATGAGGGTTCCAATTTCTCCAGAGCTTTATCACACTTGTCACATTCCAGTTTGTATATTAGCTGCCCTGTGATTTTGATTTCCCAGTGGCTATTGATGTTGAGCATCTTTTTCGCGTGCTTATTGGCCATTTGCTAGGAGAGAGCAATGGATTTGTAGCATGAGAGTCCCATGTGTGTGAATTTGTTCTGTGGCACCTTGCTTCACAATGGCCGAGCCATTTAGACCTCTGTTTCTGGACACAATGAGTAGTTATTGAAGCTGTATCTATCCAGGGAATGTGTGTGGGGGGGGGGAGGGACAGAAAAAAGGTTTTGATTGGATCTCTGCGTGGGGAAATGGCTACTACTCCCTAAAGTGTAGGACAGACAAGAAACAAGGGGAGGAATCCAGGGGGCAGCTGAGATCCAGAGCCCAGCGATTGGTCAGGTGATTCCACCTGGGGAGTAGGAGGAAGCTCTCCGTTTCCACTCTCTGCAAGGTAGGGAAGTTGTGACTGAGCATTAAGCCCTCCCTTCACCCCCTGGGAGTTGAAGGCAGCTGTTTTTTTGTGAGATTTCCTGTGTTGACCTGAAATGCAGAAAGGCTGACCAGAACAAAACACCTCAGGGTCCTAGTTGTCCTCCTCGCTCCTGCCTGGAAATTCCCACCCACCTCTGTCCAAGTTTCAGGGAATGGGTGAGAGAAGGGGCTGTGTGTCAGAGCCCGAGCCCAAGGATAGGAGTAGCTGGACTGCAGGTGATCTGGGGAAACCTGAGCCTGTGCAGGTCGTCTGAGTGGAGTGGAATGCAGGCAGGAAATTCTGAGGAGTTAGGGGCGCTCAGCAGGCCAGTTGACGCTGGGCCCACGAATTTCTTTTAAAAGTGTTTCTTTTAAGCATGGTTGCACTGGGGAGTGGATCTGGGCAGGGGTGACTTCAGTTCTCCCTCGAATCACTTGTTTTCGTGAACATGGTTTTTCTTAAACAAAATAATCAGTGAAGGATTCCATTTGTCAATGCAATTAAAGAGTCAACAAACACATCTTCACAGTCAATTGCTTATTAACCAAATAGATGAGGTTACCTGTGGGCCTAGGGAGCTCCTTAGACTATTGTTCTCAAAGATCTTTATCTCTCTCTCTCCCTCTCTCCTTCTCTCTGTTGATATATGCCCCCAAATTAATACGCTCCTCCCTGAGTGGCGGCATCCTCAGTTATCGTCTCTGGACTGCACGTATCTCCCTTACGCAAACATGATTTGGCAAGAGGAGCGTGTTCCTTTTTTCAATAGGAAGGAAGAAATTAATCAAAGCAGCGGTCTGGCAGGAGAAACGTGCAAGTCGCTGTGACTCCTTCGGACTCAGCACATTCCCACCCACCTAGGTGGTGTGGACATCACCTGCAGCAGCCCCAGGGAGACCGAGGAAGGGGTGCTGGCTTCCTCGCAGGTCCTTGGCAAAGAGCGGGAGGTGACCCGGCGCACGGAGTGCCTGCTCTTGGGAATCTACCTCTCACTTGAGGAGGGAGGAATGAACGTTTTAATAACCTCAGGCATATGAATGACGTAAGCTTGTAACATCGTTTGAAAGTATTACTCGTTTAAACTTTCTTTTCCTCTAGTTTCGCTACTGTTGAACGGTACATTTTCCGTTTATTGTTCCCTCACATTCACCGTTTCCCTCTTGCTGGCAGGGACCCTACACTGGGAACAAATTGGTTTTGACTCCCGAGCAAACGGCAGCGGACAGGTTTCCCCTCTGACTTTCCCAAGCCCACCTCTCCCCGCCCTTTCTGGCACCTGGAACCTTCTGGGGAGGTCCCACCCCTCCCCTGGGCGGGGCCAACACCGCAGAAGCGGGAGTACCCCCCCTCCCCGTAGTACCTGCGGTTCCCACCCCCAAGGAACTGGAGGAGACGCCCACGTTGGGGGAGGGTTGGGGCTGGGGGCGCAGTCGGGTCCCGCCGGCCCCCGCGCGAGGAGCGCGGCGGGCCGGGTCTTTGTCTCCCGCGCGGCCTTAGCCAGGTGAGTCCCCTCCGTCTTCCTTGCTTTGCTTTTCCTGGCCGTTCCGTGACTCGGGGGGACGCGGGGCTGGTGTCTGGGCTTGGGCGGGACCTTGCCGTCCTACAGCGAGTGGGCAGCCTGTGCCCCCGCATGCGACCTGGGCCGGTGGTGGCTGCAGCCCGACTCGGGGCGGTGCCGGGCCGGCGTCTGGCGTTTCAGCGAGGCTGGCCGACTTCTGGGCCGCATGGAGCCCCTCGGGCCTGCCCCCGTCATGGGCCTGGAAGCGGTTCCCTGTGGCCGGAGTGCGCGGCGGGCAGGAGGAGAGAGTGGGCCCGCGCATCCCATCTCCCCTCTCCCCTTCCGTCCCGGTTTACGGGGCTGCCAGAGGGTCTGCCTGGTCGGTTTGGATGGAGTGCGCTGCCCACAGGGCCTGGGCTCCCCGAAATGTATCCCTAGAGAAGGAACATTTCCTTTATAAATTTTCGAACTAAAATATTATAGCTCCATTTCCTTGCATGCATTTAACCACATGGAAGAACAAGCCCCCAAATCTTCAGGGTCTCTCCCCACGTGATGGGAATACTGGTGAGTCACGTTTTCATCCATTTACAGTTCTGTGCAATAGGAGGATCTGAAAGGAGGACGACTATTAATGAAACAAGTAATTTCAGGTTATCAAAGATAATAAAAGATGGCGGTAATAATACAAAAATATGTATAAGGTGAACCAATTAGTTGTACACAAAAAAGTCCAGAAGGAAAGAAAACAGTTATGGTATTTTTCGAAGACGTTGTGTGTGTGTGTGTGTGTGTGTGTGTGTGTATACATACGTACACGTACGTGTATGCGCGGGCTCGTTTCTTGTTACTGATAGTGAGGCAAAAGATTGGCCTTATTTCCAAAAATTTAAAACTCAATTGTGCAGAGAAGATTTGACGGCGTGAGAGAGCAATTGAGATGTAAGGGTCAAGGATTGTCATATGAAGGACTCCAATTTGTTTGCAGTGAGATTATCACCATTTCGTGGGTAAAGGGGTTTGGAGCCACTTGAGACAAGCCAGACCCAAGAGAGGTCAGCAAATGGCAGATAATAACAGGCCAGTTTTGGGTTGGGAACTCACAGTATGTAAGAAATTATGCAGTAATGTAGTTTTTGTATTTCCCTTATATGGGTGGCTGGGTAATCTTTTTGTATATTTAAGAGCCTTTTGCATTTCTTTTTTCTGTGAACTGTTAATATCTTTTTTTGTTGGGTTGCTGCTCTTTCTCTTAAATGATATCTAGAAGCTTGCTCTCTTTATATTCGGAAGACTAGTGATGTGGATTGAAAATATTTTTTTCCCGTTTAGCATTGCTTTTCTAACTATAATTGTTTTCTTTTTTTTAACATGGTGAGTTTTGTGTGTTCATATTTATCCATTTTTAATGAATTTTTTAGTCAAATGTACAAAAGACTTCCTGCTCTGTGGTTAGAAAGGAATCTGCTCAGTATTTCTTCTAGTAATTGTATGGTTCTGTTCATTGTACATTTAATTCTTCGATCCATGTAGACTTTATCCTGGTTAATTGTGAGTGGTATACGACTAAGAACCTATTGTCGATGGCTACCCCTCTGTCCCAAGGCCATCTTTACTCTCACTGATTTGGGAGGCTGCCACATTGTATACTAAATTCTTCTATGTCTTCAGGTCTACTGTTGGACTTTGTGTTGTTCTACCATATTGTGGGGACAGAGCCCCAGGGAGTAGTTTCCAGGCTGTCGGCCTCACATAGAAAGGTGCTGGCTCAGGTAGTAGATGGTCATCAGCTGTGACTAGTTGGCCATCAACTGTTACCGGTTAGCCATTAGCCACTGATATAACTGCCGTGGCTAAGCTAGCAAGCAGCGGAGTGTGGATTGCGGATCGTGTGGCGCCTGCTTCCTGTGTCTCCAACCCAGGCGCCAGCGAGACTATAGTGGTATGACTCCCCTGTCTATGACTCCGTGGGTGTTCCTGTTTGGCCTCACCATGTCCTGCGTTCTTTTGTGAGGAGCGGGACCAGAGACCCCGCATGACACCCTGCATGACACATATATTTTCACACGTCGTGAGTAAAACTGGTTCTCTCACAACATGGCTATTCATTGCCATAACTCTCCTGGATATTCCTGCTTGTTTGTTTTCCCGTATGAGCGACGGAAAATAACAAAGCCTTCAAAAGCCTTCTGGATTTTCCTTGGTCTTAGAGTGGATTGATAAATTAACCGATGAAGAGTTGATATGTTCATGAGGTTAAGTCTCTTTATTCGAGAATATAGCACATCTTTACTCCTGTTGAAGTCTACTTGTCTGTCCTTCAAGAATGTAAAAAGTTTTCCTCATGTAGATTTTCATAGGATTTTTAGATTACTCCTAAGCATGTAATCTTTCACTACTGATATTTAAAATCCTGTCCATTTTATTTATAAGTGGATATTTATTTGTGGAATTGGCTTGTAGAAAATATTGTTAAAGCCCTTGATTGTCAAGATTTTCTTTTACTTTCTCGGTGTGGGGACAGAATCCCAGAGAGCAGTTTCCAGGCTCTCGGCCTCACGGGGAAAGGTGCTGACTCGGGTAGTAGATGGCCGTCAGCTGTGGCTAATTGACCATCAGCTGTAACCAGTTAGCCAATTAGTCACTGATATAACTGCCGCGGCTGCACTGGTTGGTTAGTCGGTTGGTTGGTTGGCAGGCAGAGAAGCGGACAGCAGGTTGCAGGTCGTATGGATCCAGCCTCCAGTGAGACTATAGTGCCTCCAGTGAGAATATAGTGGTATGACTCCCCTATCTATGGCTCTGTGGCTGTTCCTCTTTGGCCTAGCCACAGCCTGCGTTCTCATGTGGGGAGCGGGACCAGAGACCCCGCAGGCCGCCTCGCACGACAAATGGCGCAACGAGCAGGGTCTCCCGCACAACACTCAGTATCAGTCAATGGTATATTTTTCATATGATAATCAACCCATTTTGAAGCATACCTCTCTGCGTGTTGGATTTTTGAGCACTGGGTGGATAAAAAGTTATAAATCAATGTCTCAGAAATGTTTTCCTTTTATGTGCACTGTTGCAAACAAAGTTTGAATGTCACTACTGTTTCTTCTTTTTCTTAATACCTCATTGGAAGGGTAGTGAAACCCTTGAATTTCCCATTTTTCACAAGCTTCTAAGATTCTAAACATTTTGAAAGTTAATATTAAGTGGGAAAGACGCTGCCTGGGACCTTATTTATTAAGCCAGCGACTAGGTCCTGATCTACACAAACACACGGTCGTCCCTACCTATGGCTGTGGGCCAGGTGGTCTGAAGTGGTGTGGGTGGTGCCCTTTTGACCAAAGCTAACACTGGGACATGATGAAAACAGAGAAGGTAAACCACCTGTTTGAGTTCCCAGATATCTTTCCAAACAGGACGAACTTGATGTCAAATGGAAGGCAGGGAGGTAGAGGCTCGATTAACTATTATGGATAAGAAGTTTGGACAACAGACATTGATGCAGTGACTCCAGAAGATGATGAATATCTCAAATCATAATGAAAGGGTATAGACACATTTACTAATACATAAGATGGCCTTAAGAAATTGTGGAGCTTATAACCCCAACATTAAAGAGGATTAAAAGAAAAGAAACTATAATATATTTGCATTACCATTCCTTTTCATGGACTACTAAAATGGATGAACATCTCTAGTAAAACAAAAGGGTATTAAATGCTGATCATTTCCTTCTTGAAAATCCTCCATTGACATTATTGGCTCTTTTATGATACACTGACCTTTCACTGGTAATTAAAATAAAAAAATACATACCTAAAATGTGCTGGTTTAAAAAAAAAAAAAAAAAAAAGAGGCTAGGTCTAACATTGCCTAAAGGGTAGGGCTTTTTAACCTTATTTGGAGCTATTTATATTTAATTAATGGTCCAGTGTTAAAAGTGAAAAAAATAGTGAAACTCCCCCAATACTAGTTCCCTTTTGTGTCTCTTCTGGGGTACCCAAACCCCTCCCACCTAAGCCCTCTGTGAAACCTTCAGTCTGGCCTCTCAGTGACTCTTGAGCAGGCCCCCTTGAGTAGCTCGAACTTGAGGTGGCTCGAACTCTGTGCCCACCCACCCTCAGCGTGTTTCTTGAGGTCTCATGCAAACCTTAAGTGCTAAAGATGTAGCCACCCATAAGTTCAGGTCCACTGCTAGGTGCGTGGATGAGGAGCTGCCGCTTTTAGGTCACGAAGGCAGGCTAAGACAACCCACCGGGCACTAGACTCTGCTACGTGGAGCCCTAGAAGTGGGAATTCTCCCCCAGAAGTGGCCAAGATGGTGAGCCCCATGTTGGAGCGAGGTTGGACACTGGTTGGTGTTTTTTTCCTTCAGCAAAAGGCGGGGGGTGGGGGTGAGGTGGGGTGAGGGGGCAGGTTGGCCTCTCTGGTGCAATACTGCCATCAAGAGGAACTCATTCGCTGATCGCATGAATCCTGCATTGTCACTTCTGGGGAAGGAGCCACATGGGAGTGAAGTCAGAGACGTAGGCAGGATAAGGGACAGGCTTTCCCTCTACCCCTCCTCCCCCAAGGTACAAAGCTGTGCCAGCCACGGGGGGATGCTTGGGCCAAGGTCGAGTGAGACCGGTTCAGCTACAGAGACAGGCACTGGGACAACGCCCCAGGCCAAGGCGCCTGGCGGGTGGGACCCTGGTGGCTGCCCTGTCTGGGATGCACTGGTGGAAGCTGCTCTCCTGGATTGAGCCCCAGCCAGGGGTTGTGGGCATTTGGCTGCATGCTCTTTCCTCTCGGCACAAGAGCAGGTTCTTCCTGGGCAGGGCCAGGGCCCTGGAAGCCTCTCTTGGCCATGGTGCAGTCCAGCCAAAGAATGTGAGGGGCCACCACATAAGGGACTGCGCTCTGTTTACAATGGGATTATACCGATTTGGGGAGTAAAGGGCACAAAGTGATTGGCCCCACACTGTGTGTATGTGAAAACATCTGCCTGTGCGATGGCATTTGGCTCTTTGCATGTGTAGGACAGATCCTTGCACAAAAATAGCAGGTGATGGCTTGGGACCACTTAAGACGAGCCAGACCCAAGACAGGGCAAGAAAGAGCAGGTAAGCAAGCAGGTAGTACAGGCCCGTCAGAGGGGCAGGTCATGATATTACAAGAAATTGTACAACAGTGCAATTTTTGTTTAGATTTCCCTTATTTTGAGTGAGTGGGGGATCTTGTTGTATGTTTAGGATTCTTTTGTGTTTCTTTCTCTGGGGACTATTCGTATTTATGTTTCCTTTGATAGGTTTTGAGTCAAAGATAGAAAGGCTTTCCCTGCTCCAGGATTATAAAGGAGTCAGCCCGTGTTTTCTTTGAATAGTTGTGTGATGCTTTTTATTGTGTGTTTAATTCTCCTAGTTTATCCTGGTTTCTTGTGTAAAGTGTGGGACTGAGAACCTTTTCTGGATGACTACCCCTTTGTCCCAAGTTCGTCTTTACAAACCCCACTGTTTTGGGAGGGCACATTGTTGTATACTAAATTCTTGTATGTCTTTGGGTCTATCCTTGAACTTTGCATTCTTCCATATATAATGGTAGAAGTAGTCATCCTACCACATGGCTATTCATTGTCAACACTCTCCTGGACAGTCTTACCTGTTTATTTTATTGTTCCTTTTGAACAATGGAAAACAACAAAGCCTCCATCCAAAACCTTTTGGATTTTCCTGGAGTTAGAATAGATTGATTGATTGATTGATTGATTGATTGATTGATTGATTGATTCACCGATGATTGATTAACATATGCAAGAGGTCGAGTCTTTTTATTCAAGAACATAGTACATCTTTATTCCTGTTAAAGTTTACTTTTCTGTCTTTCAGGACACTGTGGTTTTCCTCAACTAGGTTTTTCATGTTTTTGTTATATTATTCCCTGGCATTATTGGTGGTACTGTAAACCCCTCCATTCTATTTAGTAATGGGATATTTGTCCGTGGGATTGGGCTGAAAAGATACTGATAGAGCCCTTGATTGTTAAGAACTTTGTTAACTTCCAGGTATTAGTGAATGGTATAAATACATCCCATATTGGTTCTTATCAGCCTAAGGAGAGGTGAAAAAATTTTGAAGCACACGTCTATGAGTGTTGGATTTTCAAGCACTGCGTGGGTGAAAAAAAACTTGGATAAAAAGAAGTTACGAGTCAGTTTCCGTGAAATGTTTTTCTCTCTGAGGTGCAGTGTTGCAGAGTTCAAATGTCACCAATTTTATTTTTGTTGTTGTTGTTGTTGTTGTTGTTTTGTGCCTCACTGGAAGGTGCTGAAACCCTTGTATGTCTCCTTCTTTACACACTTGCTAAGATTCCAAGGATTTTGAAAGTTATTGTTATGTGGGAAAGATGCTGACTGAGACCTTCTTGTTTGCCGAGCACAGTCAAGGTCCTGACTCAAACAATCTCATGTGATCTCTACCCCAGTGTTGTGAGCATTGTGATCTCAGTGTGCCCTTTTGACCAGGGTTCACACTGTGACATGATGAAAATAGAGTAGATCTCCTGCTTGAGGTCCCAGGTGTCTTTCCAAATGGGGGGGGGGGATCTTTGTAATCTAACTGAAAGGCAAAAGGCAAGGAGCACTTGCTGGCTTGACTATCGTGGACAAGAAGTTTAGACGACAGACCTTGATCCAGTGACTTCAGAAGATGATCTCAATTGATTAATTTTAAAAGGGCATAGGCACCCCTAGGTGTACCTGACCAGATGGACTAAAGAATATCGTGGAGCCTGTGAACCAGAATCTTAAGAGGATCCAAATAAAACAAAACTGTAAATATAACGGACTGAATTGCCCTTTTTTTCCCCAAGGCCTAGTAAAAAATGATAAATGGCAGCTCTCTTCAAACTAGGGGATACGCAGTGCTAGTCATTTTCTCCTTTGGTGTCTTCTATCATTCCTATTGGGCTTTGATGGTACACAGGCTCTTATTTGCTGATTGCAACTAAACTTAAATATACTGTTAAAAATGTTAGAAAGTTGGAGAATCTAGTTCAAAGCTTGGCATGAAGGGGGGCTTTCTAAGTCTGATTACAATCCAAGCATTCAGGAAGCTCAAGATTGATCATTTAGACTCCACCTCATTGTAAACCTACTTAAGCTGAGGAGACAGTCATGCAGAATAACAGAGTGGAGGAAGACATTTCCATGTTCATGGGGGTGTACCCTTTTTACTTTTTATATTGACGACCTTAATGAAGAAGACTAGCCAAGTCTGTTAGAATTGTGAAATCTCATACTGGACAGGCTACCTCATTTTATTTTACTTCGCTTTCGTGTTCTTCACAAATACTGCATTGTTTTTTGTTTGTTTGTTTGTTTGTTGTTTTGGTGTTGTTTTGTTTTGTTCTGTTCTGTTTTTTTACAAATTGAACGTTGTGGCAACCCTGTATCAAACAAGTCTGTTGTTGCCGTTTTCCCAATGTCATTTGCTCACTTTGCGTCTCTGTGTCACGTTTCGGTAATTCTCACAATATTTCAAACTTATTATTATATTGTCCTGGTGATCTGTGATCAGTGACCTTTGATGTCAGTATTGTAATTGTTTTGGGGTGCCACCAACCATGCCCATATAAGATGTCAAACTTAATCGGTAAGTATTGTATTTGTGTGCTGACTGCTGCACCGACTGGCCATTCCCCTGCCTCTCCTTCTCCACAGGCCTCCCTATTCTCCGAGACACAATAACATTGAAATTAGGCCAATTAATAACCCTACAATGGCCTCTCAGTATTCAAGTAAAAGGAAGAGTCATATGTCTGTCACTTTAAATAAAAAGTTAGAAGTGATTAAGCTTAGTGAGGAAGGAACGTCAAAAGCCGAGATAGGCGGAAAGCTAGGCCTCTTGCACCAGTTAGCAAAGTTCTGAGTGCAAAGGAACAGTTCTTGAAGGAAATTAAAAGTGCTACTCCAGTGAACACACGAATGGTAAGAAAGAGAAACATCCCCATTGCTGATATTAAGAAAGTTTTAGTGGTCTGGATAGAAGATCAAACCAGCCACCATATTCCCTTATGCCAAAGCCTAATCCAGAGCAAGGCCCTAACTCTCTTCAATTCTCTGAAGGCCGTGAAGCTGCAGAAGAAGAGTTTGAAGCTAGCAGAGGTTGGTTCCTGAGGTTTAAGGAAAGAAGCCGTCTCCATAACGTAAAAGTGCAAGGTGGTAAAGCAGAAAGAGCTGATGTAGAAGCTGCAGGAAGTTATCCAGACGATCTAGCTAAGGTAGTTAGTGAAGGTGGCTACACTAAAGAACACATTTTCAGTGTACACAAAACAGCTTCATGTTGGAGGAAGATGCCATCTAGGACTATGATAGCTAGAGAGGAGAAGGCATTGCCTGGTTTCAGAGTTTAAAAGGACAGGCTGATCTCTTGTTACGGGCTGATGACTTTTAAGTTGA
Source organism: Rhinolophus sinicus (assembly GCF_057876585.1). Classification (NCBI taxonomy): domain Eukaryota; kingdom Metazoa; phylum Chordata; class Mammalia; order Chiroptera; family Rhinolophidae; genus Rhinolophus; species Rhinolophus sinicus. The sequence goes on from NC_142518.1 coordinate 79,182,561, forward strand.
GGCCAATGCTCATTTACCATTCCAAAAATCCTAGGACCGTTAAGAATTATGCTAATTCTGCTCTGTCGGTGCTCTGTAAATAGAACAATAAAGCCCGCATGATAGCACATCTGTTTACAACATGGTTTGCTGAATATTTTAAGCCCACCGTTGAGAACTGTTCAGGGGAAAAAGAAAAAAAAAGAAAGATTCCTTTCAACATATTACTGCTCGTTGACAGTGCACCTGGTCACCCAAGAGCTCTGATGGGGATGTACAACGAGATTAATGTTGTTTTCATGACTGGTTACGCAACATCCATTCTTCAGCCCTTGGGTCAAGGAGTAATTTCAACTTTCTAGTCTCATTATATAAGAAATACAGTTTGTAAGGCAATAGCTGCTATAGATGGTGATTCCTCAAATGGATCTGGGTAAAGTCAATCGAAAACCTTCTGGAAAGGAGTCACCATTCTAGATGCCATTAAGAACATTCATGATTCATGGGAAGAGGTCAGAATATCGACATTAACAGGAGTTGATTCCAACCCCCATGGGTGACTCTGAGGGGTTCAAGACGTCAGGGGAGGAAGCAACTGCAGATGTGGTGGAGCCAGCAAGAGAATTAGAATTAGAAGTGGAGCCTGAACATGTGACTGACTTGCTGTAATCTTATGGTAAAATGTTAATGAATGAGGAGTGGCTTCTTATGGATGAGCAAAGAAAGTGGTTCCTTGGGATGGAATCTACTCCTGGTGAAGATGCTGTGAAGATTGTTGAAATGCCAACAAAGGACTTGAAATATTACATAAACTTAGTTGATAAAGCAGCAGCAGGGTTTGAGAGGATCAACTTCAATTTTGAAAGATCTACTGCGAGTAAAATGCTATCAAACTGCATCACATGCTACAGAGAAATCATTTGTGAAAAAAAAGTGTCAGTCGATGCTGCAAACTTCATTGTTTTCTTATTTTAGGAACTCGCCACAGCCAACCCAACCTTCAGCAACCACCACCCTGATCAGTCTGCAGCCATCATTATCGAGGCCAAACTGTCTACCAGCAAAAAGATTGTGACTCACTGAAGGCTCAAATGGTTGTTATCATTTTTTAGCAATAAAGTATTTTTAAATTAAGGTATGCACATTTTTTTAGACACAGTGCTATTGCACCCATAATGGACTACAATATAGTGTAAACATTACTTTTACATGCACTGGGAAACCAAAACAAATCTTGTGACTCGCCTTCTTGCAATAGTTGCTTTATTGTGGTGGTCTGAAAGCAAACTCACAATATCTCCAAGGTATGCCTGTACATGTCTCGTGGAAAACCATTTGGCAAAATGGGTCCCCAAGTTGAATGTACATGAAAATTTTGGTTCATTCTATTGCTTTGCAAATGCAGAAGAGAATTACATTCACAAGTGAGCAGAGCTGTGCATCCAAGAGGGTGTCGATCACCCGGGGTTTCTAGAATTGAAAAGCAGAAACGGACCAAAAGGATGCTGTACAGGTGAATAGTAGGATGTGTTGTTATTCAGCAGTGGGAGGGAATGTACATTTTCTGCCATAGGAAGCATGAGATGGTGGTCCTCTTAGGCCTGAATCCCTGGGAGAAGTGTGCCTCTTTTAAGGGAAAAAAGCAGAAAGGTTCCTGAAGGGATGAAGTTCAGTGAGTTTCATACAACATGAAACCAGAAAGAAAGATCCGCATGACCTCTATGTCAGTGCACATGCAGACTGAGGTAGAAACACACTTAGGTTCCATCTAAACATTTGCTTACTGTTGTGCATGGGACAATCTTTTGAGAATGAAAAGGATAACATAAAATTGTAACTTTCCTGTGGGGGTCTATGGCATGGGGTGAAGGCCCTTTGGAATTTTGCTGGCTGCCTTTCAATAGATTTAAAAGTTAGGCTTTGATCACATCAGTCCCGTGTTTAGAGAGATATATTAACATGTGGACCAAGAGAGAAAAAAATGATTTGGCTGGATAGTCCCAAAAAGAATAATGTGGGGGCTACTGCGGAATGGGACATGGAGGCACCAACAGAATGCGTTACGTTCTGGTTATACTGTCTTGAGACACATTTACCTAGAGAGTGTGTTCCTTCCCTACATGATGTAGATTACTCACCTTCCATCTGCCACAGTCATAAAAAGAAGATTCTAAAGGCATACTTGACATCATGGTAAAGTGTTCATCATAGAACACTTGATGATTGCTCCGAAGAAGACTAAAGGCTTCTGCCCTCATATGTCATGCTCCATACTGAAAGGCATGAATTTCCATAAGCATACAGAAATCATGTATTTTTTTCATTACGAACCTTCTTATGGAAATTATTGAGACAATGAACATAGGCCAGATACGAGGACAGGCGTCTTTTGTTGCCATGTAGTTCCATTTCTGCCTAAATTATGAGTACAGTAATCCATATCTGAAAATATTAACTCATCACATACATGCACCTAGTTCAGAGGACCACTGCATAGAAAGAGGAGATTTACTTCACTCTTGACACCATGCTGAATCCTGTAGCCCAACTCTGGGAACCGATGAGGATGTGAGAAACCCAGAACTACACAGGTACCTATGTATATATTAAGGACCACTAATAGGGGCCTTGAAGGAGAGCCATTGCTTCTTGTCCAGCAAGGAAGGATCAGAGGACCCTACACACAAATGTCCCTGTTTTGGGCGTCAGATCCATCACGTGACTCGCACTGACAGCACTAGTCAAACCGAGCTCGCCCTGGTAACCAACACACGCAAGCTGACCCAGGAAGAGATCTGAGTAACATCCACTTCCTACAACAAAAGATTAATGCTTCAGGAGAGTCAGTGAGGTAAAACTATGTGCAGGACAAGAGGAGAGAGCGGGTACTCCTTAAAGCAACAGTCAGTGGAGCTGCGAGGACATTGAGAGCTAGAAAATGATTCCTCTGTGTGGCACGGTAGCTCCAGAAATGGGGCCGCCCTGGAGACTCTGGCCTCTCCCTCTGCTCACTGTGAGTCAAAAAAAGGCCTAGGGAGGCCCTAGGAGCCACCCCAGCTTCCCGACTTGGGTTGGATCCACTGGGGTGCTGGGGGAGCTGGTGTGTCTGCCTTTGGCTTCTGGTGGGGAGTCCGAGTGTACCAAAGGAGGACATCCCAGGCACTGCACGCCCCCAGGGATGCTTCTCCCCGTCTCTCAGGGAGCACAAGTCCACCCTCCCGGGGAACAGGGTCCCTGCAACGTCTGTACACCTGCTCACGGATATCCCTGGGGATCTTCCGGGGCCCAAGCCCAGCTCTCCCGGGGCACCGACTCATAAACATAGGTGGAGGTGGCACGTGACCCGGGGATCTGGCCTTGCTTGCCCTCTCCTCCTCCGGGCATCCCTGCCTCTCTTCTCTCGTGCGGCCGCCGCCTCCCCTGCGCCTGAGGTGGTGACCTCCATGCCCGTTCGTCCCGTCGTCTCCTGTCCTGTTAGCTCTCGGGCCGCCGTACACTGCACCAGGGGGTATCCAGCGGGCCTGCGAGGACTTGGGCCGGGCGGCTGAGACAATGTTAAGAGTGTGTAAACCTGCTGAGGGCAGGGGAGAGAGGTGAGCGGTGGGGATGGCGTGCGCCGCTACCGCTACCCCTCCGAGTGGGTCGGCTGGAGGTCCCGCGGTCAGGTCGTCCCCCGGGGGGGGGGTGGCAGTCAGGCCCCGCTTTGAGTGAGCCCCGCCAGCCCTGGCTGCGTGTGCCTCGGACCGTGTGGCCGTGCTTCCCCATGTCAGGGGCTGACCCAGGTTGCCAGAGGTGCAGCTCCGGATACCGGTTCGCTGCCCGGCTGGCCCCGTGAGAAGTCATGGCTTCCTGGTCCCCCAAGCAGCCGCACGGGACCCCACGCGTTGGAGGGACTGCAGGGTGGAGCGCCGGACTGGGAGGCGCATCCCTCCCCGACACCCCCAAAGTGGCCAGCTTCCCTGGCCACCTCCTGTTGGCCCTCTCCGACAGCCCTTGTGCCTTGTCGTTGGTTTCTTTTGTTTGTTTCAGTTTTCGCCTGGCTTAGTTTTCTTCCCCCTTAGCGAAGGGTGGAGGGAGAGGACTCGGGTGGGTGCGGGGGAAGGGCAGGCTGGCATTCCGTGGGGCGATACTGCCATCAAGAGGACCTGCTTTGCGGATTCCCGGGGACCATGCTCTTCCCTTCCTGGGGAGGAGGGTGATGAAGGGGTGAGGTCGTCGGCGGGGGCCCGTGTCCCCCTCAGGTCAAGGGCTCGGCCAGGCACGGGCCGTGCCCCCCTCAAGCTGTAGAGTCGGGCGTGGGCACAGGGCCCGCGGGCTCGGGCGCCGGGCGTGGCGGGCACTCGGGACCCCGGCGGCCGCCTTGTCCCAGCGGGACTAGAGGAAGCTGCTGTGAAGGAGCCCGAGCCAGCGGCGCGAGGGCCTTTGCCCCGTGTCCCGTCCCCTTCGGAGCAAACACGGGTTCGGCCCGGGCGGTCCCAGCGCCCTGGAAGCCACTCTCGGCCCGCGGTGCTGTGCGTGGCGGCCAGGCCAGGCCAGTCCCAAGACACCCTCCGCTCCCCCACCCCCACCCCCACCCCCCACCGTCCTCCTCCACCCACTCCTACCCCCCACTCTTCTGCCCCCTGCATCGGGAGCCCAGTTGCGTGGCCCGTTGGCGACCTTTGAGGCGGGCCCAGCCACGCTGCTCTGGCCGGCTCATCCACGCCATGCGCAGCCTGGTCACCCCGTGCCAAGGGGGCCCGCGACCCAGCCGGAGCCGCAGGCCCCGACCGGGAAGCACAGGCCCTGGTCAGGGCGGGAGGAGGCCTTCTCCTGGGCCGAGGAATGCAGTCGGCAGCAGTTGTCGTGCCAGTGTCCCGGGGTCTCCAGGATCCTGGCAGAGGCTGGTGGCCAGGGCTCCCAGGGATCCCGGGCGCACCTGCCCAGCAGGAGAGGGCAGCAGGGGTAGAGGACCTGGAGGACAGAGCAGTGGAGCGTTTGCGGACTCGGCCTTTCTTGGCCAACTTCCCCAGGAGGCCCTGAGTGTCAGTTGGGCCACGAGAAGGAACGGCCCTGGCTTCCACTCACGCCGGCTCCCCGAGGCCAGGGAACCAAGGTTAGGCCTCAAGACGCTGCCTCAGGCTCTCTGTCCGCTGCTCGGTTGAGAGAGATGCCCCCACCCTCCTCTCCGCCGGCTGCAGTGTCCACCGCTGATGGCGAGTGTCTGCCGAGGCCAGGAACGACGACGTGCCTGGGCCGGGCACCCGCTCGTTTCCCCAGATGAGATCCCCGGCGTTCCAGGGAGGCCCCGTCGGGAAGAACGTGTGTGTGTGTGTGTGTGTGTGTGTGTGTGTGTGTGTGTGTGTGTGTTTGGGGGGGGGGGTGTCCCTGTGCTTTCGCCGCTCGTGGACGGGTGCGGAAACCTGCTCCCGTGTTCCCCGCGTCTTCTCTTCAGGTTTGTGAGGTCCCCCTTGCCCCTACTGCCCAGCGGCCTTCGGTCTCAGGTGCGCACAGCCTTCGGGGGCCAACGCTCCCCACCCAGCTCCGCGGTCAGGTCCTGACCTCCGACATCGGATTGGACCTCAGCCCCAGGTGGCCTCGGCCTGCCTTCTCTGGCCGTGGCCGAGGAACAGGGCGTCTCAGGGTTCCTGCGTTCCGGAGCAGAAGTGCGGACCCAGGGCCTCCATCACCCCAGCCCGGAGGGCGAAGCCCGTCTCCAAGCACGGACCCTAGCCCTGTGTGGTCTGGTCCGCTCGGATCCAGGGCCCGGTGGCTAGGGAGACCCTGGGCCACAGGGCACAGCCAGGGCCGCGTGGGACACTCGTGGGGCCTGGGACCCGGCCTCCCTTCGGCGCGGGCAAAAGGAAGCCAGACAGGGCTGTTCACTCTCAGGGTGCCATGCCCCTGCCCTGCGTGCCTCTTCCGTGTCTGGGTCCAGCAGCAGAGAAGCAGGAAATTCTCCAGCGGGTCTGGAAAACGCTGCCTCCGTCAGGGCGCCCGCCACCTCCCCCTTGTCCCCGGTTTCCGTGGCGGCTGGGATCGCGGCGCGCGACGGGGGCACCGCGTGCCGGGCTCCCCGTGGCCCCCAAGGCCCCAGGGAGCCCACCGGCCGACCTGGCTCCTGCAAGGAGGGCAAGGATGCCAGTGGTGGGCCAGAGGCCCCGGACGAGTAGCTTCCCCTGCCTGTGCTGGAACATGGCGGCAGCCGAGGCCACGCCTCCAGCCGCGACTGGGGAGCCCGGGGCTGCTAGGAGGGCAAGTCAGGCTCCTGGCCCTGCGTGCGACTCTTCGGGCGCACTCTGGAGGTGTGCGGCCGCCCGGCAGGCGGGCCGGCGCCGGCGCTGGGACCCAACGCCCTCGGTGCCCCAGACCCTCCCCGCCGGCCAGCACAGGCCTTCCCTGGCTTGGGGCAAACACCCAGGTGCCGCAGGCCGCGCTGAAAATGATTCCGCTTGGTGGCACTGTGGCTCCAGAAATGGGGCCGCCCTGGAGAGGCCGGCCTCTCCCTCCGCCCTTTGTGAGTCAAAAAAGCCCCAGCGAGGCCTCAGGAGCCACCCCAGCTTCCCGAGTGGGATTGGCTCCACTGGGGTGCTGGGGGAGCTGCTGTGTCTGCCTTTGGCTTCTGGTGGGGGGGGGGGTCCGAGTGTACCTAAGGAGGACATCCCAGGCACTGCACGCCCCCGGGGATGCTTCTCCCCGTCTCTCAGGGAGCACAAGTCCACCCTCCCGGGGAACAGGGTCCCTGCAACGTCTGTACACCTGCTCAGGGATATCCCTGGGGACCTTCCGGGGCCCAAGCCCAGCTCTCCCGGGGCACCGACTCATAAACATAGGTGCAGGTGGCACGTGGCCCGGGGATCTGGCCTTGCTTGCCCTCTCCTCCTCCGGGCATCCCTGCCTCTCTTCTCTCGCGCGGCCGCCGCCGCCTCTGGCTGGACGAGCAGGCCCCAAGAGGGACTAGGCCGTTGTGGCGGCCGCAGAGGAGGTGACAGGGCCCGGTCAGGTGAGAAGCCTGGGTGGCAGACTGCCCCTGCTCACCCGGGCTTGGGGCCTGGTGGTGGTCGGGGCGCGGTGACCGCAGTTGGAGGGTCGCGTGCCATCCCGTGCGCCCCCCCCTCCCCCAGAGCGCCCCAGAATGGTTGTGGGCTGTGGGTGGACGTGGGGGTTGCACGACGGGACAGGTGGAGACTCCAGGGTCTCCATCGACCCGGGCAGGAGACCTCGGTGAGGGCCATTTCTTCAGCGGCCCGTTCCGGATAGGTCTCCCTGGGAGTGTGTCTGTGTTCCACCCCAGCCCGCCCAGCGCCCCCTGCCCGGTCCAACCAAAGCCGTCATGCATCCCACCCACCCCTGCGCGGATGCAGAAATACACGCACGACTTGTGTAGGCGTGCAGGCGCCTGCCTGCGGGCACCGATGTAAAGTTTCTTCTCTCCTGTACTTTGCCTTGCCAGCGCCTGGTACGTGGCACTGTGGGTGAAAACTTTGCCCCCATCGAGGCAGGAGTCAGTCCCTTGGCGTTGCGCGATCACTGCTCCCAACTTGTCCCTCGGTTTCCCAACCGCGTCGCTGCGGGCTGAACCGCATATGATCTTGCCTTCCTTGGACCCGTGTGCTTCTGGGCTTTAAGGCCAATGACAGCCATCGGGCCCAGAGGGCCCTCTCTCCCCGTGGCCTGCGCCGTGTCCCCACGAGGCCCGCGCCGCGAGCTATGCTCTTTCGCTCATGGCGGCTCTCACAGCATCTGGCTCCCCAGGCCTTGTCAATGTCTGTGCGGAGTGGACCTCCGGTCCTGCTCGGTCCTGTCCCTGTCTTTTCCGCCGGGGACCGAGGGCCGCTTGCCCTCGCCCGCCCCCCTGCCCCCCCCCCCGCCTGGGCGTGGGAGCGTAGGTTATTTCACGTGTCCCTTCTCTCCGGACACCAGGATCCTCTCTTCTCTCGCCGTCTCCTCTCTCGTACGTTGGACTCAACTGGCGAGGGGGCGGCGTCCCGAGCGCTACTGGCGAAAGTGCCAGTGGGCCCGACCAGCATACGCTTTCCCGAGGAAAGCGGTTGGGCGAAGCGTCACTTGGCCACATCCTAGGTCAATCGCCCTTACACCTCCTAGCCCCCCACCCCCGGGACCCCACAGTCACTCCTGCGCAACTGTGTGCAGGAGGGTGTTGGGGGGCAGACAGGAGAGAGCTGGTGCCCGCTGACCCGCGAGTCGGTGGAGCTGCGGCGAGTTTGAGCTTTTGGACCCGGGTCCGGCCCGGAGCCCGAGCCCGGGCCCGGGCCCGGTTCAGGCCTCGGCCCCCTCAGGACAGCAGCCACCGACCCGACGGTTCCTCTTCCCGCCGCGTCCAGTGGCGGGCGGAGCAGCACACCCTGCCGCTCGTGGGGAGTGTTCGGAGCGGACCCTTCGAGGCATGCCCGGCCTGTGAGTCCTTGAGCCCCCTGCGCCTGAGGTGGTGACCTCCATGCCCGTTCGTCCCGTCGTCTCCTGTCCTGTTAGCTCTCGGGCCGCCGTACACTGCACCAGGGGGTATCCAGCGGGCCTGCGAGGACTTGGGCCGGGCGGCTGAGACAATGTTAAGAGTGTGTAAACCTGCTGAGGGCAGGGGAGAGGGGTGAGCGGTGGGGATGGCGTGCGCCGCTACCGCTACCCCTCCGAGTGGGTCGGCTGGAGGTCCCGCGGTCAGGTCGTCCCCCGGGGGGGGGGGTGGCAGTCAGGCCCCGCTTTGAGTGAGCCCCGCCAGCCCTGGCTGCGTGTGCCTCGGACCGTGTGGCCGTGCTTCCCCATGTCAGGGGCTGACCCAGGTTGCCAGAGGTGCAGCTCCGGATACCGGTTCGCTGCCCGGCTGGCCCCGTGAGAAGTCATGGCTTCCTGGTCCCCCAAGCAGCCGCACGGGACCCCACGCGTTGGAGGGACTGCAGGGTGGAGCGCCGGACTGGGAGGCGCATCCCTCCCCGACACCCCCAAAGTGGCCAGCTTCCCTGGCCACCTCCTGTTGGCCCTCTCCGACAGCCCTTGTGCCTTGTCGTTGGTTTCTTTTGTTTGTTTCAGTTTTCGCCTGGCTTAGTTTTCTTCCCCCTTAGCGAAGGGTGGAGGGAGAGGACTCGGGTGGGTGCGGGGGAAGGGCAGGCTGGCATTCCGTGGGGCGATACTGCCATCAAGAGGACCTGCTTTGCGGATTCCCGGGGACCATGCTCTTCCCTTCCTGGGGAGGAGGGTGATGAAGGGGTGAGGTCGTCGGCGGGGGCCCGTGTCCCCCTCAGGTCAAGGGCTCGGCCAGGCACGGGCCGTGCCCCCCTCAAGCTGTAGAGTCGGGCGTGGGCACAGGGCCCGCGGGCTCGGGCGCCGGGCGTGGCGGGCACTCGGGACCCCGGCGGCCGCCTTGTCCCAGCGGGACTAGAGGAAGCTGCTGTGAAGGAGCCCGAGCCAGCGGCGCGAGGGCCTTTGCCCCGTGTCCCGTCCCCTTCGGAGCAAACACGGGTTCGGCCCGGGCGGTCCCAGCGCCCTGGAAGCCACTCTCGGCCCGCGGTGCTGTGCGTGGCGGCCAGGCCAGGCCAGTCCCAAGACACCCTCCGCTCCCCCACCCCCACCCCCACCCCCCACCGTCCTCCTCCACCCACTCCTACCCCCCACTCTTCTGCCCCCTGCATCGGGAGCCCAGTTGCGTGGCCCGTTGGCGACCTTTGAGGCGGGCCCAGCCACGCTGCTCTGGCCGGCTCATCCACGCCATGCGCAGCCTGGTCACCCCGTGCCAAGGGGGCCCGCGACCCAGCCGGAGCCGCAGGCCCCGACCGGGAAGCACAGGCCCTGGTCAGGGCGGGAGGAGGCCTTCTCCTGGGCCGAGGAATGCAGTCGGCAGCAGTTGTCGTGCCAGTGTCCCGGGGTCTCCAGGATCCTGGCAGAGGCTGGTGGCCAGGGCTCCCAGGGATCCCGGGCGCACCTGCCCAGCAGGAGAGGGCAGCAGGGGTAGAGGACCTGGAGGACAGAGCAGTGGAGCGTTTGCGGACTCGGCCTTTCTTGGCCAACTTCCCCAGGAGGCCCTGAGTGTCAGTTGGGCCACGAGAAGGAACGGCCCTGGCTTCCACTCACGCCGGCTCCCCGAGGCCAGGGAACCAAGGTTAGGCCTCAAGACGCTGCCTCAGGCTCTCTGTCCGCTGCTCGGTTGAGAGAGATGCCCCCACCCTCCTCTCCGCCGGCTGCAGTGTCCACCGCTGATGGCGAGTGTCTGCCGAGGCCAGGAACGACGACGTGCCTGGGCCGGGCACCCGCTCGTTTCCCCAGATGAGATCCCCGGCGTTCCAGGGAGGCCCCGTCGGGAAGAACGTGTGTGTGTGTGTGTGTGTGTGTGTGTGTGTGTGTGTGTGTGTGTTTGGGGGGGGGGGTGTCCCTGTGCTTTCGCCGCTCGTGGACGGGTGCGGAAACCTGCTCCCGTGTTCCCCGCGTCTTCTCTTCAGGTTTGTGAGGTCCCCCTTGCCCCTACTGCCCAGCGGCCTTCGGTCTCAGGTGCGCACAGCCTTCGGGGGCCAACGCTCCCCACCCAGCTCCGCGGTCAGGTCCTGACCTCCGACATCGGATTGGACCTCAGCCCCAGGTGGCCTCGGCCTGCCTTCTCTGGCCGTGGCCGAGGAACAGGGCGTCTCAGGGTTCCTGCGTTCCGGAGCAGAAGTGCGGACCCAGGGCCTCCATCACCCCAGCCCGGAGGGCGAAGCCCGTCTCCAAGCACGGACCCTAGCCCTGTGTGGTCTGGTCCGCTCGGATCCAGGGCCCGGTGGCTAGGGAGACCCTGGGCCACAGGGCACAGCCAGGGCCGCGTGGGACACTCGTGGGGCCTGGGACCCGGCCTCCCTTCGGCGCGGGCAAAAGGAAGCCAGACAGGGCTGTTCACTCTCAGGGTGCCATGCCCCTGCCCTGCGTGCCCCTTCCGTGTCTGGGTCCAGCAGCAGAGAAGCAGGAAATTCTCCAGCGGGTCTGGAAAACGCTGCCTCCGTCAGGGCGCCCGCCACCTCCCCCTTGTCCCCGGTTTCCGTGGCGGCTGGGACCGCGGCGCGCGACGGGGGCACCGCGTGCCGGGCTCCCCGTGGCCCCCAAGGCCCCAGGGAGCCCACCGGCCGACCTGGCTCCTGCAAGGAGGGCAAGGATGCCAGTGGTGGGCCAGAGGCCCCGGACGAGTAGCTTCCCCTGCCTGTGCTGGAACATGGCGGCAGCCGAGGCCACGCCTCCAGCCGCGACTGGGGAGCCCGGGGCTGCTAGGAGGGCAAGTCAGGCTCCTGGCCCTGCGTGCGACTCTTCGGGCGCACTCTGGAGGTGTGCGGCCGCCCGGCAGGCGGGCCGGCGCCGGCGCTGGGACCCAACGCCCTCGGTGCCCCAGACCCTCCCCGCCGGCCAGCACAGGCCTTCCCTGGCTTGGGGCAAACACCCAGGTGCCGCAGGCCGCGCTGAAAATGATTCCGCTTGGTGGCACTGTGGCTCCAGAAATGGGGCCGCCCTGGAGAGGCCGGCCTCTCCCTCCGCCCTTTGTGAGTCAAAAAAGCCCCAGCGAGGCCTCAGGAGCCACCCCAGCTTCCCGAGTGGGATTGGCTCCACTGGGGTGCTGGGGGAGCTGCTGTGTCTGCCTTTGGCTTCTGGTGGGGGGGGGGGTCCGAGTGTACCTAAGGAGGACATCCCAGGCACTGCACGCCCCCAGGGATGCTTCTCCCCGTCTCTCAGGGAGCACAAGTCCACCCTCCCGGGGAACAGGGTCCCTGCAACGTCTGTACACCTGCTCAGGGATATCCCTGGGGACCTTCCGGGGCCCAAGCCCAGCTCTCCCGGGGCACCGACTCATAAACATAGGTGCAGGTGGCACGTGGCCCGGGGATCTGGCCTTGCTTGCCCTCTCCTCCTCCGGGCATCCCTGCCTCTCTTCTCTCGCGCGGCCGCCGCCGCCTCTGGCTGGACGAGCAGGCCCCAAGAGGGACTAGGCCGTTGTGGCGGCCGCAGAGGAGGTGACAGGGCCCGGTCAGGTGAGAAGCCTGGGTGGCAGACTGCCCCTGCTCACCCGGGCTTGGGGCCTGGTGGTGGTCGGGGCGCGGTGACCGCAGTTGGAGGGTCGCGTGCCATCCCGTGCGCCCCCCCCCTCCCCCAGAGCGCCCCAGAATGGTTGTGGGCTGTGGGTGGACGTGGGGGTTGCACGACGGGACAGGTGGAGACTCCAGGGTCTCCATCGACCCGGGCAGGAGACCTCGGTGAGGGCCATTTCTTCAGCGGCCCGTTCCGGATAGGTCTCCCTGGGAGTGTGTCTGTGTTCCACCCCAGCCCGCCCAGCGCCCCCTGCCCGGTCCAACCAAAGCCGTCATGCATCCCACCCACCCCTGCGCGGATGCAGAAATACACGCACGACTTGTGTAGGCGTGCAGGCGCCTGCCTGCGGGCACCGATGTAAAGTTTCTTCTCTCCTGTACTTTGCCTTGCCAGCGCCTGGTACGTGGCACTGTGGGTGAAAACTTTGCCCCCATCGAGGCAGGAGTCAGTCCCTTGGCGTTGCGCGATCACTGCTCCCAACTTGTCCCTCGGTTTCCCAACCGCGTCGCTGCGGGCTGAACCGCATATGATCTTGCCTTCCTTGGACCCGTGTGCTTCTGGGCTTTAAGGCCAATGACAGCCATCGGGCCCAGAGGGCCCTCTCTCCCCGTGGCCTGCGCCGTGTCCCCACGAGGCCCGCGCCGCGAGCTATGCTCTTTCGCTCATGGCGGCTCTCACAGCATCTGGCTCCCCAGGCCTTGTCAATGTCTGTGCGGAGTGGACCTCCGGTCCTGCTCGGTCCTGTCCCTGTCTTTTCCGCCGGGGACCGAGGGCCGCTTGCCCTCGCCCGCCCCCCTGCCCCCCCCCCCCCGCCTGGGCGTGGGAGCGTAGGTTATTTCACGTGTCCCTTCTCTCCGGACACCAGGATCCTCTCTTCTCTCGCCGTCTCCTCTCTCGTACGTTGGACTCAACTGGCGAGGGGGCGGCGTCCCGAGCGCTACTGGCGAAAGTGCCAGTGGGCCCGACCAGCATACGCTTTCCCGAGGAAAGCGGTTGGGCGAAGCGTCACTTGGCCACATCCTAGGTCAATCGCCCTTACACCTCCTAGCCCCCCACCCCCGGGACCCCACAGTCACTCCTGCGCAACTGTGTGCAGGAGGGTGTTGGGGGGCAGACAGGAGAGAGCTGGTGCCCGCTGACCCGCGAGTCGGTGGAGCTGCGGCGAGTTTGAGCTTTTGGACCCGGGTCCGGCCCGGAGCCCGAGCCCGGGCCCGGGCCCGGTTCAGGCCTCGGCCCCCTCAGGACAGCAGCCACCGACCCGACGGTTCCTCTTCCCGCCGCGTCCAGTGGCGGGCGGAGCAGCACACCCTGCCGCTCGTGGGGAGTGTTCGGAGCGGACCCTTCGAGGCATGCCCGGCCTGTGAGTCCTTGAGCCCCCTGCGCCTGAGGTGGTGACCTCCATGCCCGTTCGTCCCGTCGTCTCCTGTCCTGTTAGCTCTCGGGCCGCCGTACACTGCACCAGGGGGTATCCAGCGGGCCTGCGAGGACTTGGGCCGGGCGGCTGAGACAATGTTAAGAGTGTGTAAACCTGCTGAGGGCAGGGGAGAGAGGTGAGCGGTGGGGATGGCGTGCGCCGCTACCGCTACCCCTCCGAGTGGGTCGGCTGGAGGTCCCGCGGTCAGGTCGTCCCCCGGGGGGGGTGTGGCAGTCAGGCCCCGCTTTGAATGAGCCCCGCCAGCCCTGGCTGCGTGTGCCTCGGACCGTGTGGCCGTGCTTCCCCATGTCAGGGGCTGACCCAGGTTGCCAGAGGTGCAGCTCCGGATACCGGTTCGCTGCCCGGCTGGCCCCGTGAGAAGTCATGGCTTCCTGGTCCCCCAAGCAGCCGCACGGGACCCCACGCGTTGGAGGGACTGCAGGGTGGAGCGCCGGACTGGGAGGCGCATCCCTCCCCGACACCCCCAAAGTGGCCAGCTTCCCTGGCCACCTCCTGTTGGCCCTCTCCGACAGCCCTTGTGCCTTGTCGTTGGTTTCTTTTGTTTGTTTCAGTTTTCGCCTGGCTTAGTTTTCTTCCCCCTTAGCGAAGGGTGGAGGGAGAGGACTCGGGTGGGTGCGGGGGAAGGGCAGGCTGGCATTCCGTGGGGCGATACTGCCATCAAGAGGACCTGCTTTGCGGATTCCCGGGGACCATGCTCTTCCCTTCCTGGGGAGGAGGGTGATGAAGGGGTGAGGTCGTCGGCGGGGGCCCGTGTCCCCCTCAGGTCAAGGGCTCGGCCAGGCACGGGCTGTGCCCCCCTCAAGCTGTAGAGTCGGGCGTGGGCACAGGGCCCGCGGGCTCGGGCGCCGGGCGTGGCGGGCACTCGGGACCCCGGCGGCCGCCTTGTCCCGGCGGGACTAGAGGAAGCTGCTGTGAAAGGAGCCCGAGCCAGCGGCGCGAGGGCCTTTGCCCCGTGTCCCGTCCCCTTCGGAGCAAACACGGGTTCGGCCCGGGCGGTCCCAGCGCCCTGGAAGCCACTCTCGGCCCGCGGTGCTGTGCGTGGCGGCCAGGCCAGGCCAGTCCCAAGACACCCTCCGCTCCCCCACCCCCACCCCCACCCCCCACCGTCCTCCTCCACCCACTCCTACCCCCCACTCTTCTGCCCCCTGCATCGGGAGCCCAGTTGCGTGGCCCGTTGGCGACCTTTGAGGCGGGCCCAGCCACGCTGCTCTGGCCGGCTCATCCACGCCATGCGCAGCCTGGTCACCCCGTGCCAAGGGGGCCCGCGACCCAGCCGGAGCCGCAGGCCCCGACCGGGAGGCACAGGCCCTGGTCAGGGCGGGAGGAGGCCTTCTCCTGGGCCGAGGAATGCAGTCGGCAGCAGTTGTCGTGCCAGTGTCCCGGGGTCTCCAGGATCCTGGCAGAGGCTGGTGGCCAGGGCTCCCAGGGATCCCGGGCGCACCTGCCCAGCAGGAGAGGGCAGCAGGGGTAGAGGACCTGGAGGACAGAGCAGTGGAGCGTTTGCGGACTCGGCCTTTCTTGGCCAACTTCCCCAGGAGGCCCTGAGTGTCAGTTGGGCCACGAGAAGGAACGGCCCTGGCTTCCACTCACGCCGGCTCCCCGAGGCCAGGGAACCAAGGTTAGGCCTCAAGACGCTGCCTCAGGCTCTCTGTCCGCTGCTCGGTTGAGAGAGATGCCCCCACCCTCCTCTCCGCCGGCTGCAGTGTCCACCGCTGATGGCGAGTGTCTGCCGAGGCCAGGAACGACGACGTGCCTGGGCCGGGCACCCGCTCGTTTCCCCAGATGAGATCCCCGGCGTTCCAGGGAGGCCCCGTCGGGAAGAACGTGTGTGTGTGTGTGTGTGTGTGTGTGTGTGTGTGTGTGTTTGGGGGGGGGGGGTGTCCCTGTGCTTTCGCCGCTCGTGGACGGGTGCGGAAACCTGCTCCCGTGTTCCCCGCGTCTTCTCTTCAGGTTTGTGAGGTCCCCCTTGCCCCTACTGCCCAGCGGCCTTCGGTCTCAGGTGCGCACAGCCTTCGGGGGCCAACGCTCCCCACCCAGCTCCGCGGTCAGGTCCTGACCTCCGACATCGGATTGGACCTCAGCCCCAGGTGGCCTCGGCCTGCCTTCTCTGGCCGTGGCCGAGGAACAGGGCGTCTCAGGGTTCCTGCGTTCCGGAGCAGAAGTGCGGACCCAGGGCCTCCATCACCCCAGCCCGGAGGGCGAAGCCCGTCTCCAAGCACGGACCCTAGCCCTGTGTGGTCTGGTCCGCTCGGATCCAGGGCCCGGTGGCTAGGGAGACCCTGGGCCACAGGGCACAGCCAGGGCCGCGTGGGACACTCGTGGGGCCTGGGACCCGGCCTCCCTTCGGCGCGGGCAAAAGGAAGCCAGACAGGGCTGTTCACTCTCAGGGTGCCATGCCCCTGCCCTGCGTGCCTCTTCCGTGTCTGGGTCCAGCAGCAGAGAAGCAGGAAATTCTCCAGCGGGTCTGGAAAACGCTGCCTCCGTCAGGGCGCCCGCCACCTCCCCCTTGTCCCCGGTTTCCGTGGCGGCTGGGATCGCGGCGCGCGACGGGGGCACCGCGTGCCGGGCTCCCCGTGGCCCCCAAGGCCCCAGGGAGCCCACCGGCCGACCTGGCTCCTGCAAGGAGGGCAAGGATGCCAGTGGTGGGCCAGAGGCCCCGGACGAGTAGCTTCCCCTGCCTGTGCTGGAACATGGCGGCAGCCGAGGCCACGCCTCCAGCCGCGACTGGGGAGCCCGGGGCTGCTAGGAGGGCAAGTCAGGCTCCTGGCCCTGCGTGCGACTCTTCGGGCGCACTCTGGAAGTGTGCGGCCGCCCGGCAGGCGGGCCGGCGCCGGCGCTGGGACCCAACGCCCTCGGTGCCCCAGACCCTCCCCGCCGGCCAGCACAGGCCTTCCCTGGCTTGGGGCAAACACCCAGGTGCCGCAGGCCGCGCTGAAAATGATTCCGCTTGGTGGCACTGTGGCTCCAGAAATGGGGCCGCCCTGGAGAGGCCGGCCTCTCCCTCCGCCCTTTGTGAGTCAAAAAAGCCCCAGCGAGGCCTCAGGAGCCACCCCAGCTTCCCGAGTGGGATTGGCTCCACTGGGGTGCTGGGGGAGCTGCTGTGTCTGCCTTTGGCTTCTGGTGGGGGGGGGGGTCCGAGTGTACCTAAGGAGGACATCCCAGGCACTGCACGCCCCCGGGGATGCTTCTCCCCGTCTCTCAGGGAGCACAAGTCCACCCTCCCGGGGAACAGGGTCCCTGCAACGTCTGTACACCTGCTCAGGGATATCCCTGGGGACCTTCCGGGGCCCAAGCCCAGCTCTCCCGGGGCACTGACTCATAAACATAGGTGCAGGTGGCACGTGGCCCGGGGATCTGGCCTTGCTTGCCCTCTCCTCCTCCGGGCATCCCTGCCTCTCTTCTCTCGCGCGGCCGCCGCCGCCTCTGGCTGGACGAGCAGGCCCCAAGAGGGACTAGGCCGTTGTGGCGGCCGCAGAGGAGGTGACAGGGCCCGGTCAGGTGAGAAGCCTGGGTGGCAGACTGCCCCTGCTCACCCGGGCTTGGGGCCTGGTGGTGGTCGGGGCGCGGTGACCGCAGTTGGAGGGTCGCGTGCCATCCCGTGCGCCCCCCCCCTCCCCCAGAGCGCCCCAGAATGGTTGTGGGCTGTGGGTGGACGTGGGGGTTGCACGACGGGACAGGTGGAGACTCCAGGGTCTCCATCGACCCGGGCAGGAGACCTCGGTGAGGGCCATTTCTTCAGCGGCCCGTTCCGGATAGGTCTCCCTGGGAGTGTGTCTGTGTTCCACCCCAGCCCGCCCAGCGCCCCCTGCCCGGTCCAACCAAAGCCGTCATGCATCCCACCCACCCCTGCGCGGATGCAGAAATACACGCACGACTTGTGTAGGCGTGCAGGCGCCTGCCTGCGGGCACCGATGTAAAGTTTCTTCTCTCCTGTACTTTGCCTTGCCAGCGCCTGGTACGTGGCACTGTGGGTGAAAACTTTGCCCCCATCGAGGCAGGAGTCAGTCCCTTGGCGTTGCGCGATCACTGCTCCCAACTTGTCCCTCGGTTTCCCAACCGCGTCGCTGCGGGCTGAACCGCATATGATCTTGCCTTCCTTGGACCCGTGTGCTTCTGGGCTTTAAGGCCAATGACAGCCATCGGGCCCAGAGGGCCCTCTCTCCCCGTGGCCTGCGCCGTGTCCCCACGAGGCCCGCGCCGCGAGCTATGCTCTTTCGCTCATGGCGGCTCTCACAGCATCTGGCTCCCCAGGCCTTGTCAATGTCTGTGCGGAGTGGACCTCCGGTCCTGCTCGGTCCTGTCCCTGTCTTTTCCGCCGGGGACCGAGGGCCGCTTGCCCTCGCCCGCCCCCCTGCCCCCCCCCCCCGCCTGGGCGTGGGAGCGTAGGTTATTTCACGTGTCCCTTCTCTCCGGACACCAGGATCCTCTCTTCTCTCGCCGTCTCCTCTCTCGTACGTTGGACTCAACTGGCGAGGGGGCGGCGTCCCGAGCGCTACTGGCGAAAGTGCCAGTGGGCCCGACCAGCATACGCTTTCCCGAGGAAAGCGGTTGGGCGAAGCGTCACTTGGCCACATCCTAGGTCAATCGCCCTTACACCTCCTAGCCCCCCACCCCCGGGACCCCACAGTCACTCCTGCGCAACTGTGTGCAGGAGGGTGTTGGGGGGCAGACAGGAGAGAGCTGGTGCCCGCTGACCCGCGAGTCGGTGGAGCTGCGGCGAGTTTGAGCTTTTGGACCCGGGTCCGGCCCGGAGCCCGAGCCCGGGCCCGGGCCCGGTTCAGGCCTCGGCCCCCTCAGGACAGCAGCCACCGACCCGAAGGTTCCTCTTCCCGCCGCGTCCAGTGGCGGGCGGAGCAGCACACCCTGCCGCTCGTGGGGAGTGTTCGGAGCGGACCCTTCGAGGCATGCCCGGCCTGTGAGTCCTTGAGCCCCCTGCGCCTGAGGTGGTGACCTCCATGCCCGTTCGTCCCGTCGTCTCCTGTCCTGTTAGCTCTCGGGCCGCCGTACACTGCACCAGGGGGTATCCAGCGGGCCTGCGAGGACTTGGGCCGGGCGGCTGAGACAATGTTAAGAGTGTGTAAACCTGCTGACGGCAGGGGAGAGAGGTGAGCGGTGGGGATGGCGTGCGCCGCTACCGCTACCCCTCCGAGTGGGTCGGCTGGAGGTCCCGCGGTCAGGTCGTCCCCCGGGGGGGGGGGTGTGGCAGTCAGGCCCCGCTTTGAGTGAGCCCCGCCAGCCCTGGCTGCGTGTGCCTCGGACCGTGTGGCCGTGCTTCCCCATGTCAGGGGCTGACCCAGGTTGCCAGAGGTGCAGCTCCGGATACCGGTTCGCTGCCCGGCTGGCCCCGTGAGAAGTCATGGCTTCCTGGTCCCCCAAGCAGCCGCACGGGACCCCACGCGTTGGAGGGACTGCAGGGTGGAGCGCCGGACTGGGAGGCGCATCCCTCCCCGACACCCCCAAAGTGGCCAGCTTCCCTGGCCACCTCCTGTTGGCCCTCTCCGACAGCCCTTGTGCCTTGTCGTTGGTTTCTTTTGTTTGTTTCAGTTTTCGCCTGGCTTAGTTTTCTTCCCCCTTAGCGAAGGGTGGAGGGAGAGGACTCGGGTGGGTGCGGGGGAAGGGCAGGCTGGCATTCCGTGGGGCGATACTGCCATCAAGAGGACCTGCTTTGCGGATTCCCGGGGACCATGCTCTTCCCTTCCTGGGGAGGAGGGTGATGAAGGGGTGAGGTCGTCGGCGGGGGCCCGTGTCCCCCTCAGGTCAAGGGCTCGGCCAGGCACGGGCCGTGCCCCCCTCAAGCTGTAGAGTCGGGCGTGGGCACAGGGCCCGCGGGCTCGGGCGCCGGGCGTGGCGGGCACTCGGGACCCCGGCGGCCGCCTTGTCCCAGCGGGACTAGAGGAAGCTGCTGTGAAGGAGCCCGAGCCAGCGGCGCGAGGGCCTTTGCCCCGTGTCCCGTCCCCTTCGGAGCAAACACGGGTTCGGCCCGGGCGGTCCCAGCGCCCTGGAAGCCACTCTCGGCCCGCGGTGCTGTGCGTGGCGGCCAGGCCAGGCCAGTCCCAAGACACCCTCCGCTCCCCCACCCCCACCCCCACCCCCCACCGTCCTCCTCCACCCACTCCTACCCCCCACTCTTCTGCCCCCTGCATCGGGAGCCCAGTTGCGTGGCCCGTTGGCGACCTTTGAGGCGGGCCCAGCCACGCTGCTCTGGCCGGCTCATCCACGCCATGCGCAGCCTGGTCACCCCGTGCCAAGGGGGCCCGCGACCCAGCCGGAGCCGCAGGCCCCGACCGGGAAGCACAGGCCCTGGTCAGGGCGGGAGGAGGCCTTCTCCTGGGCCGAGGAATGCAGTCGGCAGCAGTTATCGTGCCAGTGTCCCGGGGTCTCCAGGATCCTGGCAGAGGCTGGTGGCCAGGGCTCCCAGGGATCCCGGGCGCACCTGCCCAGCAGGAGAGGGCAGCAGGGGTAGAGGACCTGGAGGACAGAGCAGTGGAGCGTTTGCGGACTCGGCCTTTCTTGGCCAACTTCCCCAGGAGGCCCTGAGTGTCAGTTGGGCCACGAGAAGGAACGGCCCTGGCTTCCACTCACGCCGGCTCCCCGAGGCCAGGGAACCAAGGTTAGGCCTCAAGACGCTGCCTCAGGCTCTCTGTCCGCTGCTCGGTTGAGAGAGATGCCCCCACCCTCCTCTCCGCCGGCTGCAGTGTCCACCGCTGATGGCGAGTGTCTGCCGAGGCCAGGAACGACGACGTGCCTGGGCCGGGCACCCGCTCGTTTCCCCAGATGAGATCCCCGGCGTTCCAGGGAGGCCCCGTCGGGAAGAACGTGTGTGTGTGTGTGTGTGTGTGTGTGTGTGTGTGTGTGTGTGTTTGGGGGGGGGGGTGTCCCTGTGCTTTCGCCGCTCGTGGACGGGTGCGGAAACCTGCTCCCGTGTTCCCCGCGTCTTCTCTTCAGGTTTGTGAGGTCCCCCTTGCCCCTACTGCCCAGCGGCCTTCGGTCTCAGGTGCGCACAGCCTTCGGGGGCCAACGCTCCCCACCCAGCTCCGCGGTCAGGTCCTGACCTCCGACATCGGATTGGACCTCAGCCCCAGGTGGCCTCGGCCTGCCTTCTCTGGCCGTGGCCGAGGAACAGGGCGTCTCAGGGTTCCTGCGTTCCGGAGCAGAAGTGCGGACCCAGGGCCTCCATCACCCCAGCCCGGAGGGCGAAGCCCGTCTCCAAGCACGGACCCTAGCCCTGTGTGGTCTGGTCCGCTCGGATCCAGGGCCCGGTGGCTAGGGAGACCCTGGGCCACAGGGCACAGCCAGGGCCGCGTGGGACACTCGTGGGGCCTGGGACCCGGCCTCCCTTCGGCGCGGGCAAAAGGAAGCCAGACAGGGCTGTTCACTCTCAGGGTGCCATGCCCCTGCCCTGCGTGCCTCTTCCGTGTCTGGGTCCAGCAGCAGAGAAGCAGGAAATTCTCCAGCGGGTCTGGAAAACGCTGCCTCCGTCAGGGCGCCCGCCACCTCCCCCTTGTCCCCGGTTTCCGTGGCGGCTGGGATCGCGGCGCGCGACGGGGGCACCGCGTGCCGGGCTCCCCGTGGCCCCCAAGGCCCCAGGGAGCCCACCGGCCGACCTGGCTCCTGCAAGGAGGGCAAGGATGCCAGTGGTGGGCCAGAGGCCCCGGACGAGTAGCTTCCCCTGCCTGTGCTGGAACATGGCGGCAGCCGAGGCCACGCCTCCAGCCGCGACTGGGGAGCCCGGGGCTGCTAGGAGGGCAAGTCAGGCTCCTGGCCCTGCGTGCGACTCTTCGGGCGCACTCTGGAGGTGTGCGGCCGCCCGGCAGGCGGGCCGGCGCCGGCGCTGGGACCCAACGCCCTCGGTGCCCCAGACCCTCCCCGCCGGCCAGCACAGGCCTTCCCTGGCTTGGGGCAAACACCCAGGTGCCGCAGGCCGCGCTGAAAATGATTCCGCTTGGTGGCACTGTGGCTCCAGAAATGGGGCCGCCCTGGAGAGGCCGGCCTCTCCCTCCGCCCTTTGTGAGTCAAAAAAGCCCCAGCGAGGCCTCAGGAGCCACCCCAGCTTCCCGAGTGGGATTGGCTCCACTGGGGTGCTGGGGGAGCTGCTGTGTCTGCCTTTGGCTTCTGGTGGGGGGGGGGGTCCGAGTGTACCTAAGGAGGACATCCCAGGCACTGCACGCCCCCGGGGATGCTTCTCCCCGTCTCTCAGGGAGCACAAGTCCACCCTCCCGGGGAACAGGGTCCCTGCAACGTCTGTACACCTGCTCAGGGATATCCCTGGGGACCTTCCGGGGCCCAAGCCCAGCTCTCCCGGGGCACTGACTCATAAACATAGGTGCAGGTGGCACGTGGCCCGGGGATCTGGCCTTGCTTGCCCTCTCCTCCTCCGGGCATCCCTGCCTCTCTTCTCTCGCGCGGCCGCCGCCGCCTCTGGCTGGACGAGCAGGCCCCAAGAGGGACTAGGCCGTTGTGGCGGCCGCAGAGGAGGTGACAGGGCCCGGTCAGGTGAGAAGCCTGGGTGGCAGACTGCCCCTGCTCACCCGGGCTTGGGGCCTGGTGGTGGTCGGGGCGCGGTGACCGCAGTTGGAGGGTCGCGTGCCATCCCGTGCGCCCCCCCCCTCCCCCAGAGCGCCCCAGAATGGTTGTGGGCTGTGGGTGGACGTGGGGGTTGCACGACGGGACAGGTGGAGACTCCAGGGTCTCCATCGACCCGGGCAGGAGACCTCGGTGAGGGCCATTTCTTCAGCGGCCCGTTCCGGATAGGTCTCCCTGGGAGTGTGTCTGTGTTCCACCCCAGCCCGCCCAGCGCCCCCTGCCCGGTCCAACCAAAGCCGTCATGCATCCCACCCACCCCTGCGCGGATGCAGAAATACACGCACGACTTGTGTAGGCGTGCAGGCGCCTGCCTGCGGGCACCGATGTAAAGTTTCTTCTCTCCTGTACTTTGCCTTGCCAGCGCCTGGTACGTGGCACTGTGGGTGAAAACTTTGCCCCCATCGAGGCAGGAGTCAGTCCCTTGGCGTTGCGCGATCACTGCTCCCAACTTGTCCCTCGGTTTCCCAACCGCGTCGCTGCGGGCTGAACCGCATATGATCTTGCCTTCCTTGGACCCGTGTGCTTCTGGGCTTTAAGGCCAATGACAGCCATCGGGCCCAGAGGGCCCTCTCTCCCCGTGGCCTGCGCCGTGTCCCCACGAGGCCCGCGCCGCGAGCTATGCTCTTTCGCTCATGGCGGCTCTCACAGCATCTGGCTCCCCAGGCCTTGTCAATGTCTGTGCGGAGTGGACCTCCGGTCCTGCTCGGTCCTGTCCCTGTCTTTTCCGCCGGGGACCGAGGGCCGCTTGCCCTCGCCCGCCCCCCTGCCCCCCCCCCCCCGCCTGGGCGTGGGAGCGTAGGTTATTTCACGTGTCCCTTCTCTCCGGACACCAGGATCCTCTCTTCTCTCGCCGTCTCCTCTCTCGTACGTTGGACTCAACTGGCGAGGGGGCGGCGTCCCGAGCGCTACTGGCGAAAGTGCCAGTGGGCCCGACCAGCATACGCTTTCCCGAGGAAAGCGGTTGGGCGAAGCGTCACTTGGCCACATCCTAGGTCAATCGCCCTTACACCTCCTAGCCCCCCACCCCCGGGACCCCACAGTCACTCCTGCGCAACTGTGTGCAGGAGGGTGTTGGGGGGCAGACAGGAGAGAGCTGGTGCCCGCTGACCCGCGAGTCGGTGGAGCTGCGGCGAGTTTGAGCTTTTGGACCCGGGTCCGGCCCGGAGCCCGAGCCCGGGCCCGGGCCCGGTTCAGGCCTCGGCCCCCTCAGGACAGCAGCCACCGACCCGACGGTTCCTCTTCCCGCCGCGTCCAGTGGCGGGCGGAGCAGCACACCCTGCCGCTCGTGGGGAGTGTTCGGAGCGGACCCTTCGAGGCATGCCCGGCCTGTGAGTCCTTGAGCCCCCTGCGCCTGAGGTGGTGACCTCCATGCCCGTTCGTCCCGTCGTCTCCTGTCCTGTTAGCTCTCGGGCCGCCGTACACTGCACCAGGGGGTATCCAGCGGGCCTGCGAGGACTTGGGCCGGGCGGCTGAGACAATGTTAAGAGTGTGTAAACCTGCTGAGGGCAGGGGAGAGAGGTGAGCGGTGGGGATGGCGTGCGCCGCTACCGCTACCCCTCCGAGTGGGTCGGCTGGAGGTCCCGCGGTCAGGTCGTCCCCCGGGGGGGGGTGTGGCAGTCAGGCCCCGCTTTGAGTGAGCCCCGCCAGCCCTGGCTGCGTGTGCTCGGACCGTGTGGCCGTGCTTCCCCATGTCAGGGGCTGACCCAGGTTGCCAGAGGTGCAGCTCCGGATACCGGTTCGCTGCCCGGCTGGCCCCGTGAGAAGTCATGGCTTCCTGGTCCCCCAAGCAGCCGCACGGGACCCCACGCGTTGGAGGGACTGCAGGGTGGAGCGCCGGACTGGGAGGCGCATCCCTCCCCGACACCCCCAAAGTGGCCAGCTTCCCTGGCCACCTCCTGTTGGCCCTCTCCGACAGCCCTTGTGCCTTGTCGTTGGTTTCTTTTGTTTGTTTCAGTTTTCGCCTGGCTTAGTTTTCTTCCCCCTTAGCGAAGGGTGGAGGGAGAGGACTCGGGTGGGTGCGGGGGAAGGGCAGGCTGGCATTCCGTGGGGCGATACTGCCATCAAGAGGACCTGCTTTGCGGATTCCCGGGGACCATGCTCTTCCCTTCCTGGGGAGGAGGGTGATGAAGGGGTGAGGTCGTCGGCGGGGGCCCGTGTCCCCCTCAGGTCAAGGGCTCGGCCAGGCACGGGCCGTGCCCCCCTCAAGCTGTAGAGTCGGGCGTGGGCACAGGGCCCGCGGGCTCGGGCGCCGGGCGTGGCGGGCACTCGGGACCCCGGCGGCCGCCTTGTCCCGGCGGGACTAGAGGAAGCTGCTGTGAAGGAGCCCGAGCCAGCGGCGCGAGGGCCTTTGCCCCGTGTCCCGTCCCCTTCGGAGCAAACACGGGTTCGGCCCGGGCGGTCCCAGCGCCCTGGAAGCCACTCTCGGCCCGCGGTGCTGTGCGTGGCGGCCAGGCCAGGCCAGTCCCAAGACACCCTCCGCTCCCCCACCCCCACCCCCACCCCCCACCGTCCTCCTCCACCCACTCCTACCCCCCACTCTTCTGCCCCCTGCATCGGGAGCCCAGTTGCGTGGCCCGTTGGCGACCTTTGAGGCGGGCCCAGCCACGCTGCTCTGGCCGGCTCATCCACGCCATGCGCAGCCTGGTCACCCCGTGCCAAGGGGGCCCGCGACCCAGCCGGAGCCGCAGGCCCCGACCGGGAGGCACAGGCCCTGGTCAGGGCGGGAGGAGGCCTTCTCCTGGGCCGAGGAATGCAGTCGGCAGCAGTTGTCGTGCCAGTGTCCCGGGGTCTCCAGGATCCTGGCAGAGGCTGGTGGCCAGGGCTCCCAGGGATCCCGGGCGCACCTGCCCAGCAGGAGAGGGCAGCAGGGGTAGAGGACCTGGAGGACAGAGCAGTGGAGCGTTTGCGGACTCGGCCTTTCTTGGCCAACTTCCCCAGGAGGCCCTGAGTGTCAGTTGGGCCACGAGAAGGAACGGCCCTGGCTTCCACTCACGCCGGCTCCCCGAGGCCAGGGAACCAAGGTTAGGCCTCAAGACGCTGCCTCAGGCTCTCTGTCCGCTGCTCGGTTGAGAGAGATGCCCCCACCCTCCTCTCCGCCGGCTGCAGTGTCCACCGCTGATGGCGAGTGTCTGCCGAGGCCAGGAACGACGACGTGCCTGGGCCGGGCACCCGCTCGTTTCCCCAGATGAGATCCCCGGCGTTCCAGGGAGGCCCCGTCGGGAAGAACGTGTGTGTGTGTGTGTGTGTGTGTGTGTGTGTTTGGGGGGGGGGGGGTGTCCCTGTGCTTTCGCCGCTCGTGGACGGGTGCGGAAACCTGCTCCCGTGTTCCCCGCGTCTTCTCTTCAGGTTTGTGAGGTCCCCCTTGCCCCTACTGCCCAGCGGCCTTCGGTCTCAGGTGCGCACAGCCTTCGGGGGCCAACGCTCCCCACCCAGCTCCGCGGTCAGGTCCTGACCTCCGACATCGGATTGGACCTCAGCCCCAGGTGGCCTCGGCCTGCCTTCTCTGGCCGTGGCCGAGGAACAGGGCGTCTCAGGGTTCCTGCGTTCCGGAGCAGAAGTGCGGACCCAGGGCCTCCATCACCCCAGCCCGGAGGGCGAAGCCCCTCTCCAAGCACGGACCCTAGCCCTGTGTGGTCTGGTCCGCTCGGATCCAGGGCCCGGTGGCTAGGGAGACCCTGGGCCACAGGGCACAGCCAGGGCCGCGTGGGACACTCGTGGGGCCTGGGACCCGGCCTCCCTTCGGCGCGGGCAAAAGGAAGCCAGACAGGGCTGTTCACTCTCAGGGTGCCATGCCCCTGCCCTGCGTGCCTCTTCCGTGTCTGGGTCCAGCAGCAGAGAAGCAGGAAATTCTCCAGCGGGTCTGGAAAACGCTGCCTCCGTCAGGGCGCCCGCCACCTCCCCCTTGTCCCCGGTTTCCGTGGCGGCTGGGACCGCGGCGCGCGACGGGGGCACCGCGTGCCGGGCTCCCCGTGGCCCCCAAGGCCCCAGGGAGCCCACCGGCCGACCTGGCTCCTGCAAGGAGGGCAAGGATGCCAGTGGTGGGCCAGAGGCCCCGGACGAGTAGCTTCCCCTGCCTGTGCTGGAACATGGCGGCAGCCGAGGCCACGCCTCCAGCCACGACTGGGGAGCCCGGGGCTGCTAGGAGGGCAAGTCAGGCTCCTGGCCCTGCGTGCGACTCTTCGGGCGCACTCTGGAGGTGTGCGGCCGCCCGGCAGGCGGGCCGGCGCCGGCGCTGGGACCCAACGCCCTCGGTGCCCCAGACCCTCCCCGCCGGCCAGCACAGGCCTTCCCTGGCTTGGGGCAAACACCCAGGTGCCGCAGGCCGCGCTGAAAATGATTCCGCTTGGTGGCACTGTGGCTCCAGAAATGGGGCCGCCCTGGAGAGGCCGGCCTCTCCCTCCGCCCTTTGTGAGTCAAAAAAGCCCCAGCGAGGCCTCAGGAGCCACCCCAGCTTCCCGAGTGGGATTGGCTCCACTGGGGTGCTGGGGGAGCTGCTGTGTCTGCCTTTGGCTTCTGGTGGGGGGGGGGGTCCGAGTGTACCTAAGGAGGACATCCCAGGCACTGCACGCCCCCGGGGATGCTTCTCCCCGTCTCTCAGGGAGCACAAGTCCACCCTCCCGGGGAACAGGGTCCCTGCAACGTCTGTACACCTGCTCAGGGATATCCCTGGGGACCTTCCGGGGCCCAAGCCCAGCTCTCCCGGGGCACCGACTCATAAACATAGGTGCAGGTGGCACGTGGCCCGGGGCCCGGGGATCTGGCCTTGCTTGCCCTCTCCTCCTCCGGGCATCCCTGCCTCTCTTCTCTCGCGCGGCCGCCGCCGCCTCTGGCTGGACGAGCAGGCCCCAAGAGGGACTAGGCCGTTGTGGCGGCCGCAGAGGAGGTGACAGGGCCCGGTCAGGTGAGAAGCCTGGGTGGCAGACTGCCCCTGCTCACCCGGGCTTGGGGCCTGGTGGTGGTCGGGGCGCGGTGACCGCAGTTGGAGGGTCGCGTGCCATCCCGTGCGCCCCCCCCCCTCCCCCAGAGCGCCCCAGAATGGTTGTGGGCTGTGGGTGGACGTGGGGGTTGCACGACGGGACAGGTGGAGACTCCAGGGTCTCCATCGACCCGGGCAGGAGACCTCGGTGAGGGCCATTTCTTCAGCGGCCCGTTCCGGATAGGTCTCCCTGGGAGTGTGTCTGTGTTCCACCCCAGCCCGCCCAGCGCCCCCTGCCCGGTCCAACCAAAGCCGTCATGCATCCCACCCACCCCTGCGCGGATGCAGAAATACACGCACGACTTGTGTAGGCGTGCAGGCGCCTGCCTGCGGGCACCGATGTAAAGTTTCTTCTCTCCTGTACTTTGCCTTGCCAGCGCCTGGTACGTGGCACTGTGGGTGAAAACTTTGCCCCCATCGAGGCAGGAGTCAGTCCCTTGGCGTTGCGCGATCACTGCTCCCAACTTGTCCCTCGGTTTCCCAACCGCGTCGCTGCGGGCTGAACCGCATATGATCTTGCCTTCCTTGGACCCGTGTGCTTCTGGGCTTTAAGGCCAATGACAGCCATCGGGCCCAGAGGGCCCTCTCTCCCCGTGGCCTGCGCCGTGTCCCCACGAGGCCCGCGCCGCGAGCTATGCTCTTTCGCTCATGGCGGCTCTCACAGCATCTGGCTCCCCAGGCCTTGTC
Organism: Rhinolophus sinicus; assembly: GCF_057876585.1. Taxonomy (NCBI): domain Eukaryota; kingdom Metazoa; phylum Chordata; class Mammalia; order Chiroptera; family Rhinolophidae; genus Rhinolophus; species Rhinolophus sinicus. Next base: position 79,210,253 of record NC_142518.1, read on the forward strand.
AATGTCTGTGCGGAGTGGACCTCCGGTCCTGCTCGGTCCTGTCCCTGTCTTTTCCGCCGGGGACCGAGGGCCGCTTGCCCTCGCCCGCCCCCCTGCCCCCCCCCCCCCGCCTGGGCGTGGGAGCGTAGGTTATTTCACGTGTCCCTTCTCTCCGGACACCAGGATCCTCTCTTCTCTCGCCGTCTCCTCTCTCGTACGTTGGACTCAACTGGCGAGGGGGCGGCGTCCCGAGCGCTACTGGCGAAAGTGCCAGTGGGCCCGACCAGCATACGCTTTCCCGAGGAAAGCGGTTGGGCGAAGCGTCACTTGGCCACATCCTAGGTCAATCGCCCTTACACCTCCTAGCCCCCCACCCCCGGGACCCCACAGTCACTCCTGCGCAACTGTGTGCAGGAGGGTGTTGGGGGGCAGACAGGAGAGAGCTGGTGCCCGCTGACCCGCGAGTCGGTGGAGCTGCGGCGAGTTTGAGCTTTTGGACCCGGGTCCGGCCCGGAGCCCGAGCCCGGGCCCGGGCCCGGTTCAGGCCTCGGCCCCCTCAGGACAGCAGCCACCGACCCGACGGTTCCTCTTCCCGCCGCGTCCAGTGGCGGGCGGAGCAGCACACCCTGCCGCTCGTGGGGAGTGTTCGGAGCGGACCCTTCGAGGCATGCCCGGCCTGTGAGTCCTTGAGCCCCCTGCGCCTGAGGTGGTGACCTCCATGCCCGTTCGTCCCGTCGTCTCCTGTCCTGTTAGCTCTCGGGCCGCCGTACACTGCACCAGGGGGTATCCAGCGGGCCTGCGAGGACTTGGGCCGGGCGGCTGAGACAATGTTAAGAGTGTGTAAACCTGCTGAGGGCAGGGGAGAGAGGTGAGCGGTGGGGATGGCGTGCGCCGCTACCGCTACCCCTCCGAGTGGGTCGGCTGGAGGTCCCGCGGTCAGGTCGTCCCCCGGGGGGGGGTGTGGCAGTCATGCCCCGCTTTGAGTGAGCCCCGCCAGCCCTGGCTGCGTGTGCTCGGACCGTGTGGCCGTGCTTCCCCATGTCAGGGGCTGACCCAGGTTGCCAGAGGTGCAGCTCCGGATACCGGTTCGCTGCCCGGCTGGCCCCGTGAGAAGTCATGGCTTCCTGGTCCCCCAAGCAGCCGCACGGGACCCCACGCGTTGGAGGGACTGCAGGGTGGAGCGCCGGACTGGGAGGCGCATCCCTCCCCGACACCCCCAAAGTGGCCAGCTTCCCTGGCCACCTCCTGTTGGCCCTCTCCGACAGCCCTTGTGCCTTGTCGTTGGTTTCTTTTGTTTGTTTCAGTTTTCGCCTGGCTTAGTTTTCTTCCCCCTTAGCGAAGGGTGGAGGGAGAGGACTCGGGTGGGTGCGGGGGAAGGGCAGGCTGGCATTCCGTGGGGCGATACTGCCATCAAGAGGACCTGCTTTGCGGATTCCCGGGGACCATGCTCTTCCCTTCCTGGGGAGGAGGGTGATGAAGGGGTGAGGTCGTCGGCGGGGGCCCGTGTCCCCCTCAGGTCAAGGGCTCGGCCAGGCACGGGCCGTGCCCCCCTCAAGCTGTAGAGTCGGGCGTGGGCACAGGGCCCGCGGGCTCGGGCGCCGGGCGTGGCGGGCACTCGGGACCCCGGCGGCCGCCTTGTCCCGGCGGGACTAGAGGAAGCTGCTGTGAAAGGAGCCCGAGCCAGCGGCGCGAGGGCCTTTGCCCCGTGTCCCGTCCCCTTCGGAGCAAACACGGGTTCGGCCCGGGCGGTCCCAGCGCCCTGGAAGCCACTCTCGGCCCGCGGTGCTGTGCGTGGCGGCCAGGCCAGGCCAGTCCCAAGACACCCTCCGCTCCCCCACCCCCACCCCCACCCCCCACCGTCCTCCTCCACCCACTCCTACCCCCCACTCTTCTGCCCCCTGCATCGGGAGCCCAGTTGCGTGGCCCGTTGGCGACCTTTGAGGCGGGCCCAGCCACGCTGCTCTGGCCGGCTCATCCACGCCATGCGCAGCCTGGTCACCCCGTGCCAAGGGGGCCCGCGACCCAGCCGGAGCCGCAGGCCCCGACCGGGAGGCACAGGCCCTGGTCAGGGCGGGAGGAGGCCTTCTCCTGGGCCGAGGAATGCAGTCGGCAGCAGTTGTCGTGCCAGTGTCCCGGGGTCTCCAGGATCCTGGCAGAGGCTGGTGGCCAGGGCTCCCAGGGATCCCGGGCGCACCTGCCCAGCAGGAGAGGGCAGCAGGGGTAGAGGACCTGGAGGACAGAGCAGTGGAGCGTTTGCGGACTCGGCCTTTCTTGGCCAACTTCCCCAGGAGGCCCTGAGTGTCAGTTGGGCCACGAGAAGGAACGGCCCTGGCTTCCACTCACGCCGGCTCCCCGAGGCCAGGGAACCAAGGTTAGGCCTCAAGACGCTGCCTCAGGCTCTCTGTCCGCTGCTCGGTTGAGAGAGATGCCCCCACCCTCCTCTCCGCCGGCTGCAGTGTCCACCGCTGATGGCGAGTGTCTGCCGAGGCCAGGAACGACGACGTGCCTGGGCCGGGCACCCGCTCGTTTCCCCAGATGAGATCCCCGGCGTTCCAGGGAGGCCCCGTCGGGAAGAACGTGTGTGTGTGTGTGTGTGTGTGTGTGTGTGTGTGTGTGTGTTTGGGGGGGGGGGTGTCCCTGTGCTTTCGCCGCTCGTGGACGGGTGCGGAAACCTGCTCCCGTGTTCCCCGCGTCTTCTCTTCAGGTTTGTGAGGTCCCCCTTGCCCCTACTGCCCAGCGGCCTTCGGTCTCAGGTGCGCACAGCCTTCGGGGGCCAACGCTCCCCACCCAGCTCCGCGGTCAGGTCCTGACCTCCGACATCGGATTGGACCTCAGCCCCAGGTGGCCTCGGCCTGCCTTCTCTGGCCGTGGCCGAGGAACAGGGCGTCTCAGGGTTCCTGCGTTCCGGAGCAGAAGTGCGGACCCAGGGCCTCCATCACCCCAGCCCGGAGGGCGAAGCCCGTCTCCAAGCACGGACCCTAGCCCTGTGTGGTCTGGTCCGCTCGGATCCAGGGCCCGGTGGCTAGGGAGACCCTGGGCCACAGGGCACAGCCAGGGCCGCGTGGGACACTCGTGGGGCCTGGGACCCGGCCTCCCTTCGGCGCGGGCAAAAGGAAGCCAGACAGGGCTGTTCACTCTCAGGGTGCCATGCCCCTGCCCTGCGTGCCTCTTCCGTGTCTGGGTCCAGCAGCAGAGAAGCAGGAAATTCTCCAGCGGGTCTGGAAAACGCTGCCTCCGTCAGGGCGCCCGCCACCTCCCCCTTGTCCCCGGTTTCCGTGGCGGCTGGGACCGCGGCGCGCGACGGGGGCACCGCGTGCCGGGCTCCCCGTGGCCCCCAAGGCCCCAGGGAGCCCACCGGCCGACCTGGCTCCTGCAAGGAGGGCAAGGATGCCAGTGGTGGGCCAGAGGCCCCGGACGAGTAGCTTCCCCTGCCTGTGCTGGAACATGGCGGCAGCCGAGGCCACGCCTCCAGCCGCGACTGGGGAGCCCGGGGCTGCTAGGAGGGCAAGTCAGGCTCCTGGCCCTGCGTGCGACTCTTCGGGCGCACTCTGGAGGTGTGCGGCCGCCCGGCAGGCGGGCCGGCGCCGGCGCTGGGACCCAACGCCCTCGGTGCCCCAGACCCTCCCTGCCGGCCAGCACAGGCCTTCCCTGGCTTGGGGCAAACACCCAGGTGCCGCAGGCCGCGCTGAAAATGATTCCGCTTGGTGGCACTGTGGCTCCAGAAATGGGGCCGCCCTGGAGAGGCCGGCCTCTCCCTCCGCCCTTTGTGAGTCAAAAAAGCCCCAGCGAGGCCTCAGGAGCCACCCCAGCTTCCCGAGTGGGATTGGCTCCACTGGGGTGCTGGGGGAGCTGCTGTGTCTGCCTTTGGCTTCTGGTGGGGGGGGGGGTCCGAGTGTACCTAAGGAGGACATCCCAGGCACTGCACGCCCCCGGGGATGCTTCTCCCCGTCTCTCAGGGAGCACAAGTCCACCCTCCCGGGGAACAGGGTCCCTGCAACGTCTGTACACCTGCTCAGGGATATCCCTGGGGACCTTCCGGGGCCCAAGCCCAGCTCTCCCGGGGCACTGACTCATAAACATAGGTGCAGGTGGCACGTGGCCCGGGGCCCGGGGATCTGGCCTTGCTTGCCCTCTCCTCCTCCGGGCATCCCTGCCTCTCTTCTCTCGCGCGGCCGCCGCCGCCTCTGGCTGGACGAGCAGGCCCCAAGAGGGACTAGGCCGTTGTGGCGGCCGCAGAGGAGGTGACAGGGCCCGGTCAGGTGAGAAGCCTGGGTGGCAGACTGCCCCTGCTCACCCGGGCTTGGGGCCTGGTGGTGGTCGGGGCGCGGTGACCGCAGTTGGAGGGTCGCGTGCCATCCCGTGCGCCCCCCCCCCTCCCCCAGAGCGCCCCAGAATGGTTGTGGGCTGTGGGTGGACGTGGGGGTTGCACGACGGGACAGGTGGAGACTCCAGGGTCTCCATCGACCCGGGCAGGAGACCTCGGTGAGGGCCATTTCTTCAGCGGCCCGTTCCGGATAGGTCTCCCTGGGAGTGTGTCTGTGTTCCACCCCAGCCCGCCCAGCGCCCCCTGCCCGGTCCAACCAAAGCCGTCATGCATCCCACCCACCCCTGCGCGGATGCAGAAATACACGCACGACTTGTGTAGGCGTGCAGGCGCCTGCCTGCGGGCACCGATGTAAAGTTTCTTCTCTCCTGTACTTTGCCTTGCCAGCGCCTGGTACGTGGCACTGTGGGTGAAAACTTTGCCCCCATCGAGGCAGGAGTCAGTCCCTTGGCGTTGCGCGATCACTGCTCCCAACTTGTCCCTCGGTTTCCCAACCGCGTCGCTGCGGGCTGAACCGCATATGATCTTGCCTTCCTTGGACTCGTGTGCTTCTGGGCTTTAAGGCCAATGACAGCCATCGGGCCCAGAGGGCCCTCTCTTCCCGTGGCCTGCGCCGTGTCCCCACGAGGCCCGCGCCGCGAGCTATGCTCTTTCGCTCATGGCGGCTCTCACAGCATCTGGCTCCCCAGGCCTTGTCAATGTCTGTGCGGAGTGGACCTCCGGTCCTGCTCGGTCCTGTCCCTGTCTTTTCCGCCGGGGACCGAGGGCCGCTTGCCCTCGCCCGCCCCCCTGCCCCCCCCCCCCGCCTGGGCGTGGGAGCGTAGGTTATTTCACGTGTCCCTTCTCTCCGGACACCAGGATCCTCTCTTCTCTCGCCGTCTCCTCTCTCGTACGTTGGACTCAACTGGCGAGGGGGCGGCGTCCCGAGCGCTACTGGCGAAAGTGCCAGTGGGCCCGACCAGCATACGCTTTCCCGAGGAAAGCGGTTGGGCGAAGCGTCACTTGGCCACATCCTAGGTCAATCGCCCTTACACCTCCTAGCCCCCCACCCCCGGGACCCCACAGTCACTCCTGCGCAACTGTGTGCAGGAGGGTGTTGGGGGGCAGACAGGAGAGAGCTGGTGCCCGCTGACCCGCGAGTCGGTGGAGCTGCGGCGAGTTTGAGCTTTTGGACCCGGGTCCGGCCCGGAGCCCGAGCCCGGGCCCGGGCCCGGTTCAGGCCTCGGCCCCCTCAGGACAGCAGCCACCGACCCGACGGTTCCTCTTCCCGCCGCGTCCAGTGGCGGGCGGAGCAGCACACCCTGCCGCTCGTGGGGAGTGTTCGGAGCGGACCCTTCGAGGCATGCCCGGCCTGTGAGTCCTTGAGCCCCCTGCGCCTGAGGTGGTGACCTCCATGCCCGTTCGTCCCGTCGTCTCCTGTCCTGTTAGCTCTCGGGCCGCCGTACACTGAACCAGGGGGTATCCAGCGGGCCTGCGAGGACTTGGGCCGGGCGGCTGAGACAATGTTAAGAGTGTGTAAACCTGCTGAGGGCAGGGGAGAGAGGTGAGCGGTGGGGATGGCGTGCGCCGCTACCGCTACCCCTCCGAGTGGGTCGGCTGGAGGTCCCGCGGTCAGGTCGTCCCCCGGGGGGGGGGTGTGGCAGTCAGGCCCCGCTTTGAGTGAGCCCCGCCAGCCCTGGCTGCGTGTGCCTCGGACCGTGTGGCCGTGCTTCCCCATGTCAGGGGCTGACCCAGGTTGCCAGAGGTGCAGCTCCGGATACCGGTTCGCTGCCCGGCTGGCCCCGTGAGAAGTCATGGCTTCCTGGTCCCCCAAGCAGCCGCACGGGACCCCACGCGTTGGAGGGACTGCAGGGTGGAGCGCCGGACTGGGAGGCGCATCCCTCCCCGACACCCCCAAAGTGGCCAGCTTCCCTGGCCACCTCCTGTTGGCCCTCTCCGACAGCCCTTGTGCCTTGTCGTTGGTTTCTTTTGTTTGTTTCAGTTTTCGCCTGGCTTAGTTTTCTTCCCCCTTAGCGAAGGGTGGAGGGAGAGGACTCGGGTGGGTGCGGGGGAAGGGCAGGCTGGCATTCCGTGGGGCGATACTGCCATCAAGAGGACCTGCTTTGCGGATTCCCGGGGACCATGCTCTTCCCTTCCTGGGGAGGAGGGTGATGAAGGGGTGAGGTCGTCGGCGGGGGCCCGTGTCCCCCTCAGGTCAAGGGCTCGGCCAGGCACGGGCCGTGCCCCCCTCAAGCTGTAGAGTCGGGCGTGGGCACAGGGCCCGCGGGCTCGGGCGCCGGGCGTGGCGGGCACTCGGGACCCCGGCGGCCGCCTTGTCCCGGCGGGACTAGAGGAAGCTGCTGTGAAGGAGCCCGAGCCAGCGGCGCGAGGGCCTTTGCCCCGTGTCCCGTCCCCTTCGGAGCAAACACGGGTTCGGCCCGGGCGGTCCCAGCGCCCTGGAAGCCACTCTCGGCCCGCGGTGCTGTGCGTGGCGGCCAGGCCAGGCCAGTCCCAAGACACCCTCCGCTCCCCCACCCCCACCCCCACCCCCCACCGTCCTCCTCCACCCACTCCTACCCCCCACTCTTCTGCCCCCTGCATCGGGAGCCCAGTTGCGTGGCCCGTTGGCGACCTTTGAGGCGGGCCCAGCCACGCTGCTCTGGCCGGCTCATCCACGCCATGCGCAGCCTGGTCACCCCGTGCCAAGGGGGCCCGCGACCCAGCCGGAGCCGCAGGCCCCGACCGGGAAGCACAGGCCCTGGTCAGGGCGGGAGGAGGCCTTCTCCTGGGCCGAGGAATGCAGTCGGCAGCAGTTGTCGTGCCAGTGTCCCGGGGTCTCCAGGATCCTGGCAGAGGCTGGTGGCCAGGGCTCCCAGGGATCCCGGGCGCACCTGCCCAGCAGGAGAGGGCAGCAGGGGTAGAGGACCTGGAGGACAGAGCAGTGGAGCGTTTGCGGACTCGGCCTTTCTTGGCCAACTTCCCCAGGAGGCCCTGAGTGTCAGTTGGGCCACGAGAAGGAACGGCCCTGGCTTCCACTCACGCCGGCTCCCCGAGGCCAGGGAACCAAGGTTAGGCCTCAAGACGCTGCCTCAGGCTCTCTGTCCGCTGCTCGGTTGAGAGAGATGCCCCCACCCTCCTCTCCGCCGGCTGCAGTGTCCACCGCTGATGGCGAGTGTCTGCCGAGGCCAGGAACGACGACGTGCCTGGGCCGGGCACCCGCTCGTTTCCCCAGATGAGATCCCCGGCGTTCCAGGGAGGCCCCGTCGGGAAGAACGTGTGTGTGTGTGTGTGTGTGTGTGTGTGTGTGTGTTTGGGGGGGGGGGGTGTCCCTGTGCTTTCGCCGCTCGTGGACGGGTGCGGAAACCTGCTCCCGTGTTCCCCGCGTCTTCTCTTCAGGTTTGTGAGATCCCCCTTGCCCCTACTGCCCAGCGGCCTTCGGTCTCAGGTGCGCACAGCCTTCGGGGGCCAACGCTCCCCACCCAGCTCCGCGGTCAGGTCCTGACCTCCGACATCGGATTGGACCTCAGCCCCAGGTGGCCTCGGCCTGCCTTCTCTGGCCGTGGCCGAGGAACAGGGCGTCTCAGGGTTCCTGCGTTCCGGAGCAGAAGTGCGGACCCAGGGCCTCCATCACCCCAGCCCGGAGGGCGAAGCCCGTCTCCAAGCACGGACCCTAGCCCTGTGTGGTCTGGTCCGCTCGGATCCAGGGCCCGGTGGCTAGGGAGACCCTGGGCCACAGGGCACAGCCAGGGCCGCGTGGGACACTCGTGGGGCCTGGGACCCGGCCTCCCTTCGGCGCGGGCAAAAGGAAGCCAGACAGGGCTGTTCACTCTCAGGGTGCCATGCCCCTGCCCTGCGTGCCTCTTCCGTGTCTGGGTCCAGCAGCAGAGAAGCAGGAAATTCTCCAGCGGGTCTGGAAAACGCTGCCTCCGTCAGGGCGCCCGCCACCTCCCCCTTGTCCCCGGTTTCCGTGGCGGCTGGGACCGCGGCGCGCGACGGGGGCACCGCGTGCCGGGCTCCCCGTGGCCCCCAAGGCCCCAGGGAGCCCACCGGCCGACCTGGCTCCTGCAAGGAGGGCAAGGATGCCAGTGGTGGGCCAGAGGCCCCGGACGAGTAGCTTCCCCTGCCTGTGCTGGAACATGGCGGCAGCCGAGGCCACGCCTCCAGCCACGACTGGGGAGCCCGGGGCTGCTAGGAGGGCAAGTCAGGCTCCTGGCCCTGCGTGCGACTCTTCGGGCGCACTCTGGAGGTGTGCGGCCGCCCGGCAGGCGGGCCGGCGCCGGCGCTGGGACCCAACGCCCTCGGTGCCCCAGACCCTCCCCGCCGGCCAGCACAGGCCTTCCCTGGCTTGGGGCAAACACCCAGGTGCCGCAGGCCGCGCTGAAAATGATTCCGCTTGGTGGCACTGTGGCTCCAGAAATGGGGCCGCCCTGGAGAGGCCGGCCTCTCCCTCCGCCCTTTGTGAGTCAAAAAAGCCCCAGCGAGGCCTCAGGAGCCACCCCAGCTTCCCGAGTGGGATTGGCTCCACTGGGGTGCTGGGGGAGCTGCTGTGTCTGCCTTTGGCTTCTGGTGGGGGGGGGGTCCGAGTGTACCTAAGGAGGACATCCCAGGCACTGCACGCCCCCGGGGATGCTTCTCCCCGTCTCTCAGGGAGCACAAGTCCACCCTCCCGGGGAACAGGGTCCCTGCAACGTCTGTACACCTGCTCAGGGATATCCCTGGGGACCTTCCGGGGCCCAAGCCCAGCTCTCCCGGGGCACCGACTCATAAACATAGGTGCAGGTGGCACGTGGCCCGGGGCCCGGGGATCTGGCCTTGCTTGCCCTCTCCTCCTCCGGGCATCCCTGCCTCTCTTCTCTCGCGCGGCCGCCGCCGCCTCTGGCTGGACGAGCAGGCCCCAAGAGGGACTAGGCCGTTGTGGCGGCCGCAGAGGAGGTGACAGGGCCCGGTCAGGTGAGAAGCCTGGGTGGCAGACTGCCCCTGCTCACCCGGGCTTGGGGCCTGGTGGTGGTCGGGGCGCGGTGACCGCAGTTGGAGGGTCGCGTGCCATCCCGTGCGCCCCCCCCCCTCCCCCAGAGCGCCCCAGAATGGTTGTGGGCTGTGGGTGGACGTGGGGGTTGCACGACGGGACAGGTGGAGACTCCAGGGTCTCCATCGACCCGGGCAGGAGACCTCGGTGAGGGCCATTTCTTCAGCGGCCCGTTCCGGATAGGTCTCCCTGGGAGTGTGTCTGTGTTCCACCCCAGCCCGCCCAGCGCCCCCTGCCCGGTCCAACCAAAGCCGTCATGCATCCCACCCACCCCTGCGCGGATGCAGAAATACACGCACGACTTGTGTAGGCGTGCAGGCGCCTGCCTGCGGGCACCGATGTAAAGTTTCTTCTCTCCTGTACTTTGCCTTGCCAGCGCCTGGTACGTGGCACTGTGGGTGAAAACTTTGCCCCCATCGAGGCAGGAGTCAGTCCCTTGGCGTTGCGCGATCACTGCTCCCAACTTGTCCCTCGGTTTCCCAACCGCGTCGCTGCGGGCTGAACCGCATATGATCTTGCCTTCCTTGGACCCGTGTGCTTCTGGGCTTTAAGGCCAATGACAGCCATCGGGCCCAGAGGGCCCTCTCTCCCCGTGGCCTGCGCCGTGTCCCCACGAGGCCCGCGCCGCGAGCTATGCTCTTTCGCTCATGGCGGCTCTCACAGCATCTGGCTCCCCAGGCCTTGTCAATGTCTGTGCGGAGTGGACCTCCGGTCCTGCTCGGTCCTGTCCCTGTCTTTTCCGCCGGGGACCGAGGGCCGCTTGCCCTCGCCCGCCCCCCTGCCCCCCCCCCCGCCTGGGCGTGGGAGCGTAGGTTATTTCACGTGTCCCTTCTCTCCGGACACCAGGATCCTCTCTTCTCTCGCCGTCTCCTCTCTCGTACGTTGGACTCAACTGGCGAGGGGGCGGCGTCCCGAGCGCTACTGGCGAAAGTGCCAGTGGGCCCGACCAGCATACGCTTTCCCGAGGAAAGCGGTTGGGCGAAGCGTCACTTGGCCACATCCTAGGTCAATCGCCCTTACACCTCCTAGCCCCCCACCCCCGGGACCCCACAGTCACTCCTGCGCAACTGTGTGCAGGAGGGTGTTGGGGGGCAGACAGGAGAGAGCTGGTGCCCGCTGACCCGCGAGTCGGTGGAGCTGCGGCGAGTTTGAGCTTTTGGACCCGGGTCCGGCCCGGAGCCCGAGCCCGGGCCCGGGCCCGGTTCAGGCCTCGGCCCCCTCAGGACAGCAGCCACCGACCCGACGGTTCCTCTTCCCGCCGCGTCCAATGGCGGGCGGAGCAGCACACCCTGCCGCTCGTGGGGAGTGTTCGGAGCGGACCCTTCGAGGCATGCCCGGCCTGTGAGTCCTTGAGCCCCCTGCGCCTGAGGTGGTGACCTCCATGCCCGTTCGTCCCGTCGTCTCCTGTCCTGTTAGCTCTCGGGCCGCCGTACACTGCACCAGGGGGTATCCAGCGGGCCTGCGAGGACTTGGGCCGGGCGGCTGAGACAATGTTAAGAGTGTGTAAACCTGCTGAGGGCAGGGGAGAGAGGTGAGCGGTGGGGATGGCGTGCGCCGCTACCGCTACCCCTCCGAGTGGGTCGGCTGGAGGTCCCGCGGTCAGGTCGTCCCCCGGGGGGGGGTGTGGCAGTCAGGCCCCGCTTTGAGTGAGCCCCGCCAGCCCTGGCTGCGTGTGCTCGGACCGTGTGGCCGTGCTTCCCCATGTCAGGGGCTGACCCAGGTTGCCAGAGGTGCAGCTCCGGATACCGGTTCGCTGCCCGGCTGGCCCCGTGAGAAGTCATGGCTTCCTGGTCCCCCAAGCAGCCGCACGGGACCCCACGCGTTGGAGGGACTGCAGGGTGGAGCGCCGGACTGGGAGGCGCATCCCTCCCCGACACCCCCAAAGTGGCCAGCTTCCCTGGCCACCTCCTGTTGGCCCTCTCCGACAGCCCTTGTGCCTTGTCGTTGGTTTCTTTTGTTTGTTTCAGTTTTCGCCTGGCTTAGTTTTCTTCCCCCTTAGCGAAGGGTGGAGGGAGAGGACTCGGGTGGGTGCGGGGGAAGGGCAGGCTGGCATTCCGTGGGGCGATACTGCCATCAAGAGGACCTGCTTTGCGGATTCCCGGGGACCATGCTCTTCCCTTCCTGGGGAGGAGGGTGATGAAGGGGTGAGGTCGTCGGCGGGGGCCCGTGTCCCCCTCAGGTCAAGGGCTCGGCCAGGCACGGGCCGTGCCCCCCTCAAGCTGTAGAGTCGGGCGTGGGCACAGGGCCCGCGGGCTCGGGCGCCGGGCGTGGCGGGCACTCGGGACCCCGGCGGCCGCCTTGTCCCGGCGGGACTAGAGGAAGCTGCTGTGAAGGAGCCCGAGCCAGCGGCGCGAGGGCCTTTGCCCCGTGTCCCGTCCCCTTCGGAGCAAACACGGGTTCGGCCCGGGCGGTCCCAGCGCCCTGGAAGCCACTCTCGGCCCGCGGTGCTGTGCGTGGCGGCCAGGCCAGGCCAGTCCCAAGACACCCTCCGCTCCCCCACCCCCACCCCCACCCCCCACCGTCCTCCTCCACCCACTCCTACCCCCCACTCTTCTGCCCCCTGCATCGGGAGCCCAGTTGCGTGGCCCGTTGGCGACCTTTGAGGCGGGCCCAGCCACGCTGCTCTGGCCGGCTCATCCACGCCATGCGCAGCCTGGTCACCCCGTGCCAAGGGGGCCCGCGACCCAGCCGGAGCCGCAGGCCCCGACCGGGAGGCACAGGCCCTGGTCAGGGCGGGAGGAGGCCTTCTCCTGGGCCGAGGAATGCAGTCGGCAGCAGTTGTCGTGCCAGTGTCCCGGGGTCTCCAGGATCCTGGCAGAGGCTGGTGGCCAGGGCTCCCAGGGATCCCGGGCGCACCTGCCCAGCAGGAGAGGGCAGCAGGGGTAGAGGACCTGGAGGACAGAGCAGTGGAGCGTTTGCGGACTCGGCCTTTCTTGGCCAACTTCCCCAGGAGGCCCTGAGTGTCAGTTGGGCCACGAGAAGGAACGGCCCTGGCTTCCACTCACGCCGGCTCCCCGAGGCCAGGGAACCAAGGTTAGGCCTCAAGACGCTGCCTCAGGCTCTCTGTCCGCTGCTCGGTTGAGAGAGATGCCCCCACCCTCCTCTCCGCCGGCTGCAGTGTCCACCGCTGATGGCGAGTGTCTGCCGAGGCCAGGAACGACGACGTGCCTGGGCCGGGCACCCGCTCGTTTCCCCAGATGAGATCCCCGGCGTTCCAGGGAGGCCCCGTCGGGAAGAACGTGTGTGTGTGTGTGTGTGTGTGTGTGTGTGTGTGTGTGTGTGTGTGTGTGTTTGGGGGGGGGGGGTGTCCCTGTGCTTTCGCCGCTCGTGGACGGGTGCGGAAACCTGCTCCCGTGTTCCCCGCGTCTTCTCTTCAGGTTTGTGAGGTCCCCCTTGCCCCTACTGCCCAGCGGCCTTCGGTCTCAGGTGCGCACAGCCTTCGGGGGCCAACGCTCCCCACCCAGCTCCGCGGTCAGGTCCTGACCTCCGACATCGGATTGGACCTCAGCCCCAGGTGGCCTCGGCCTGCCTTCTCTGGCCGTGGCCGAGGAACAGGGCGTCTCAGGGTTCCTGCGTTCCGGAGCAGAAGTGCGGACCCAGGGCCTCCATCACCCCAGCCCGGAGAGCGAAGCCCCTCTCCAAGCACGGACCCTAGCCCTGTGTGGTCTGGTCCGCTCGGATCCAGGGCCCGGTGGCTAGGGAGACCCTGGGCCACAGGGCACAGCCAGGGCCGCGTGGGACACTCGTGGGGCCTGGGACCCGGCCTCCCTTCGGCGCGGGCAAAAGGAAGCCAGACAGGGCTGTTCACTCTCAGGGTGCCATGCCCCTGCCCTGCGTGCCTCTTCCGTGTCTGGGTCCAGCAGCAGAGAAGCAGGAAATTCTCCAGCGGGTCTGGAAAACGCTGCCTCCGTCAGGGCGCCCGCCACCTCCCCCTTGTCCCCGGTTTCCGTGGCGGCTGGGACCGCGGCGCGCGACGGGGGCACCGCGTGCCGGGCTCCCCGTGGCCCCCAAGGCCCCAGGGAGCCCACCGGCCGACCTGGCTCCTGCAAGGAGGGCAAGGATGCCAGTGGTGGGCCAGAGGCCCCGGACGAGTAGCTTCCCCTGCCTGTGCTGGAACATGGCGGCAGCCGAGGCCACGCCTCCAGCCACGACTGGGGAGCCCGGGGCTGCTAGGAGGGCAAGTCAGGCTCCTGGCCCTGCGTGCGACTCTTCGGGCGCACTCTGGAGGTGTGCGGCCGCCCGGCAGGCGGGCCGGCGCCGGCGCTGGGACCCAACGCCCTCGGTGCCCCAGACCCTCCCCGCCGGCCAGCACAGGCCTTCCCTGGCTTGGGGCAAACACCCAGGTGCCGCAGGCCGCGCTGAAAATGATTCCGCTTGGTGGCACTGTGGCTCCAGAAATGGGGCCGCCCTGGAGAGGCCGGCCTCTCCCTCCGCCCTTTGTGAGTCAAAAAAGCCCCAGCGAGGCCTCAGGAGCCACCCCAGCTTCCCGAGTGGGATTGGCTCCACTGGGGTGCTGGGGGAGCTGCTGTGTCTGCCTTTGGCTTCTGGTGGGGGGGGGGGGTCCGAGTGTACCTAAGGAGGACATCCCAGGCACTGCACGCCCCCGGGGATGCTTCTCCCCGTCTCTCAGGGAGCACAAGTCCACCCTCCCGGGGAACAGGGTCCCTGCAACGTCTGTACACCTGCTCAGGGATATCCCTGGGGACCTTCCGGGGCCCAAGCCCAGCTCTCCCGGGGCACCGACTCATAAACATAGGTGCAGGTGGCACGTGGCCCGGGGCCCGGGGATCTGGCCTTGCTTGCCCTCTCCTCCTCCGGGCATCCCTGCCTCTCTTCTCTCGCGCGGCCGCCGCCGCCTCTGGCTGGACGAGCAGGCCCCAAGAGGGACTAGGCCGTTGTGGCGGCCGCAGAGGAGGTGACAGGGCCCGGTCAGGTGAGAAGCCTGGGTGGCAGACTGCCCCTGCTCACCCGGGCTTGGGGCCTGGTGGTGGTCGGGGCGCGGTGACCGCAGTTGGAGGGTCGCGTGCCATCCCGTGCGCCCCCCCCCTCCCCCAGAGCGCCCCAGAATGGTTGTGGGCTGTGGGTGGACGTGGGGGTTGCACGACGGGACAGGTGGAGACTCCAGGGTCTCCATCGACCCGGGCAGGAGACCTCGGTGAGGGCCATTTCTTCAGCGGCCCGTTCCGGATAGGTCTCCCTGGGAGTGTGTCTGTGTTCCACCCCAGCCCGCCCAGCGCCCCCTGCCCGGTCCAACCAAAGCCGTCATGCATCCCACCCACCCCTGCGCGGATGCAGAAATACACGCACGACTTGTGTAGGCGTGCAGGCGCCTGCCTGCGGGCACCGATGTAAAGTTTCTTCTCTCCTGTACTTTGCCTTGCCAGCGCCTGGTACGTGGCACTGTGGGTGAAAACTTTGCCCCCATCGAGGCAGGAGTCAGTCCCTTGGCGTTGCGCGATCACTGCTCCCAACTTGTCCCTCGGTTTCCCAACCGCGTCGCTGCGGGCTGAACCGCATATGATCTTGCCTTCCTTGGACCCGTGTGCTTCTGGGCTTTAAGGCCAATGACAGCCATCGGGCCCAGAGGGCCCTCTCTCCCCGTGGCCTGCGCCGTGTCCCCACGAGGCCCGCGCCGCGAGCTATGCTCTTTCGCTCATGGCGGCTCTCACAGCATCTGGCTCCCCAGGCCTTGTCAATGTCTGTGCGGAGTGGACCTCCGGTCCTGCTCGGTCCTGTCCCTGTCTTTTCCGCCGGGGACCGAGGGCCGCTTGCCCTCGCCCGCCCCCCTGCCCCCCCCCCCCCGCCTGGGCGTGGGAGCGTAGGTTATTTCACGTGTCCCTTCTCTCCGGACACCAGGATCCTCTCTTCTCTCGCCGTCTCCTCTCTCGTACGTTGGACTCAACTGGCGAGGGGGCGGCGTCCCGAGCGCTACTGGCGAAAGTGCCAGTGGGCCCGACCAGCATACGCTTTCCCGAGGAAAGCGGTTGGGCGAAGCGTCACTTGGCCACATCCTAGGTCAATCGCCCTTACACCTCCTAGCCCCCCACCCCCGGGACCCCACAGTCACTCCTGCGCAACTGTGTGCAGGAGGGTGTTGGGGGGCAGACAGGAGAGAGCTGGTGCCCGCTGACCCGCGAGTCGGTGGAGCTGCGGCGAGTTTGAGCTTTTGGACCCGGGTCCGGCCCGGAGCCCGAGCCCGGGCCCGGGCCCGGTTCAGGCCTCGGCCCCCTCAGGACAGCAGCCACCGACCCGACGGTTCCTCTTCCCGCCGCGTCCAATGGCGGGCGGAGCAGCACACCCTGCCGCTCGTGGGGAGTGTTCGGAGCGGACCCTTCGAGGCATGCCCGGCCTGTGAGTCCTTGAGCCCCCTGCGCCTGAGGTGGTGACCTCCATGCCCGTTCGTCCCGTCGTCTCCTGTCCTGTTAGCTCTCGGGCCGCCGTACACTGCACCAGGGGGTATCCAGCGGGCCTGCGAGGACTTGGGCCGGGCGGCTGAGACAATGTTAAGAGTGTGTAAACCTGCTGAGGGCAGGGGAGAGAGGTGAGCGGTGGGGATGGCGTGCGCCGCTACCGCTACCCCTCCGAGTGGGTCGGCTGGAGGTCCCGCGGTCAGGTCGTCCCCCGGGGGGGGGTGTGGCAGTCAGGCCCCGCTTTGAGTGAGCCCCGCCAGCCCTGGCTGCGTGTGCTCGGACCGTGTGGCCGTGCTTCCCCATGTCAGGGGCTGACCCAGGTTGCCAGAGGTGCAGCTCCGGATACCGGTTCGCTGCCCGGCTGGCCCCGTGAGAAGTCATGGCTTCCTGGTCCCCCAAGCAGCCGCACGGGACCCCACGCGTTGGAGGGACTGCAGGGTGGAGCGCCGGACTGGGAGGCGCATCCCTCCCCGACACCCCCAAAGTGGCCAGCTTCCCTGGCCACCTCCTGTTGGCCCTCTCCGACAGCCCTTGTGCCTTGTCGTTGGTTTCTTTTGTTTGTTTCAGTTTTCGCCTGGCTTAGTTTTCTTCCCCCTTAGCGAAGGGTGGAGGGAGAGGACTCGGGTGGGTGCGGGGGAAGGGCAGGCTGGCATTCCGTGGGGCGATACTGCCATCAAGAGGACCTGCTTTGCGGATTCCCGGGGACCATGCTCTTCCCTTCCTGGGGAGGAGGGTGATGAAGGGGTGAGGTCGTCGGCGGGGGCCCGTGTCCCCCTCAGGTCAAGGGCTCGGCCAGGCACGGGCCGTGCCCCCCTCAAGCTGTAGAGTCGGGCGTGGGCACAGGGCCCGCGGGCTCGGGCGCCGGGCGTGGCGGGCACTCGGGACCCCGGCGGCCGCCTTGTCCCGGCGGGACTAGAGGAAGCTGCTGTGAAGGAGCCCGAGCCAGCGGCGCGAGGGCCTTTGCCCCGTGTCCCGTCCCCTTCGGAGCAAACACGGGTTCGGCCCGGGCGGTCCCAGCGCCCTGGAAGCCACTCTCGGCCCGCGGTGCTGTGCGTGGCGGCCAGGCCAGGCCAGTCCCAAGACACCCTCCGCTCCCCCACCCCCACCCCCACCCCCCACCGTCCTCCTCCACCCACTCCTACCCCCCACTCTTCTGCCCCCTGCATCGGGAGCCCAGTTGCGTGGCCCGTTGGCGACCTTTGAGGCGGGCCCAGCCACGCTGCTCTGGCCGGCTCATCCACGCCATGCGCAGCCTGGTCACCCCGTGCCAAGGGGGCCCGCGACCCAGCCGGAGCCGCAGGCCCCGACCGGGAGGCACAGGCCCTGGTCAGGGCGGGAGGAGGCCTTCTCCTGGGCCGAGGAATGCAGTCGGCAGCAGTTGTCGTGCCAGTGTCCCGGGGTCTCCAGGATCCTGGCAGAGGCTGGTGGCCAGGGCTCCCAGGGATCCCGGGCGCACCTGCCCAGCAGGAGAGGGCAGCAGGGGTAGAGGACCTGGAGGACAGAGCAGTGGAGCGTTTGCGGACTCGGCCTTTCTTGGCCAACTTCCCCAGGAGGCCCTGAGTGTCAGTTGGGCCACGAGAAGGAACGGCCCTGGCTTCCACTCACGCCGGCTCCCCGAGGCCAGGGAACCAAGGTTAGGCCTCAAGACGCTGCCTCAGGCTCTCTGTCCGCTGCTCGGTTGAGAGAGATGCCCCCACCCTCCTCTCCGCCGGCTGCAGTGTCCACCGCTGATGGCGAGTGTCTGCCGAGGCCAGGAACGACGACGTGCCTGGGCCGGGCACCCGCTCGTTTCCCCAGATGAGATCCCCGGCGTTCCAGGGAGGCCCCGTCGGGAAGAACGTGTGTGTGTGTGTGTGTGTGTGTGTGTGTGTGTGTGTGTGTGTGTTTGGGGGGGGGGGGGTGTCCCTGTGCTTTCGCCGCTCGTGGACGGGTGCGGAAACCTGCTCCCGTGTTCCCCGCGTCTTCTCTTCAGGTTTGTGAGGTCCCCCTTGCCCCTACTGCCCAGCGGCCTTCGGTCTCAGGTGCGCACAGCCTTCGGGGGCCAACGCTCCCC
This sequence comes from Rhinolophus sinicus, assembly GCF_057876585.1. Taxonomy (NCBI): domain Eukaryota; kingdom Metazoa; phylum Chordata; class Mammalia; order Chiroptera; family Rhinolophidae; genus Rhinolophus; species Rhinolophus sinicus. The sequence goes on from NC_142518.1 coordinate 79,228,024, forward strand.
ACCCAGCTCCGCGGTCAGGTCCTGACCTCCGACATCGGATTGGACCTCAGCCCCAGGTGGCCTCGGCCTGCCTTCTCTGGCCGTGGCCGAGGAACAGGGCGTCTCAGGGTTCCTGCGTTCCGGAGCAGAAGTGCGGACCCAGGGCCTCCATCACCCCAGCCCGGAGGGCGAAGCCCCTCTCCAAGCACGGACCCTAGCCCTGTGTGGTCTGGTCCGCTCGGATCCAGGGCCCGGTGGCTAGGGAGACCCTGGGCCACAGGGCACAGCCAGGGCCGCGTGGGACACTCGTGGGGCCTGGGACCCGGCCTCCCTTCGGCGCGGGCAAAAGGAAGCCAGACAGGGCTGTTCACTCTCAGGGTGCCATGCCCCTGCCCTGCGTGCCTCTTCCGTGTCTGGGTCCAGCAGCAGAGAAGCAGGAAATTCTCCAGCGGGTCTGGAAAACGCTGCCTCCGTCAGGGCGCCCGCCACCTCCCCCTTGTCCCCGGTTTCCGTGGCGGCTGGGACCGCGGCGCGCGACGGGGGCACCGCGTGCCGGGCTCCCCGTGGCCCCCAAGGCCCCAGGGAGCCCACCGGCCGACCTGGCTCCTGCAAGGAGGGCAAGGATGCCAGTGGTGGGCCAGAGGCCCCGGACGAGTAGCTTCCCCTGCCTGTGCTGGAACATGGCGGCAGCCGAGGCCACGCCTCCAGCCGCGACTGGGGAGCCCGGGGCTGCTAGGAGGGCAAGTCAGGCTCCTGGCCCTGCGTGCGACTCTTCGGGCGCACTCTGGAGGTGTGCGGCCGCCCGGCAGGCGGGCCGGCGCCGGCGCTGGGACCCAACGCCCTCGGTGCCCCAGACCCTCCCCGCCGGCCAGCACAGGCCTTCCCTGGCTTGGGGCAAACACCCAGGTGCCGCAGGCCGCGCTGAAAATGATTCCGCTTGGTGGCACTGTGGCTCCAGAAATGGGGCCGCCCTGGAGAGGCCGGCCTCTCCCTCCGCCCTTTGTGAGTCAAAAAAGCCCCAGCGAGGCCTCAGGAGCCACCCCAGCTTCCCGAGTGGGATTGGCTCCACTGGGGTGCTGGGGGAGCTGCTGTGTCTGCCTTTGGCTTCTGGTGGGGGGGGGGGTCCGAGTGTACCTAAGGAGGACATCCCAGGCACTGCACGCCCCCGGGGATGCTTCTCCCCGTCTCTCAGGGAGCACAAGTCCACCCTCCCGGGGAACAGGGTCCCTGCAACGTCTGTACACCTGCTCAGGGATATCCCTGGGGACCTTCCGGGGCCCAAGCCCAGCTCTCCCGGGGCACCGACTCATAAACATAGGTGCAGGTGGCACGTGGCCCGGGGCCCGGGGATCTGGCCTTGCTTGCCCTCTCCTCCTCCGGGCATCCCTGCCTCTCTTCTCTCGCGCGGCCGCCGCCGCCTCTGGCTGGACGAGCAGGCCCCAAGAGGGACTAGGCCGTTGTGGCGGCCGCAGAGGAGGTGACAGGGCCCGGTCAGGTGAGAAGCCTGGGTGGCAGACTGCCCCTGCTCACCCGGGCTTGGGGCCTGGTGGTGGTCGGGGCGCGGTGACCGCAGTTGGAGGGTCGCGTGCCATCCCGTGCGCCCCCCCCCCTCCCCCAGAGCGCCCCAGAATGGTTGTGGGCTGTGGGTGGACGTGGGGGTTGCACGACGGGACAGGTGGAGACTCCAGGGTCTCCATCGACCCGGGCAGGAGACCTCGGTGAGGGCCATTTCTTCAGCGGCCCGTTCCGGATAGGTCTCCCTGGGAGTGTGTCTGTGTTCCACCCCAGCCCGCCCAGCGCCCCCTGCCCGGTCCAACCAAAGCCGTCATGCATCCCACCCACCCCTGCGCGGATGCAGAAATACACGCACGACTTGTGTAGGCGTGCAGGCGCCTGCCTGCGGGCACCGATGTAAAGTTTCTTCTCTCCTGTACTTTGCCTTGCCAGCGCCTGGTACGTGGCACTGTGGGTGAAAACTTTGCCCCCATCGAGGCAGGAGTCAGTCCCTTGGCGTTGCGCGATCACTGCTCCCAACTTGTCCCTCGGTTTCCCAACCGCGTCGCTGCGGGCTGAACCGCATATGATCTTGCCTTCCTTGGACCCGTGTGCTTCTGGGCTTTAAGGCCAATGACAGCCATCGGGCCCAGAGGGCCCTCTCTCCCCGTGGCCTGCGCCGTGTCCCCACGAGGCCCGCGCCGCGAGCTATGCTCTTTCGCTCATGGCGGCTCTCACAGCATCTGGCTCCCCAGGCCTTGTCAATGTCTGTGCGGAGTGGACCTCCGGTCCTGCTCGGTCCTGTCCCTGTCTTTTCCGCCGGGGACCGAGGGCCGCTTGCCCTCGCCCGCCCCCCTGCCCCCCCCCCGCCTGGGCGTGGGAGCGTAGGTTATTTCACGTGTCCCTTCTCTCCGGACACCAGGATCCTCTCTTCTCTCGCCGTCTCCTCTCTCGTACGTTGGACTCAACTGGCGAGGGGGCGGCGTCCCGAGCGCTACTGGCGAAAGTGCCAGTGGGCCCGACCAGCATACGCTTTCCCGAGGAAAGCGGTTGGGCGAAGCGTCACTTGGCCACATCCTAGGTCAATCGCCCTTACACCTCCTAGCCCCCCACCCCCGGGACCCCACAGTCACTCCTGCGCAACTGTGTGCAGGAGGGTGTTGGGGGGCAGACAGGAGAGAGCTGGTGCCCGCTGACCCGCGAGTCGGTGGAGCTGCGGCGAGTTTGAGCTTTTGGACCCGGGTCCGGCCCGGAGCCCGAGCCCGGGCCCGGGCCCGGTTCAGGCCTCGGCCCCCTCAGGACAGCAGCCACCGACCCGACGGTTCCTCTTCCCGCCGCGTCCAATATCGGGCGGAGCAGCACACCCTGCCGCTCGTGGGGAGTGTTCGGAGCGGACCCTTCGAGGCATGCCCGGCCTGTGAGTCCTTGAGCCCCCTGCGCCTGAGGTGGTGACCTCCATGCCCGTTCGTCCCGTCGTCTCCTGTCCTGTTAGCTCTCGGGCCGCCGTACACTGCACCAGGGGGTATCCAGCGGGCCTGCGAGGACTTGGGCCGGGCGGCTGAGACAATGTTAAGAGTGTGTAAACCTGCTGAGGGCAGGGGAGAGAGGTGAGCGGTGGGGATGGCGTGCGCCGCTACCGCTACCCCTCCGAGTGGGTCGGCTGGAGGTCCCGCGGTCAGGTCGTCCCCCGGGGGGGGGTGTGGCAGTCAGGCCCCGCTTTGAGTGAGCCCCGCCAGCCCTGGCTGCGTGTGCTCGGACCGTGTGGCCGTGCTTCCCCATGTCAGGGGCTGACCCAGGTTGCCAGAGGTGCAGCTCCGGATACCGGTTCGCTGCCCGGCTGGCCCCGTGAGAAGTCATGGCTTCCTGGTCCCCCAAGCAGCCGCACGGGACCCCACGCGTTGGAGGGACTGCAGGGTGGAGCGCCGGACTGGGAGGCGCATCCCTCCCCGACACCCCCAAAGTGGCCAGCTTCCCTGGCCACCTCCTGTTGGCCCTCTCCGACAGCCCTTGTGCCTTGTCGTTGGTTTCTTTTGTTTGTTTCAGTTTTCGCCTGGCTTAGTTTTCTTCCCCCTTAGCGAAGGGTGGAGGGAGAGGACTCGGGTGGGTGCGGGGGAAGGGCAGGCTGGCATTCCGTGGGGCGATACTGCCATCAAGAGGACCTGCTTTGCGGATTCCCGGGGACCATGCTCTTCCCTTCCTGGGGAGGAGGGTGATGAAGGGGTGAGGTCGTCGGCGGGGGCCCGTGTCCCCCTCAGGTCAAGGGCTCGGCCAGGCACGGGCCGTGCCCCCCTCAAGCTGTAGAGTCGGGCGTGGGCACAGGGCCCGCGGGCTCGGGCGCCGGGCGTGGCGGGCACTCGGGACCCCGGCGGCCGCCTTGTCCCGGCGGGACTAGAGGAAGCTGCTGTGAAAGGAGCCCGAGCCAGCGGCGCGAGGGCCTTTGCCCCGTGTCCCGTCCCCTTCGGAGCAAACACGGGTTCGGCCCGGGCGGTCCCAGCGCCCTGGAAGCCACTCTCGGCCCGCGGTGCTGTGCGTGGCGGCCAGGCCAGGCCAGTCCCAAGACACCCTCCGCTCCCCCACCCCCACCCCCACCCCCCACCGTCCTCCTCCACCCACTCCTACCCCCCACTCTTCTGCCCCCTGCATCGGGAGCCCAGTTGCGTGGCCCGTTGGCGACCTTTGAGGCGGGCCCAGCCACGCTGCTCTGGCCGGCTCATCCACGCCATGCGCAGCCTGGTCACCCCGTGCCAAGGGGGCCCGCGACCCAGCCGGAGCCGCAGGCCCCGACCGGGAGGCACAGGCCCTGGTCAGGGCGGGAGGAGGCCTTCTCCTGGGCCGAGGAATGCAGTCGGCAGCAGTTGTCGTGCCAGTGTCCCGGGGTCTCCAGGATCCTGGCAGAGGCTGGTGGCCAGGGCTCCCAGGGATCCCGGGCACACCTGCCCAGCAGGAGAGGGCAGCAGGGGTAGAGGACCTGGAGGACAGAGCAGTGGAGCGTTTGCGGACTCGGCCTTTCTTGGCCAACTTCCCCAGGAGACCCTGAGTGTCAGTTGGGCCACGAGAAGGAACGGCCCTGGCTTCCACTCACGCCGGCTCCCCGAGGCCAGGGAACCAAGGTTAGGCCTCAAGACGCTGCCTCAGGCTCTCTGTCCGCTGCTCGGTTGAGAGAGATGCCCCCACCCTCCTCTCCGCCGGCTGCAGTGTCCACCGCTGATGGCGAGTGTCTGCCGAGGCCAGGAACGACGACGTGCCTGGGCCGGGCACCCGCTCGTTTCCCCAGATGAGATCCCCGGCGTTCCAGGGAGGCCCCGTCGGGAAGAACGTGTGTGTGTGTGTGTGTGTGTGTGTGTGTGTGTGTGTGTGTGTGTTTGGGGGGGGGGTGTCCCTGTGCTTTCGCCGCTCGTGGACGGGTGCGGAAACCTGCTCCCATGTTCCCCGCGTCTTCTCTTCAGGTTTGTGAGGTCCCCCTTGCCCCTACTGCCCAGCGGCCTTCGGTCTCAGGTGCGCACAGCCTTCGGGGGCCAACGCTCCCCACCCAGCTCCGCGGTCAGGTCCTGACCTCCGACATCGGATTGGACCTCAGCCCCAGGTGGCCTCGGCCTGCCTTCTCTGGCCGTGGCCGAGGAACAGGGCGTCTCAGGGTTCCTGCGTTCCGGAGCAGAAGTGCGGACCCAGGGCCTCCATCACCCCAGCCCGGAGGGCGAAGCCCCTCTCCAAGCACGGACCCTAGCCCTGTGTGGTCTGGTCCGCTCGGATCCAGGGCCCGGTGGCTAGGGAGACCCTGGGCCACAGGGCACAGCCAGGGCCGCGTGGGACACTCGTGGGGCCTGGGACCCGGCCTCCCTTCGGCGCGGGCAAAAGGAAGCCAGACAGGGCTGTTCACTCTCAGGGTGCCATGCCCCTGCCCTGCGTGCCTCTTCCGTGTCTGGGTCCAGCAGCAGAGAAGCAGGAAATTCTCCAGCGGGTCTGGAAAACGCTGCCTCCGTCAGGGCGCCCGCCACCTCCCCCTTGTCCCCGGTTTCCGTGGCGGCTGGGACCGCGGCGCGCGACGGGGGCACCGCGTGCCGGGCTCCCCGTGGCCCCCAAGGCCCCAGGGAGCCCACCGGCCGACCTGGCTCCTGCAAGGAGGGCAAGGATGCCAGTGGTGGGCCAGAGGCCCCGGACGAGTAGCTTCCCCTGCCTGTGCTGGAACATGGCGGCAGCCGAGGCCACGCCTCCAGCCGCGACTGGGGAGCCCGGGGCTGCTAGGAGGGCAAGTCAGGCTCCTGGCCCTGCGTGCGACTCTTCGGGCGCACTCTGGAGGTGTGCGGCCGCCCGGCAGGCGGGCCGGCGCCGGCGCTGGGACCCAACGCCCTCGGTGCCCCAGACCCTCCCCGCCGGCCAGCACAGGCCTTCCCTGGCTTGGGGCAAACACCCAGGTGCCGCAGGCCGCGCTGAAAATGATTCCGCTTGGTGGCACTGTGGCTCCAGAAATGGGGCCGCCCTGGAGAGGCCGGCCTCTCCCTCCGCCCTTTGTGAGTCAAAAAAGCCCCAGCGAGGCCTCAGGAGCCACCCCAGCTTCCCGAGTGGGATTGGCTCCACTGGGGTGCTGGGGGAGCTGCTGTGTCTGCCTTTGGCTTCTGGTGGGGGGGGGGGTCCGAGTGTACCTAAGGAGGACATCCCAGGCACTGCACGCCCCCGGGGATGCTTCTCCCCGTCTCTCAGGGAGCACAAGTCCACCCTCCCGGGGAACAGGGTCCCTGCAACGTCTGTACACCTGCTCAGGGATATCCCTGGGGACCTTCCGGGGCCCAAGCCCAGCTCTCCCGGGGCACCGACTCATAAACATAGGTGCAGGTGGCACGTGGCCCGGGGCCCGGGGATCTGGCCTTGCTTGCCCTCTCCTCCTCCGGGCATCCCTGCCTCTCTTCTCTCGCGCGGCCGCCGCCGCCTCTGGCTGGACGAGCAGGCCCCAAGAGGGACTAGGCCGTTGTGGCGGCCGCAGAGGAGGTGACAGGGCCCGGTCAGGTGAGAAGCCTGGGTGGCAGACTGCCCCTGCTCACCCGGGCTTGGGGCCTGGTGGTGGTCGGGGCGCGGTGACCGCAGTTGGAGGGTCGCGTGCCATCCCGTGCGCCCCCCCCCCTCCCCCAGAGCGCCCCAGAATGGTTGTGGGCTGTGGGTGGACGTGGGGGTTGCACGACGGGACAGGTGGAGACTCCAGGGTCTCCATCGACCCGGGCAGGAGACCTCGGTGAGGGCCATTTCTTCAGCGGCCCGTTCCGGATAGGTCTCCCTGGGAGTGTGTCTGTGTTCCACCCCAGCCCGCCCAGCGCCCCCTGCCCGGTCCAACCAAAGCCGTCATGCATCCCACCCACCCCTGCGCGGATGCAGAAATACACGCACGACTTGTGTAGGCGTGCAGGCGCCTGCCTGCGGGCACCGATGTAAAGTTTCTTCTCTCCTGTACTTTGCCTTGCCAGCGCCTGGTACGTGGCACTGTGGGTGAAAACTTTGCCCCCATCGAGGCAGGAGTCAGTCCCTTGGCGTTGCGCGATCACTGCTCCCAACTTGTCCCTCGGTTTCCCAACCGCGTCGCTGCGGGCTGAACCGCATATGATCTTGCCTTCCTTGGACCCGTGTGCTTCTGGGCTTTAAGGCCAATGACAGCCATCGGGCCCAGAGGGCCCTCTCTCCCCGTGGCCTGCGCCGTGTCCCCACGAGGCCCGCGCCGCGAGCTATGCTCTTTCGCTCATGGCGGCTCTCACAGCATCTGGCTCCCCAGGCCTTGTCAATGTCTGTGCGGAGTGGACCTCCGGTCCTGCTCGGTCCTGTCCCTGTCTTTTCCGCCGGGGACCGAGGGCCGCTTGCCCTCGCCCGCCCCCCTGCCCCCCCCCCCCGCCTGGGCGTGGGAGCGTAGGTTATTTCACGTGTCCCTTCTCTCCGGACACCAGGATCCTCTCTTCTCTCGCCGTCTCCTCTCTCGTACGTTGGACTCAACTGGCGAGGGGGCGGCGTCCCGAGCGCTACTGGCGAAAGTGCCAGTGGGCCCGACCAGCATACGCTTTCCCGAGGAAAGCGGTTGGGCGAAGCGTCACTTGGCCACATCCTAGGTCAATCGCCCTTACACCTCCTAGCCCCCCACCCCCGGGACCCCACAGTCACTCCTGCGCAACTGTGTGCAGGAGGGTGTTGGGGGGCAGACAGGAGAGAGCTGGTGCCCGCTGACCCGCGAGTCGGTGGAGCTGCGGCGAGTTTGAGCTTTTGGACCCGGGTCCGGCCCGGAGCCCGAGCCCGGGCCCGGGCCCGGTTCAGGCCTCGGCCCCCTCAGGACAGCAGCCACCGACCCGACGGTTCCTCTTCCCGCCGCGTCCAATGGCGGGCGGAGCAGCACACCCTGCCGCTCGTGGGGAGTGTTCGGAGCGGACCCTTCGAGGCATGCCCGGCCTGTGAGTCCTTGAGCCCCCTGCGCCTGAGGTGGTGACCTCCATGCCCGTTCGTCCCGTCGTCTCCTGTCCTGTTAGCTCTCGGGCCGCCGTACACTGCACCAGGGGGTATCCAGCGGGCCTGCGAGGACTTGGGCCGGGCGGCTGAGACAATGTTAAGAGTGTGTAAACCTGCTGAGGGCAGGGGAGAGAGGTGAGCGGTGGGGATGGCGTGCGCCGCTACCGCTACCCCTCCGAGTGGGTCGGCTGGAGGTCCCGCGGTCAGGTCGTCCCCCGGGGGGGGGTGTGGCAGTCAGGCCCCGCTTTGAGTGAGCCCCGCCAGCCCTGGCTGCGTGTGCTCGGACCGTGTGGCCGTGCTTCCCCATGTCAGGGGCTGACCCAGGTTGCCAGAGGTGCAGCTCCGGATACCGGTTCGCTGCCCGGCTGGCCCCGTGAGAAGTCATGGCTTCCTGGTCCCCCAAGCAGCCGCACGGGACCCCACGCGTTGGAGGGACTGCAGGGTGGAGCGCCGGACTGGGAGGCGCATCCCTCCCCGACACCCCCAAAGTGGCCAGCTTCCCTGGCCACCTCCTGTTGGCCCTCTCCGACAGCCCTTGTGCCTTGTCGTTGGTTTCTTTTGTTTGTTTCAGTTTTCGCCTGGCTTAGTTTTCTTCCCCCTTAGCGAAGGGTGGAGGGAGAGGACTCGGGTGGGTGCGGGGGAAGGGCAGGCTGGCATTCCGTGGGGCGATACTGCCATCAAGAGGACCTGCTTTGCGGATTCCCGGGGACCATGCTCTTCCCTTCCTGGGGAGGAGGGTGATGAAGGGGTGAGGTCGTCGGCGGGGGCCCGTGTCCCCCTCAGGTCAAGGGCTCGGCCAGGCACGGGCCGTGCCCCCCTCAAGCTGTAGAGTCGGGCGTGGGCACAGGGCCCGCGGGCTCGGGCGCCGGGCGTGGCGGGCACTCGGGACCCCGGCGGCCGCCTTGTCCCGGCGGGACTAGAGGAAGCTGCTGTGAAGGAGCCCGAGCCAGCGGCGCGAGGGCCTTTGCCCCGTGTCCCGTCCCCTTCGGAGCAAACACGGGTTCGGCCCGGGCGGTCCCAGCGCCCTGGAAGCCACTCTCGGCCCGCGGTGCTGTGCGTGGCGGCCAGGCCAGGCCAGTCCCAAGACACCCTCCGCTCCCCCACCCCCACCCCCACCCCCCACCGTCCTCCTCCACCCACTCCTACCCCCCACTCTTCTGCCCCCTGCATCGGGAGCCCAGTTGCGTGGCCCGTTGGCGACCTTTGAGGCGGGCCCAGCCACGCTGCTCTGGCCGGCTCATCCACGCCATGCGCAGCCTGGTCACCCCGTGCCAAGGGGGCCCGCGACCCAGCCGGAGCCGCAGGCCCCGACCGGGAGGCACAGGCCCTGGTCAGGGCGGGAGGAGGCCTTCTCCTGGGCCGAGGAATGCAGTCGGCAGCAGTTGTCGTGCCAGTGTCCCGGGGTCTCCAGGATCCTGGCAGAGGCTGGTGGCCAGGGCTCCCAGGGATCCCGGGCGCACCTGCCCAGCAGGAGAGGGCAGCAGGGGTAGAGGACCTGGAGGACAGAGCAGTGGAGCGTTTGCGGACTCGGCCTTTCTTGGCCAACTTCCCCAGGAGGCCCTGAGTGTCAGTTGGGCCACGAGAAGGAACGGCCCTGGCTTCCACTCACGCCGGCTCCCCGAGGCCAGGGAACCAAGGTTAGGCCTCAAGACGCTGCCTCAGGCTCTCTGTCCGCTGCTCGGTTGAGAGAGATGCCCCCACCCTCCTCTCCGCCGGCTGCAGTGTCCACCGCTGATGGCGAGTGTCTGCCGAGGCCAGGAACGACGACGTGCCTGGGCCGGGCACCCGCTCGTTTCCCCAGATGAGATCCCCGGCGTTCCAGGGAGGCCCCGTCGGGAAGAACGTGTGTGTGTGTGTGTGTGTGTGTGTGTGTGTGTGTGTGTTTGGGGGGGGGGGTGTCCCTGTGCTTTCGCCGCTCGTGGACGGGTGCGGAAACCTGCTCCCGTGTTCCCCGCGTCTTCTCTTCAGGTTTGTGAGGTCCCCCTTGCCCCTACTGCCCAGCGGCCTTCGGTCTCAGGTGCGCACAGCCTTCGGGGGCCAACGCTCCCCACCCAGCTCCGCGGTCAGGTCCTGACCTCCGACATCGGATTGGACCTCAGCCCCAGGTGGCCTCGGCCTGCCTTCTCTGGCCGTGGCCGAGGAACAGGGCGTCTCAGGGTTCCTGCGTTCCGGAGCAGAAGTGCGGACCCAGGGCCTCCATCACCCCAGCCCGGAGGGCGAAGCCCGTCTCCAAGCACGGACCCTAGCCCTGTGTGGTCTGGTCCGCTCGGATCCAGGGCCCGGTGGCTAGGGAGACCCTGGGCCACAGGGCACAGCCAGGGCCGCGTGGGACACTCGTGGGGCCTGGGACCCGGCCTCCCTTCGGCGCGGGCAAAAGGAAGCCAGACAGGGCTGTTCACTCTCAGGGTGCCATGCCCCTGCCCTGCGTGCCCCTTCCGTGTCTGGGACCAGCAGCAGAGAAGCAGGAAATTCTCCAGCGGGTCTGGAAAACGCTGCCTCCGTCAGGGCGCCCGCCACCTCCCCCTTGTCCCCGGTTTCCGTGGCGGCTGGGACCGCGGCGCGCGACGGGGGCACCGCGTGCCGGGCTCCCCGTGGCCCCCAAGGCCCCAGGGAGCCCACCGGCCGACCTGGCTCCTGCAAGGAGGGCAAGGATGCCAGTGGTGGGCCAGAGGCCCCGGACGAGTAGCTTCCCCTGCCTGTGCTGGAACATGGCGGCAGCCGAGGCCACGCCTCCAGCCACGACTGGGGAGCCCGGGGCTGCTAGGAGGGCAAGTCAGGCTCCTGGCCCTGCGTGCGACTCTTCGGGCGCACTCTGGAGGTGTGCGGCCGCCCGGCAGGCGGGCCGGCGCCGGCGCTGGGACCCAACGCCCTCGGTGCCCCAGACCCTCCCCGCCGGCCAGCACAGGCCTTCCCTGGCTTGGGGCAAACACCCAGGTGCCGCAGGCCGCGCTGAAAATGATTCCGCTTGGTGGCACTGTGGCTCCAGAAATGGGGCCGCCCTGGAGAGGCCGGCCTCTCCCTCCGCCCTTTGTGAGTCAAAAAAGCCCCAGCGAGGCCTCAGGAGCCACCCCAGCTTCCCGAGTGGGATTGGCTCCACTGGGGTGCTGGGGGAGCTGCTGTGTCTGCCTTTGGCTTCTGGTGGGGGGGGGGGTCCGAGTGTACCTAAGGAGGACATCCCAGGCACTGCACGCCCCCGGGGATGCTTCTCCCCGTCTCTCAGGGAGCACAAGTCCACCCTCCCGGGGAACAGGGTCCCTGCAACGTCTGTACACCTGCTCAGGGATATCCCTGGGGACCTTCCGGGGCCCAAGCCCAGCTCTCCCGGGGCACCGACTCATAAACATAGGTGCAGGTGGCACGTGGCCCGGGGCCCGGGGATCTGGCCTTGCTTGCCCTCTCCTCCTCCGGGCATCCCTGCCTCTCTTCTCTCGCGCGGCCGCCGCCGCCTCTGGCTGGACGAGCAGGCCCCAAGAGGGACTAGGCCGTTGTGGCGGCCGCAGAGGAGGTGACAGGGCCCGGTCAGGTGAGAAGCCTGGGTGGCAGACTGCCCCTGCTCACCCGGGCTTGGGGCCTGGTGGTGGTCGGGGCGCGGTGACCGCAGTTGGAGGGTCGCGTGCCATCCCGTGCGCCCCCCCCCCTCCCCCAGAGCGCCCCAGAATGGTTGTGGGCTGTGGGTGGACGTGGGGGTTGCACGACGGGACAGGTGGAGACTCCAGGGTCTCCATCGACCCGGGCAGGAGACCTCGGTGAGGGCCATTTCTTCAGCGGCCCGTTCCGGATAGGTCTCCCTGGGAGTGTGTCTGTGTTCCACCCCAGCCCGCCCAGCGCCCCCTGCCCGGTCCAACCAAAGCCGTCATGCATCCCACCCACCCCTGCGCGGATGCAGAAATACACGCACGACTTGTGTAGGCGTGCAGGCGCCTGCCTGCGGGCACCGATGTAAAGTTTCTTCTCTCCTGTACTTTGCCTTGCCAGCGCCTGGTACGTGGCACTGTGGGTGAAAACTTTGCCCCCATCGAGGCAGGAGTCA